>NC_091168.1:44707305-44712305 GCF_040958095.1 Procambarus clarkii | reverse complement strand
GTGTGTGTGTGTGTATTTGCTTATTTGTGTGTGTGTGTGTGTGTGTGTGTGTGTGTGTGTGTGTGTGTGTGTCTGTGTGTACTCACCTATATGTACTCACCTATATGTGCTTGCAGGATCGAGCATTGGCTCTTGGATCCCGCCTTTGTAGCTATCGGTTGTTTACAGCAATGACTCCTGTCCCATTTCCCTATCATACCTAGTTTTAAAAGTATGAATAGTATTTGCTTCCACACACACACAAAATAGTATTTGCTTATTTGTGTGTGTGTGTGTACTCTTCTAATTGTGCTTGCGGGGGTTGAGCTCTGGCTCTTTGGTCCCGACTCTCAACCGTCAATCAACTGGTGTACAGATTCCTGAGCCTATTGGGCTCTATCATATCTACACTTGAAACTGTGTATGGAGTCAGCCTCCACCACATCACTTCCTAATGCATTCCATTTACTAACTACTCTGACACTGAAAAAGTTCTTTCTAACGTCTCTGTGGCTCATTTGGGTACTCAGCTTCCACCTGTGTCCCCTTGTTCGCGTCCCACCAGTGTTGAATAGTTCATCCTTGTTTACCCGGTCGATTCCCCTGAGGATTTTGTAGGTTGTGATCATGTCCCCCCGTACTCTTCTGTCTTCCAGTGTCGTGAGGTGCATTTCCCGCAGCCTTTCCTCATAACTCATGCCTCTTAGTTCTGGGACTAGTCTAGTAGCATACCTTTGGACTTTTTCCAGCTTCGTCTTGTGCTTGACAAGGTACGGGCTCCATGCTGGGGCCGCATACTCCAGGATTGGTCTTACATATGTGGTGTACAAGATTCTGAATGATTCCTTACACAGGTTCCTGAACGCCGTTCTGATGTTAGCCAGCCTCGCATATGCCGCAGACGTTATTCTCTTTATGTGGGCTTCAGGAGACAGGTTTGGTGTGATATCAACTCCTAGATCTTTCTCTCTGTCTGTTTCATTAAGTACTTCATCTCCTATTCTGTATCCTGTGCCTGGCCTCCTGTTTCCACTTCCTAGTTTCATTACTTTGCATTTACTCGGGTTGAACTTCAACAGCCATTTGTTGGACCATTCACTCAGTCTATCCAGGTCATCTTGTAGCCTCCTACTATCATCCTCTGTTTCAATCCTCCTCATAATTTTTGCATCGTCGGCAAACATTGAGAGGAACGAATCTATACCCTCTGGGAGATCATTTACATATACCAGAAACAGTATAGGTCCAAGGACTGACCCCTGCGGGACTCCACTTGTGACGTCTCGCCAATCTGAGACCTCACCCCTCACACAGACTCGTTGTCTCCTGTTGCTTAGGTATTCCTCTATCCACCGGAGTACCTTCCCTCTCACTCCAGCCTGCATCTCCAACTTTCGCACTAGCCTCTTGTGTGGCACTGTATCAAAGGCTTTCTGACAATCCAAAAATATGCAGTCTGCCCACCCTTCTCTTTCTTGCCTTATTTTTGTTGCCTGGTCGTAGAATTCAAGTAACCCTGTGAGGCAGGACCTGCCATCCCAGAACCCATGTTGATGCTGTGTTACAAAGTTCCTTCGCTCCAGATGCTCCACTAGTTTTTTTCGCACAATCTTCTCCATCAGCTTGCATGGTATGCAGGTTAGGGACACTGGCCTGTAGTTCAGTGCCTCCTGTCTATCCCCTTTCTTGTATATCGGGACTACGTTAGCTGCTTTCCAAATATCTGGCAGTTCCCCTGTTGCCAGTGATTTGTTATACACTATGGAGAGTGGTAGGCTCAGTTCTCTTGCTCCTTCCTTTAGAACCCAAGGGGAGATTCCATCTGGGCCTATAGCCTTTGTCACGTCCAACTCTAGTAAACACTTCCTTACTTCCCCACTGGTAATCTCAAACTCTTCCAGTGGTTCCTGGTTAGCTATTCCCTCACTTACCTCTGGAATTTCTCCTTGTTCTAAGGTGAAGACCTCCTGGAATTTCTTATTCAATTCCTCACACACTTCCTTGTCATTTGTAGTGAATCCTTCCGCCCCTATCCTTAATCTCATAACCTGTTCCTTTACTGTTGTTTTTCTCCTAATGTGGCTATGCAACAATTTAGGCTGAGTCTTTGCCTTGCTTGCGATGTCATTTTCGTATTGTCTTTCTGCCTCTCTTCTCATCCTGACATATTCATTCCTGGCATTCTGGTATCTTTCTCTGCTCTCCAGTGTCCTGTTATTCCTATAGTTTCTCCATGCCCTTTTACTTTGCTGCTTAGCTAGCCTACATCTTTGATTAAACCATGGGTTTCTCATCTTCATTTCTCTATTTTCCTTTTGGACTGGGACAAACTTGTTCGCTGCGTCCTTGCACTTCTGCGTGATGTAATCCATCATATCTTGGGCCGTCTTTCCCCTGAGCTCTGTTTCCCATGCTATATCTGTTAGGAATTTTCTTATCCCCTCATAGTTTCCCTTTCGGTATGCTAACCTTTTGGTTTCGGTATCCCTCCTCGAGTTCAATAACCCTTCTTCAATCAAGTACTCAAACACCAGTACACTGTGGTCGCTCATTCCTACTGGGTCCTCAAAACCGATTTCTCTTATGTCGGAGTCGTTCAGAGTGAAGACTAGGTCGAGTCTCGCTGGTTCGTCATTGCCTCTCATCCTTGTGGGTTCTCCGACATGCTGGGTTAAAAAGTTGCTTGTCACCACCTCCAATAGTTTGGCTCTCCACGTATCCTCGCCTCCATGCGGTTCCTTGTTCTCCCAGTCAATCTTTCCGTGATTGAAGTCGCCCATGATGAGCAGGTGGGATCTATTTCTACAGGCAGCAGAGGCTGCCCTCTCAATTATAGTGTTAACTGCCTTGTTGTTGTTTTCATACTCTTGACTGGGTCTCCTGTCATTTGGTGGAGGGTTGTATATTACTGCTACTTCTATTCTTGGTCCTCCCATTGTTATGGTGCCTGCTATGTAGTCTCTGAACTCCTCACAGCCCGGGATGGCCATCTCCTTAAAACTCCATTCCCTTCTCATGAGTAGGGCCACTCCGCCTCCTCCTCTACCTTCCCTCTCTTTCCTTATTACTGTATACTCCTGGGGAAACACGGCATTCGTTATGATTCCAGAGAGTTTTGTTTCAGTGAGTCCGATTACATCTGGGTTAACTTCTTGTGCTCTTTCCCTTAGTTCACTTGTCTTGCTTGTGATCCCATCTATGTTCGAGTACATCACCCTGAAACTGACTCTCTTCTGCTTCTTTTCTGGGGGGGACCTTTGGGATCTGGGGTGAGTGGGAGCTGGGGGGACCTGGCACGGGGGGATTGGTGGAGGAGGGAGGGCTTGGGGTGGTGGGGGAGAGGGGGAGGGTACAGGGGGTGGATAAGAGGGGGAGGGTACAGGGGGTGGATAAGAGGGGGAGGGTACAGGGGGTGGGTAAGAGAGGGAGGGTTGGGGAAGCATGGGGGGAGGAGAGGCTGTGGGGGATAGGGGAGATGGGGGGGCTTGGGGGGAGAGAAAAGGGTGGAGGGCTTGGGGGGCGTGGGGGAAAAGGGAGGGCTGAGGTGGGTGAGGAAGAGGGGAGGGTTTAGGGGAGTGGGGGAGAGGGGAAGACTTAGGTGGGGTGGGGGAGAGTGGGGGGCTTAGGGGGGAGGGGGGGAAGGGAGGGCATGGGGGTGGGAGAGACGGGAAGGCATGTGGGAGAAGGGAGGGCATGGAGGATGGGGGGGAAGGGAGGTCCAGGGGAGAGGGGTGAGGGGGAGAAGGGGGGTGAGTGGGGGGAGGGGGGTGGGTGGGGGGAGGGTGCCCTAGGTGGGTACTTAGTGGGGGGCTGACAGGGGATGGGGCAGGTTGGGTGTCTGTTGGGTAGGATTTGGGGGTGGTGCCCCAATCCCTGTGGCTGTTGCACTGTTTGAGGAGGGTTCTCCACTTCGCTCTGGGATTGTAGGGTTCTGGGTTGTGGTACTCTGATTTCCTTCTCTCTCCCTGCGCTCCTTCCTCGCGTCTGCTGTCCGTATTCTCTCTTCCCTTGTCATATCCCTCTGCAGGAATATTCTCTTGAACTTCTCTACACCTTTTAGACAACACTTCCTTGCTAGCAGTTCCTCTTTCGCGATTTCGCTCATGAAAACCACCTTTATCATTCGGTCTCTGTCCTTGTTGTACTTTCCAAGCCTGAAAACCTTTTCAACATTTCGCTCACCTCCCTCCATCCTTACCTCTTTAAGGATCTCTTTAATCATGTTTTTGTCCTTGTCTCTCCGCTCCTTTGGTCTGGTCCCTGTTTGTTCTTCAATGCCTGCTACTACTACTGCTCTATTTCTCTCTATCAGCCGGCTAGTACATCTAGCTGCTTCCTGAGAGGAAGCCACTTCCATGGCAACTTCCTTAACCGCAGACCTAGCTTCAGGGCTCTTTTTAAGCATTTCAGCAAATGAGATCTGGGTTGTGGTGGTCTCCTCCACAGTAGCATTCCCATCTCCCTGGGGTACGGTTTGTGCCTGGTATTGTGGAAGAGTCTCCTTTAGGTATCTTATCTCCTCCTTTGCTGCCCTTAAATCATCTTGCAGGTTGGCTACTGTCTCCCTCATTACCCTCAGTCCTTCACTGAATTCATTCTGCATTTGCTGGAGTACTTCCTTCATCCAGGCTTCCTGTTCCATCCCATCCTCTGTGTTTGTTCCAGTTGTGAATGTACTGCGTTTGGCAGTCAGAGTTCGTCTCCCTTCCATGATTTCCCTATGAGTGTGTGTGAGAGAGAGAGAGAGAGAGAGAGAGAGAGAGAGAGAGAGAGAGAGAGAGAGAGAGAGAGAGAGAGAGAGAGAGAGAGAGAGAGAGAGAGAGAGAGAGAGAGAGAGGGAGGGAGAGAGAGAGAGAGAGAGAGAGAGAGAGAGAGAGAGAGAGAGAGAGAGAGAGAGAGAGAGAGAGAGAGAGGGAGGGAGAGAGAGGGGGGGAGGAAGAGAGAGGGGAGGGAGAGAGAGAGGGGAGGGAGAGAGAGAGGGGAGGGAGAGAGGGGGTGAGGGAGAGAGAGGGGAGGGGAGA
>NC_091168.1:44638381-44706805 GCF_040958095.1 Procambarus clarkii | reverse complement strand
AGAACAAAGGTAACTGCAGAAGGCCTATTGGCCCATACGAGGCAGCTCCTATTCTATAACCACCCAATCCCACTCATATACTTGTCCAACCGTGCTTGAAACAATCGAGGGACCCCACCTCCACAATGTTACGCGGCAATTGGTTCCACAAATCAACAACCCTGTTACTGAACCAATATTTACCCAAGTCTTTCCTAAATCTAAACTTATCCAATTTATATCCATTGTTTCGTGTTCTGTCCTGTGTTGATACTTTTAATACCCTATTAATATCCCCCCGGTTATGTCCATTCATCCACTTGTAAACCTCTATCATGTCACCCCTAACTCTTCGCCTTTCCAGTGAATGCAACTTAAGCTTTGTTAATCTTTCTTCATATGAAAGATTTCTAATTTGGGGAATTAACTTAGTCATCCTACGGGACACGTTCAAGTGAATTTATATCCATTCTTTAATATGGCGACCAAAACTGAACTGCATAATCTAAATGGGGCCTAACTAGAGCAAGATATAGCTTGAGAACCACACCAGGTGTCTTGTTACTAACGCTGCGATTAATAAATCCAAGTGTCCGATTTGCCTTATTACGAACATTTATGCATTGATCCTTTTGTTTTAAATTCTTACTAATCATAACTCCCAGATCCCTTTCGCAATCCGACTTCGCAATCACAACACCATCTAGCTCGTATCTTGTAACTCTATCATCATTACCTAACCTCAGAACTTTACATTTATCAGCATTAAACTGCATCTGCCAATCCTTTGACCATTTCAAAACCCTATCTAGATCAACTTGAAGTGATAGTGAGTCCTCCTCCGAATTAATTTCCCTACCGATTTTCGTATCATCGGCAAATTTGCAAATGTTGCTACTCAAACCTGAATCTAAATCATTTATATATATTATAAACAACAGAGGTCCCAGGACAGAGCCTTGAGGCACTCCACTTACAACATTTTCCCACTCTGACTTGATTCCATTTATACTAACTCTCTGTTTCCTTTGGTATAGCCATGCCCTAATCCAGCTTAATATAGCACCCCCAATACCATGAGACTCTATTTTTTTAATCAGTCTTTCATGTGGCACTGTATCAAAAGCTTTGCTAAAGTCAAGGTATACAACATCGCAATCCTTACCACTATCAACTGCCTCAACAATGCTAGAATAAAAAGATAACAAATTTGTTAAACATGAACGGCCATTTATAAAACCATGTTGCGACTCAATTATTAATTTATGTTTTTCAAGATGAAGACGAATTTTATTTGCTATTATAGATTCGAGTAACTTTCCCACAATAGACGTTAGGCTAATTGGTCGATAGTTAGACGCAAGTGATCTATCTCCTTTCTTAAAAACTGGTATCACATTAGCAACTTTCCAAAACTCTGGCACTCTGCCTGACTCTATTGATTTATTAAATATGGTTGACAGTGGGTCACAAAGCTCCTCTTTGCATTCTTTAAGCACCCTAGCAAACACTTCATCCGGCCCTGGGGATTTGTTTGGTTTGAGTTTTACTATTTGTTTAAGAACATCCTCCCTGGTAACTGCTAAACTCGTCAACCTGTCCTCGTCCCCACCCACATAGACTTGTTCGGCTGAAGGCATATTGTTAAGTTCCTCTTTAGTAAATACAGATACAAAATATTTATTAAAAATACTACTCATCTCTTCATCACTATCTGTTATTTGACCTGTCTCAGTTTTTAATGGACCTATCCTTTCCCTAGTCTTAGTACGATATAACTGAAAAAACCCTTTAGGATTTGTCTTTGCTTGCCCTGCTATGCGAACTTCATAGTTTCTTTTTGCTTTCCTTATCTCTTTTTTAACATTTCTAACCAGTTGTACGAATTCCTGTTCTAAAGTGACCTCCCCATTTTTAATCCTTTTGTACCAAGCTCTCTTTTTACCTATAAGGTTCTTCAAATTCTTTGTTATCCACTTTGGGTCATTAGTATACGATCTATTCAATTTGTATGGTATACTACGTTCCTGTGCTTTGTTTAGAATATTCTTAAATAAGTTATATATTGAATCCACATCGAAATCCCCATTTAAGTCACCTATCGCTGGGTTCATGTCTCGCTCCAAGACCGGCCCACACCCCATACCCAAGCCTTTCCAATCAATTTGACCCAAAAAATTTCTTAGGCTATTAAAATCAGCTTTTCGAAAATCTGGCACTTTAACCGAATTTTCTCCTACTGGTCTATTCCATTCTATGCTAAATCTGATTTCTTTGTGATCACTGCTCCCTAGCTCACTCCCTATTTCGATGTCAATAATTTGCGTTTCCCTGTTAGTTAACACTAAATCTAAAATATTATTTTCCCGTGTTGGTTCCTTAATGTGTTGCGTAAGAAAGCAATCGTCAATTAATTCTAGAAAATCTTCTGCTTCACTATTCCCTGTTTTGTTCAACCAGTTTATTCCGCTAAAATTAAAGTCACCCATGACATAAATACTGTTAGATCTAGATGCTCTAGATATTTCATCCCATAGATGCTTTGCTTCCATTCTGTCTAAATTTGGTGGCCTATATATTACTCCTATTATAATATTATTAGCTTTTTCGTTTAATTCAATCCAAATAGTTTCTGTGTGTGGCTCTGTTTTGATTCCCTCTTTGAGACTACATTTCAAATTGTCCCTAACATATATGGCTACTCCACCTCCTCGTCTAATATATCTATCTGTGTGAAATAGTTTAAATCCATATATTTGATATTCAGCTAATAGTTCTCTATTTTCTACATTCATCCACGTTTCGGTAAGTGCAATAATATCTATTTTTTCTGTGCAGACAAGAGCATTTAATTCGTTAATTTTATTTCTTAGACTTCTACTGTTAGTGTAATATACCCTAAGTGAATTGGTATTTTGCGGACCTTCTCTTTCCCTGATCGTTTTGCCAATTCCTTTCTCCCACAAACACATACTTTTATTACCTCCTTCCTCCAAATCAATTCCCATACCTCTATCTACTAACAGTTTAAACCCAAACAAACACCTCTAACCACTTCTTCTAGCGAGTTCGCAACAGCAACAACCCCAGCTCTCGATAGATGCACCCCATCACGAGCATACATTTCATTTCTTCCATAGAAGTGTTCCCAGTTGTCTATGAAAGATATTGCATTTGATTTGCAATATCTTTCCAGCCGGCAATTGACACCAAGTGCCCTCGATATCCATTCATTTCCCACTCCCTTTCTTGGAAGAATGCCACATATGATCGGGATTCCTCCCTTGCTCCTACCTAACTCTATGGCTGTTTTATACCTCTGAATCAGTTCCTCACTCCTGACTCGACCAACATCATTTCCTCCCACGCTAATGCAAATAATGGGATTGTTCCCATTACCAGCCATAATATCATTCATGTTGTTTATAATATCACCAATGCCAGCTCCGGGATAGCAAACCCTTAACCTGTTTCCCCTATCTCTAGCACAAAACGTTCTATCCAAATACCTTATCTGGGAATCTCCCACAACTAATGTTTGCTTAGGTACTTCCTTTACTTTCTGAGGGGCCTGCGCTTCCTTTCTCTTCGTTGCTTTCCCTTTTGCGCGATCCACAGTCTCTCCACGGCACTCGTCCTCCAAAACGTCAAATGAATTTGAAGTTGCTATGGCGTTTGAAGGCGGCTTTATCAAAGTCTTCTTAAGGCCCCTGTCTTTCGCAACTCTCCAAGACGAGGTCCCTTTACTGCTGGTCTCCTCCTTCGTTACTTCTCGTTGTTTCTCGTTGTTTGAAGCGAAGTTTGGTTGTGAGAGATTCCCAGGTGCGGTACTTAGAAAGGACGTTTTGTGCCAGAGATAGGGGGGAACAGGTTAAGGGTCTGCTATCCGGGAGCTGGAATTGGAGATATTGTTGACAACATAAGAACATAAGAACAAAGGTAACTGCAGAAGGCCTATTGGCCCATACGAGGCAGCTCCTATTCTATAACCACCCAATCCCACTCATATACTTGTCCAACCCGCGCTTGAAACAATCGAGGGACCCAACCTCCAGCACGTTACGCGGCAATTGGTTCCACAAATCTACAACCCTGTTACTGAACCAGTATTTACCCAAGTCTTTCCTAAATCTAAACTTATCCAATTTATACCCATTGTTTCGTGTTCTGTCCTGTGTTGATACTTTTAATACCCTATTAATATCCCCCTTGTTATGTCCATTCACCCACTTGTAAACCTCTATCATGTCGCCCCTAACTCTTCGCCTTTCCAGTGAATGCAACTTAAGCTTTGTTAATCTTTCTTCATATGAAAGATTTCTAATTTGGGGAATTAACTTAGTCATCCTACGCTGGACACGTTCAAGTGAATTTATATCCATTCTATAATATGGCGACCAAAACTGAACTGCATAATCTAAATGGGGCCTAACTAGAGCAAGATATAGCTTGAGAACCACACCAGGTGTCTTGTTACTAACGCTGCGATTAATAAATCCAAGTGTCCGATTTGCCTTATTACGAACATTTATGCATTGATCCTTTTGTTTTAAATTCTTACTAATCATAACTCCCAGATCCCTTTCGCAATCCGACTTCGCAATCACAACACCATCTAGCTCGTATCTTGTAACTCTATCATCATTACCTAACCTCAGAACTTTACATTTATCAGCATTAAACTGCATCTGCCAATCTTTTGACCATTTCAAAACCCTATCTAGATCAACTTGAAGTGATAGTGAGTCCTCCTCCGAATTAATTTCCCTACCGATTTTCGTATCATCGGCAAATTTGCAAATGTTGCTACTCAAACCTGAATCTAAATCATTTATATATATTATAAACAACAGAGGTCCCAGGACAGAGCCTTGAGGCACTCCACTTACAACATTTTCCCACTCTGACTTGATTCCATTTATACTAACTCTCTGTTTCCTTTGGTATAGCCATGCCCTAATCCAGCTTAATATAGCACCCCCAATACCATGAGACTCTATTTTTTTAATCAGTCTTTCATGTGGCACTGTATCAAAAGCTTTGCTAAAGTCAAGGTATACAACATCGCAATCCTTACCACTATCAACTGCCTCAACAATGCTAGAATAAAAAGATAACAAATTTGTTAAACATGAACGGCCATTTATAAAACCATGTTGCGACTCAATTATTAATTTATGTTTTTCAAGATGAAGACGAATTTTATTTGCTATTATAGATTCGAGTAACTTTCCCACAATAGACGTTAGGCTAATTGGTCGATAGTTAGACGCAAGTGATCTATCTCCTTTCTTAAAAACTGGTATCACATTAGCAACTTTCCAAAACTCTGGCACTCTGCCTGACTCTATTGATTTATTAAATATGGTTGACAGTGGGTCACAAAGCTCCTCTTTGCATTCTTTAAGCACCCTGGCAAACACTTCATCCGGCCCTGGGGATTTGTTTGGTTTGAGTTTTACTATTTGTTTAAGAACATCCTCCCTGGTAACTGCTAAACTCGTCAACCTGTCCTCGTCCCCACCCACATAGACTTGTTCGGCTGAAGGCATATTGTTAAGTTCCTCTTTAGTAAATACAGATACAAAATATTTATTAAAAATACTACTCATCTCATCATCACTATCTGTTATTTGACCTGTCTCAGTTTTTAATGGACCTATCCTTTCCCTAGTCTTGGTACGATATAACTGAAAAAACCCTTTAGGATTTGTCTTTGCTTGCCCTGCTATGCGAGCTTCATAGTTTCTTTTTGCTTTCTTTATCTCTTTTTTAACATTTCTAACCAGTTGTACGAATTCCTGTTCTAAAGTGACCTCCCCATTTTTAATCCTTTTGTACCAAGCTCTCTTTTTACCTATAAGGTTCTTCAAATTCTTTGTTATCCACTTTGGGTCATTAGTATTCGATCTATTCAATTTGTATGGTATACTACGTTCCTGTGCTTTGTTTAGAATATTCTTAAATAAGTTATATATTGAATCTACATCGAAATCCCCATTTAAGTCACCTATCGCTGGGTTCATGTCTCGCTCCAAGACCGGCCCACACCCCATACCCAAGACTTTCCAATCAATTTGACCCAAAAATTTCTTAGGCTATTAAAATCAGCTTTTCGAAAATCTGGCACTTTAACAGAATTTTCTCCTACTGGTCTATTCCATTCTATGCTAAATCTGATTTCTTTGTGAACACTGCTCCCTAGCTCACTCCCTATTTCGATGTCATTAATTTGCGTTTCCCTGTTAGTTAACACTAAATCTAAAATATTATTTTCCCGTGTTGGTTCCTTAATGTGTTGCGTAAGAAAGCAATCGTCAATTAATTCAAGAAAATCTTCTGCTTCACTATTCCCTGTTTTGTTCAACCAGTTTATTCCGCTAAAATTAAAGTCACCCATGACATAAATACTGTTAGATCTAGATGCTCTAGATATTTCATCCCATAGATGCTTTGCTTCCATTCTGTCTAAATTTGGTGGCCTATATATTACTCCTATTATAATATTATTAGCTTTTTCGTTTAATTCAATCCAAATAGTTTCTGTGTGTGGCTCTGTTTTGATTCCCTCTTTGAGACTACATTTCAAATTGTCCCTAACATATATGGCTACTCCACCTCCTCGTCTAATATATCTATCTGTGTGAAATAGTTTAAATCCATTTATTTGATATTCAGCTAATAGTTCTCTATTTTCTACATTCATCCACGTTTCGGTAAGTGCAATAATATCTATTTTTTCTGTGCAGACAAGAGCATTTAATTCGTTAATTTTATTTCTTAGACTTCTACTGTTAGTGTAATATACCCTAAGTGAATTGTTATTTTGAGACCCTTCTCTTCCCCTGATCGTTTTGCCAATTCCTTTCTCCCACAAACACATACTTTTATTACCTCCTTCCTCCAAATCAATTCCCATACCTCTATCTACTAACAGTTTAAACCCAAACAAACACCTCTAACCACTTCTTCTAACGAGTTCGCAACAGCAACAACCCCAGCTCTCGATAGATGCACCCCATCACGAGCATACATTTCATTTTTTCCATAGAAATGTTCCCAGTTGTCTATGAAAGATATTGCATTTGATTTGCAATATCTTTCCAGCCGGCAATTGACACCAAGTGCCCTCGATATCCATTCATTTCCCACTCCCTTTCTTGGAAGAATGCCACATATGATCGGGATTCCTCCCTTGCTCTTAACTAATTCTATGGCTGTTTTATACCTCTGAATCAGTTCCTCACTCCTAACTCGACCAACATCATTTCCTCCCACGCTAATGCAAATAATGGGATTGTTCCCATTACCAGCCATAATATCATTCATAAGAAGAACATAAGAACATAAGAACAAAGGCAACTGCAGAAGGCCTGTTGGCCCATACGAGGCAGCTCCTATTCTATAACCACCCAATCCCACTCATATACTTGTCCAACCCGTGCTTGAAACAATCGAGGGACCCCACCTCCACAATGTTACGCGGCAATTGGTTCCACAAATCAACAACCCTGTTACTGAACCAGTATTTACCCAAGTCTTTCCTAAATCTAAACTTATCCAATTTATATCCATTGTTTCGTGTTCTGTCCTGTGTTGATACTTTTAATACCCTATTAATATCCCCCCGGTTATGTCCATTCATCCACTTGTAAACCTCTATCATGTCACCCCTAACTCTTCGCCTTTCCAGTGAATGCAACTTAGGCTTTGTTAATCTTTCTTCATATGAAAGATTTCTAATTTGGGGAATTAACTTAGTCATCCTACGCTGGACACGTTCAAGTGAATTTATATCCATTCTATAATATGGCGACCAAAACTGAACTGCATAATCTAAATGGGGCCTAACTAGAGCAAGATATAGCTTGAGAACCACACCAGGTGTCTTGTTACTAACGCTGCGATTAATAAATCCAAGTGTCCGATTTGCCTTATTACGAACATTTATGCATTGATCCTTTTGTTTTAAATTCTTACTAATCATAACTCCCAGATCCCTTTCGCAATCCGACTTCGCAATCACAACACCATCTAGCTCGTATCTTGTAACTCTATCATCATTACCTAACCTCAGAACTTTACATTTATCAGCATTAAACTGCATCTGCCAATCCTTTGACCATTTCAAAACCCTATCTAGATCAACTTGAAGTGATAGTGAGTCCTCCTCCGAATTAATTTCCCTACCGATTTTCGTATCATCGTCAAATTTGCAAATGTTGCTACTCAAACCTGAATCTAAATCATTTATATATATTATAAACAACAGAGGTCCCAGGACAGAGCCTTGAGGCACTCCACTTACAACATTTTCCCACTCTGACTTTATTCCATTTATACTAACTCTCTGTTTCCTTTGGTATAGCCATGCCCTAATCCAGCTTAATATAGCACCCCCAATACCATGAGACTCTATCTTTTTAATCAGTCTTTCATGTGGCACTGTATCAAAAGCTTTGCTAAAGTCAAGGTATACAACATCGCAATCCTTACCACTATCAACTGCCTCAACAATGCTAGAATAAAAAGATAAAAATTTGTTAAACATGAACGGCCATTTATAAAACCATGTTGCGACTCAATTATTAATTTATGTTTTTCAAGATGAAGACGAATTTTATTTGCTATTATAGATTCGAGTAACTTTCCCACAATAGACGTTAGGCTAATTGGTCGATAGTTAGACGCAAGTGATCTATCTCCTTTCTTAAAAACTGGTATCACATTAGCAACTTTCCAAAACTCTGGCACTCTGCCTGACTCTATTGATTTATTAAATATGGTTGACAGTGGGTCACAAAGCTCCTCTTTGCATTCTTTAAGCACCCTAGCAAACACTTCATCCGGCCCTGGGGATTTGTTTGGTTTGAGTTTTACTATTTGTTTAAGAACATCCTCCCTGGTAACTGCTAAACTCGTCAACCTGTCCTCGTCCCCACCCACATAGACTTGTTCGGCTGAAGGCATATTGTTAAGTTCCTCTTTAGTAAATACAGATACAAAATATTTATTAAAAACTACTCATCTCTTCATCACTATCTGTTATTTGACCTGTCACAGTTTTTAATGGACCTATCCTTTCCCTAGTCTTAGTACGATATAACTGAAAAAACCCTTTAGGATTTGTCTTTGCTTGCCCTGCTATGCGAACTTCATAGTTTCTTTTTGCTTTCCTTATCTCTTTTTTAACATTTCTAACCAGTTGTACGAATTCCTGTTCTAAAGTGACCTCCCCATTTTTAATCCTTTTGTACCAAGCTCTCTTTTTACCTATAAGGTTCTTCAAATTCTTTGTTATCCACTTTGGGTCATTAGTATACGATCTATTCAATTTGTATGGTATACTACGTTCCTGTGCTTTGTTTAGAATATTCCTAAATAAGTTATATATTGAATCCACATCGAAATCCCCATTTAAGTCACCTATCGCTGGGTTCATGTCTCGCTCCAAGACCGGCCCACACCCCATACCCAAGCCTTTCCAATCAATTTGACCCAAAAAATTTCTTAGGCTATTAAAATCAGCTTTTCGAAAATCTGGCACTTTAACAGAATTTTCTCCTACTGGTCTATTCCATTCTATGCTAAATCTGATTTCTTTGTGATCACTGCTCCCTAGCTCACTCCCTATTTCGATGTCATTAATTTGCGTTTCCCTGTTAGTTAACACTAAATCTAAAATATTATTTTCCCGTGTTGGTTCCTTAATGTGTTGCGTAAGAAAGCAATCGTCAATTAATTCTAGAAAATCTTCTGCTTCACTATTCCCTGTTTTGTTCAACCAGTTTATTCCGCTAAAATTAAAGTCACCCATGACATAAATACTGTTAGATCTAGATGCTCTAGATATTTCATCCCATAGATGCTTTGCTTCCATTCTGTCTAAATTTGGTGGCCTATATATTACTCCTATTATAATATTATTAGCTTTTTCGTTTAATTCAATCCAAATAGTTTCTGTGTGTGGCTCTGTTTTGATTCCCTCTTTGAGACTACATTTCAAATTGTCCCTAACATATATGGCTACTCCACCTCCTCGTCTAATATATCTATCTGTGTGAAATAGTTTAAATCCATATATTTGATATTCAGCTAATAGTTCTCTATTTTCTACATTCATCCACGTTTCGGTAAGTGCAATAATATCTATTTTTTCTGTGCAGACAAGAGCATTTAATTCGTTAATTTTATTTCTTAGACTTCTACTGTTAGTGTAATATACCCTAAGTGAATTGTTATTTTGCGGACCTTCTCTTTCCCTGATCGTTTTGCCAATTCCTTTCTCCCACAAACACATACTTTTATTACCTCCTTCCTCCAAATCAATTCCCATACCTCTATCTACTAACAGTTTAAACCCAAACAAACACCTCTAACCACTTCTTCTAGCGAGTTCGCAACAGCAACAACCCCAGCTCTCGATAGATGCACCCCATCACGAGCATACATTTCATTTCTTCCATAGAAGTGTTCCCAGTTGTCTATGAAAGATATTGCATTTGATTTGCAATATCTTTCCAGCCGGCAATTGACACCAAGTGCCCTCGATATCCATTCATTTCCCACTCTCTTTCTTGGAAGAATGCCACATATGATCGGGATTCCTCCCTTGCTCCTAACTAACTCTATGGCTGTTTTATACCTCTGAATCAGTTCCTCACTCCTGACTCGACCAACATCATTTCCTCCCACGCTAATGCAAATAATGGGATTGTTCCCATTACCAGCCATAATATCATTCATGTTGTTTATAATATCACCAATGCCAGCTCCGGGATAGCAAACCCTTAACCTGTTCCCCCTATCTCTAGCACAAAACGTTCTATCCAAATACCTTATCTGGGAATCTCCCACAACTAATGTTTGCTTAGGTACTTCCTTTACTTTCTGAGGGGCCTGCGCTTCCTTTCTCTTCGTTGCTTTCCCTTTTGCGCGATCCACAGTCTCTCCACAGCACTCGTCCTCCAAAACGTCAAATGAATTTGAAGTTGCTATGGCGTTTGAAGGCGGCTTTATCAAAGTCTTCTTAAGGCCCCTGTCTTTCACAACTCTCCAAGACGAGGTTCCTTTACTACTGGTCTCCTCCTTCGTTACTTCTCGTTGTCCTTTCAGCTGACGCACCTCCTCCCGCAGAAAGTCCAACTCTGTCCTCAGGGGTCCCACTAGAGTCACCAGGTCCTTAACTACAACTTCCATATTGCAATGATAATATAACATGCAATGATAATATAACATACAATGATAATATAACAAAGGTATAATATAACATGAAAGGTATTATGACGGGAAATGGGAACAAACCCATTATTGAACCCACGCATGAAACTATCGAGGGACCCCACTTCCACCACGTTACACAACAATTGGTTCCACAAATCAACAACCCTGTTACTGAACCAGTAATTACCCAAGTCTTTCCTAAATCTAAACTTACCCAATTTATACCCATTGTTTCGTGTTCTGGCTTGTGTTGATATTTTTAATACCCTATTAATATCCCCTTTGTTATGTCCATTCATTAGTTGCTAAATTAGAAAAAAGTTCCTTTTAGAGTAGATCAATCTAAAACAACAATAACAACTTGCAATGAAGAAAATCGATAATAAGAAGATAATAACAAAGGTAACGGCAGAAGGCCTATTGGCCCATACTATACAGCTCCTATTTATAACCACCCAATCCCATTCATATACATGTCCAACCCACGCTTGAAAAAATCGAGGGACTCCATCTCCACCACGTTATGCGGTAATTGAGTCCACAAATCAACAACCCTGTTACCGAATCAGTATTTACTCAAGTCTTTCCTAAATCTAAACATATCTAATTTATACCCATTGTTTCGTATTCTGTCTTGTGTTGATACTTTTAATACCCTATTATTATCCCCCTTGTTATGTTCATTTATCCACTTGTAAACCTCTATCATGTCACCCCTAACTCTTTGCCTTTCCAGTGAATGCAACTTAAGCTTTGTTTTTCTAAATCTTTCTTCATATGAAAGATTTCTTATTTTGTGAATTAACTGGGTCATCCTACACTGGAAACGTTCAAGTGAATTTATGTAAATTCTATAGTATAGCGACCAAAACTGAACTGCATAATCTAAATAGGGCCTAACCAGAGCTAGATATAGCTGAAGAACCACACCAGGTGTCTTATTACTAACGCTTCGATAAATAAATCCCAGTATCCTATTTGCCTTATTACGAACATTCATGCATTGATCCTTTTGTTTTAAATTCTTACTAATCATAACTCCCAGATCCCTTTCGCAATCCGACTTCGCAATCTCAATACATAAGAACATAAGAACAAAGGCAACTGCAGAAGGCCTATTGGCCCATACGGAGCAGCTCCTATTTATAACCACCCAATCCCACTCATATACTTGTCCAACCCGCGCTTGAAACAATCGAGGGACCCCACCTCCACCACGTTACGCGGTAATTGGTTCCACAAATCAACAACCCTGTTACTGAACCAGTATTTACCCAAGTCTGTCCTAAATCTAAACTTATCCAATTTATACCAATTGTTTCGTGTTCTGTCTTGTGTTGATACTTTTAATACCCTATTAATATCCCCTTTGTTATGTCCATTCACCCACTTGTAAACCTCTATCATGTCACCTCTAACTCTTCGCCTGCAGTGAATGCAACTTAAGCTTTGTTAATAAGAACATAAGAACATAAGAACAAAGGTAACTGCAGAAGGCCTATTGGCCCATACGAGGCAGCTCCTATTCTATAACCACCCAATCCCACTCATATACTTGTCCAACCCGTGCTTGAAACAATCGAGGGACCCCACCTCCACAATGTTACGCGGCAATTGGTTCCACAAATCAACAACCCTGTTACTGAACCAGTATTTACCCAAGTCTTTCCTAAATCTAAACTTATCCAATTTATATCCATTGTTTCGTGTTCTGTCCTGTGTTGATACTTTTAATACCCTATTAATATCCCCCCGGTTATGTCCGTTCATCCACTTGTAAACCTCTATCATGTCACCCCTAACTCTTCGCCTTTCCAGTGAATGCAACTTAAGCTTTGTTAATCTTTCTTCATATGAAAGATTTCTAATTTGGGGAATTAACTTAGTCATCCTACGCTGGACACGTTCAAGTGAATTTATATCCATTCTATAATATGGCGACCAAAACTGAACTGCATAATCTAAATGGGGCCTAACTAGAGCAAAATATAGCTTGAGAACCACACCAGGTGTCTTGTTACTAACGCTGCGATTAATAAATCCAAGTGTCCGATTTGCCTTATTACGAACATTTATGCATTGATCCTTTTGTTTTAAATTCTTACTAATCATAACTCCCAGATCCCTTTCGCAATCCGACTTCGCAATCACAACACCATCTAGCTCGTATCTTGTAACTCTATCATCATTACCTAACCTCAGAACTTTACATTTATCAGCATTAAACTGCATCTGCCAATCCTTTGACCATTTCAAAACCCTATCTAGATCAACTTGAAGTGATAGTGAGTCCTCCTCCGAATTAATTTCCCTACCGATTTTCGTATCATCGGCAAATTTGCAAATGTTGCTACTCAAACCTGAATCTAAATCATTTATATATATTATAAACAACAGAGGTCCCAGGACAGAGCCTTGAGGCACTCCACTTACAACATTTTCCCACTCTGACTTGATTCCATTTATACTAACTCTCTGTTTCCTTTGGTATAGCCATGCCCTAATCCAGCTTAATATAGCACCCCCAATACCATGAGACTCTATTTTTTTAATCAGTCTTTCATGTGGCACTGTATCAAAAGCTTTGCTAAAGTCAAGGTATACAACATCGCAATCCTTACCACTATCAACTGCCTCAACAATGCTAGAATAAAAAGATAACAAATTTGTTAAACATGAACGGCCATTTATAAAACCATGTTGCGACTCAATTATTAATTTATGTTTTTCAAGATGAAGACGAATTTTATTTGCTATTATAGATTCGAGTAACTTTCCCACAATAGACGTTAGGCTAATTGGTCGATAGTTAGACGCAAGTGATCTATCTCCTTTCTTAAAAACTGGTATCACATTAGCAACTTTCCAAAACTCTGGCACTCTGCCTGACTCTATTGATTTATTAAATATGGTTGACAGTGGGTCACAAAGCTCCTCTTTGCATTCTTTAAGCACCCTAGCAAACACTTCATCCGGCCCTGGGGATTTGTTTGGTTTGAGTTTTACTATTTGTTTAAGAACATCCTCCCTGGTAACTGCTAAACTCGTCAACCTGTCCTCGTCCCCACCCACATAGACTTGTTCGGCTGAAGGCATATTGTTAAGTTCCTCTTTAGTAAATACAGATACAAAATATTTATTAAAAATACTACTCATCTCTTCATCACTATCTGTTATTTGACCTGTCTCAGTTTTTAATGGACCTATCCTTTCCCTAGTCTTAGTACGATATAACTGAAAAAACCCTTTAGGATTTGTCTTTGCTTGCCCTGCTATGCGAACTTCATAGTTTCTTTTTGCTTTCCTTATCTCTTTTTTAACATTTCTAACCAGTTGTACGAATTCCTGTTCTAAAGTGACCTCCCCATTTTTAATCCTTTTGTACCAAGCTCTCTTTTTACCTATAAGGTTCTTCAAATTCTTTGTTATCCACTTTGGGTCATTAGTATACGATCTATTCAATTTGTATGGTATACTACGTTCCTGTGCTTTGTTTAGAATATTCTTAAATAAGTTATATATTGAATCCACATCGAAATCCCCATTTAAGTCACCTTTATTAAGGCCTGTCGGCCGTCTATCACTCCATCATAGGAGGACGTAATGTATGGGGGGTTTGATAGGGCTGGTAAGAGCCCGACTTTGGTTAGAAGACACATAAAATGCTTTTTTTCTCTGGGAAAAAAATATCGCTGGGTTCATGTCTCGCTCCAAGACCGGCCCACACCCCATACCCAAGCCTTTCCAATCAATTTGACCCAAAAAATTTCTTAGGCTATTAAAATCAGCTTTTCGAAAATCTGGCACTTTAACAGAATTTTCTCCTACTGGTCTATTCCATTCTATGCTAAATCTGATTTCTTTGTGATCACTGCTCCCTAGCTCACTCCCTATTTCGATGTCATTAATTTGCGTTTCCCTGTTAGTTAACACTAAATCTAAAATATTATTTTCCCGTGTTGGTTCCTTAATGTGTTGCGTAAGAAAGCAATCGTCAATTAATTCTAGAAAATCTTCTGCTTCACTATTCCCTGTTTTGTTCAACCAGTTTATTCCGCTAAAATTAAAGTCACCCATGACATAAATACTGTTAGATCCAGATGCTCTAGATATTTCATCCCATAGATGCTTTGCTTCCATTCTGTCTAAATTTGGTGGCCTATATATTACTCCTATTATAATATTATTAGCTTTTTCGTTTAATTCAATCCAAATAGTTTCTGTGTGTGGCTCTGTTTTGATTCCCTCTTTGAGACTACATTTCAAATTGTCCCTAACATATATGGCTACTCCACCTCCTCGTCTAATATATCTATCTGTGTGAAATAGTTTAAATCCATATATTTGGTATTCAGCTAATAGTTCTCTATTTTCTACATTCATCCACGTTTCGGTAAGTGCAATAATATCTATTTTTTCTGTGCAGACAAGAGCATTTAATTCGTTAATTTTATTTCTTAGACTTCTACTGTTAGTGTAATATACCCTAAGTGAATTGTTATTTTGCGGACCTTCTCTTTCCCTGATCGTTTTGCCAATTCCTTTCTCCCACAAACACATACTTTTATTACCTCCTTCCTCCAAATCAATTCCCATACCTCTATCTACTAACAGTTTAAACCCAAACAAACACCTCTAACCACTTCTTCTAGCGAGTTCGCAACAGCAACAACCCCACCTCTCGATAGATGCACCCCATCACGAGCATACATTTCATTTCTTCCATAGAAGTGTTCCCAGTTGTCTATGAAAGATATTGCATTTGATTTGCAATATCTTTCTTCATATGAAAGATTTCTAATTTAGGGAATTAACTTAGTCATCCTATACTGGACACGTTCAAGTGAATTTATATCCATTCTATAATATGGCGACCAAAACTGAACTGCATAATCTAAATGGGGCCTAACTAGAGCAAGATATAGCTTGAGAACCACACCAGGTGTCTTGTTACTAACGCTGCGATTAATAAATCCAAGTGTCCGATTTGCCTTATTACGAACATTTATGCATTGATCCTTTTGTTTTAAATTCTTTCTAATCATAACTCCCAGATCCCTTTCGCAATTCGACTTCGCAATCTCAACACCATCTAGCTCGTATCTTGTAACCCTATCATCATTACCTAACCTCATAACTTTACATTTATCAGCATTAAACTGCATCTGCCAATCCTTCGGCCATTTCAAAACCCTATCTAGATCAACTTGAAGTTATAGTGAGTCCTTCTCTGAATTAATTTCCCTACCGATTTTCGTATCATCGGCAAATTTGCAAATGTTGCTACTCAAACCTGAATCTAAATCATTTATATATATTATAAACAACAGAGGTCCCAGGACAGAGCCCTGAGGTACTCCACTAACAACATTATCCCACTCTGACTTAACCCCATTTATACTAACTCTCTGTTTCCTTTGGAATAACCATGACCTAATCCAAGTTAATATAGCACCCCCAATACCATGAGCTTCTATTTTTTTAATTAGTCTTTCATGTGGCACTGTATCAAAAGCTTTGCTAAAGTCAAGGTACACAACATCACAATCCTTACCACTATCAACTGCCTCAACTATGCTGCAATAAAAAGCTAGCAAATTTGTTAAACATGAACGGCCATTTGTAAAACCATGTTGTGACTCATTTATTAATTTATGTTTTTCAAGATGGAGACGAATTGTATTTGCAATTATTGATTCGTGTAACTTTCCCACAATAGACGTTAGGCTAATTGGCCGATAGTTTGACGCAAGTGATCTATCTCCTTTCTTAAAAATTGGTACCACATTAGCTACTTTCCATGACTCTGGCACTCTGCCTGACTTTTGATTTATTAAATATGGTAGACAGTGGCTCGGAAAGCTCCTCTTTGCATTCTTTAAGCACCCTGGCAAACACTTCATCCGGCCCTGGGGATTTGTTTGGTTTTAGTTTTTCTAATTGTTTAATTACATCCTCCCTGGTAACTGCTAAACTAGTCAACCTGTCCTCATCCCCACCCACATAGACTTGTTTGGCTGAGAATGGGTTGCAATATATGCCATTGAAATTATTACAAATGCCAACAGGTCGCACTGCAGCATCCTGTAGAATACACAAAGACACCAAATGTATACAGACCACAATTGTGAGACTCAATAACTGGCTTAGCTCCACACATGCAGAATTAGGTCTATGTGTAGAGATTCTGTGATTCAAAGTCAGCTCTTGGGCCTTAAAAACCCAACATGCAAAATAGACATTAGGAATGTTGTAACATCCATTATAAACAACATTATTAATGCAAAGAGCAAGAGTTTCAGTCTCATTTCTATGGATACCATCTCACATAGGTGTTGTCCAGCATGATGACACAGACAAGGCAGCTAAAACTGCATGTGATAAGCCTGAAATTGAGTTGGATATTGGCACTCCAATCTCTGCTGTAAAAGCCGCAATATTTCAGGAAATTAGGGAAAACAGAAGATCAGTTACTTACACCCAAAGGCCAGAAAGCACGAGTATAAAGAGCTATGCCATGTTTAAAACCGAGAATTATATGTACGGGCAGCATAAAACATCCACTAGACAGTGTGACATTGTAATTGCCAGAATTAGGCTGGGATATTCATATATATAGTAGGTGGCTGCAGGTAATGAATCCCCAAATGGTGAACATTCCAATTGTAAACAATGTGAACAAGAGCTTGGACATACTCTCCAACACTATATCTGTGATTATTGCCCTGTTATTAGTGATTTCAGACCAAATGGTATGAGGTAATTTACGATATGTAATTACTTTATGCACTCAAGAATATTGAAAGATATTCTTGTGCTGAACCTAGAGTGTGCTAGTGAAGGCAAATAGATCAGTCACCCTTATATTTCACGTTCTCTCCTGATTTCATGTATGACTAACCATCCTGTGAGACAGGGATATTAGATGAACTGAAAGCTAGTTTTTTAGCTTTTTTAGTTTTTTTGTAGCTACACTCTGTAATCTTTTATATAGAATAGGTCAGCAGCACACTGCTGTGTATACCTAAGCTTGTTTATAAATAATAATAATATTTTTAATTTACAAGTAGGTACAATGGGTTTGTGAGATTACATATGATTGCTATTTTTCCTTTTTTTGTAAAGCCACTAACATGCATAGCGAATAATTTATTTTAAAGTATAATAAGAGATCATATATGAGTACCTTATGTTCTAATGTTATAAAGTATGATGTTATTCCAAAATGTATTGCTTTGCCTAAGAGACAATTCACACCACCATGGGAGGAGTGTAACGTAGATGTAGTAATTATTCCCAGGCAAAAGAAAAAAGTATGTACGAGATAGAGAGCTGAGATATGATTGTATAATTAGAAAATGACGTACAGAAAACACTCTACATGTATACTGTGATGGAACAGTAGCTAGGGATGGAAAGGCAGGATGAGGAGTCACTGACATCGGCACTGTAGATACTGTTATTGGACGCCGCTTAATTGACAATGTCTATTCAACGCAGGCTGAACTCCAAGCTGTATTAGCAGGATTACAGGAAACAGTCAAATGTGGTAAAAATGTCTTTTTTTATTTGTTTATATACACAAGAATTTTAACATGCTTGTAAAGCCACTAGCACGCATAGCGTTTCGGGCAGGTTCTCAATCTTATTTTTTCCCTGGAATACGACCCGCCAAATCATTTAACAACCTGGTACCCATTCCCTGGTACCGACTGGATGAACAAAGGCTACATTTAAGGATTGATGCCTAGTCAATCCTCCCTGGCCGGGATATGAACCATGGCCAAATCGCTCGCGAAGCGCCGGGAGAGTGTCTTACCACTGTGCCATGGAGACTGTTGTGGCTTGCATCCTGAGGTCTGTATATTTGGTCGAGGGGAAAAAAATAAAAACAAAAAAGTCTCCTCATTAATATTTCACATTTTCCTTGAGAGACAACTTATTCCTCGATATTGAACTATTATAAACATAACCCCGTACCCAGGAGTTAGGCAACTGTTGTGGGTCGCATTCTGGGGAAAGGGCAGTAGGCGGCCTAATGGTACAGGATAAGCCTTGTAGAGAGTAAACCTCCACTCTCTCATTATCTTAATGGCATAACTAATTAACACTAATTACAGAAGCTATAATCTTTTCAATAATTACAGGTAACAGTTCTTCCACCCTTCTATCTTATTGGAGGAAGCTGAGGTGTAGTCACCAAATATAAGCCAGCGATATGAGAATAGCCAAACTTTTTGTTCCGAGTAGCTGAATCTAAAACAACAAGAATAGCCAACAGTACAATTTCCACAGTGATTCAGTGAGCTACAGTACAGACACTTAGGACTTATCACATTGATGATCCCAGAGAGTTTCGACGATACCCAGCCACGACGGACTTCAACATGGGTTCTCACTGGACCTCTACCGCTGTTGCAGCTTACTGTGGACCGCAGCCACCTGTCATGGAACGCTGCCGACACCCTCACCTCAGCTATGATTTTCATAGCGATCATCTCTGTATTTTTATCTGCAACAGCTTGCTACACCACGATCGTTACTCACTCATCTGACAGCTTCATCAGTAACTACATCATGTAGGCCTGGCCTGCAGACTCTCCGTCGCTGCCACTGCTTGTCCTTCAGGGACTCCCACGACAGCTGCTCTTTCATCAGATTCATCTACACGTTCACTGCATTCTGGTATGATGCCGACTCAAGCACTTTTCTTGCGCAGTACAGGACCAACAGCTTGCGTTTCCGACTCTTGATCGTTGCTTCCAGGACAATTTAGCTCTAACAGTGATTCCCTACGTGAACACATTACCTCCTATGGTCATGGTGCCCGAGCCCATCCGCCCCGGATCTAAATGCTCCACCAGCGACCCAAGGACGCAACAATCATGCACATTCTTCTCTCCGAGCTTGTCCACACACTGCCTGCATCTTTTGGTACCGGACAACATGTTCCACAGCGACCCAGGGAACAGTAGCCTCGTATTTTTTGTTGTATTGCTTTTCTTCCATTCCCTGGCAGGGGGAGTCCTGTAGCGAGTAAACCTTATACTCGCTCCATTATCTCATCATCCTAATGGCATAACTAATTAGCACTAACTACACAAGCTATAATCCTATCCCTATTTACAGGTAACAGTTCAACCATTCTCCTATCTTATTGGAGGGAGTTGAGGTGTAGTTACCGAATATAAGCAAGCGATATGTGAATAGCGGACCACCATTTGGTCACCACTTGGTCGGGGAGACATCTCCCGTCACGCAGGGTGCAGTTGCGCCTCCACAGATCTCCAGTATCATCTTTTGATACTGGTAATGGCTCGAAAGGGCCACCACATACGGGTTATTCATGCCCGTGCCACCTCTTGGGTGGCTTAATTTCATCATTCATCAATCGAATAGCGGACGGTACAATTTCCAGTCAAGAATGTAGCACTCTGCATATGCAGTTCTAATCGACCCCAAGTCACTACAGCTTCGGCACAGAACAGGCAGCAGACTAGGACCACATCCAGCTACAACGCTCTCCCACATAGAGCTCCACGACTCCGACCACACTCCGCTCTCTGCTCTGCTCCAAGCTCCGTCTCAACGTCTACGACACTGCTGTATGCAAGACTACCAAATAAATATGAAAACCCACTAACACCGTGTATCTAATCTACCCAACAACGTAACATAATCGTACGTTACAAACTCAGTGGTACCGATTTCCACTTTCTATTTACGTTGTACGTCGGTATATATATACTATGGTCCTCATCCTTACTATAAGTACTTCTAAAACAGGAGGATGGGCTAAGATAATGAAATGGGTTTGTTAATTCTACTTGGTCCACTAATTACAATTAATACTTCTTCTCAAGTGTACACGTTAAGCTTCTTAAGATTTTTTTTTTAAGTGGTACTCGTTATGAAGTGGTGAGACAATCGCCTGGCTTTTCGTGATATATTTATTTAGTATAGTCTTGATTACAGCAGTCTGTTTGTTGTTGTTGTGGCTTGCATCCTGAGGAAGGTTGGTGTATCTGGTCTAGGAGGATCTTTATTTATATATCTTTTTATTGACATATACAATAGTTTTTACATTGTTGTACAGCCATTACACGCATAGCGGTACAGGCAAGTCCTTAATATTAATTTTCAGACATACACATACCCAGGCAGCAGCCCATAGCAGCTGTCTAACTCTCAATTACATGTATACTGCTAGGTGAACAGATACATCAGGGTGAAAGAAACTGCCTATTTTTTCCGCCTCCGCCGGGGATCGAACCCGGACCCTTAAGACTACAAACTCCGAGCGCTGTCTACTTACCCATCAGGCCCCCCTGAGGGCATCTCTATAAACCTAAAAGTCTTCCTGTCCCCGGCTGCAGGAATCGTTCAGGATATTTAAAAAAAAAGATGAACTTATAGCTAGTTGTTTAGTCTGAGTTGATTTGTTTTTGTATTGAGGCAGGTATTTGTTCCCATGATTCCATATATGACTAACCATTATGTGAGATGGGAATATTAGATGAACTTATAGCTAGTTTTTTTTATCTACACTGTGTCATCTTTCATACAGAATAGAGTAGCAGCACATTGTTATGTATACCTAAGCTTGTTAATACAACAACAAAATCTAAAAAAAGCATCCTAGTTAATATTTTTAATTTTCTTTAATAGATAAATTTATCGAGGTGAACTATTTTAAACTTACATCAAATGAGTAACGTTTCACAAAATTTCTATTATGACCTAAGATTTGTCAAAAAAAATACTCTTGCTAAGAAACAATTTTTGAGATTTAAATATTAAGAAAAAATAACATAGAATAATGATATTTTAAAAGTTAATTTATATCTTACATAGAAAACAAGATACAATTTTAAAAATATATTAAAAAATATTTATATAAAAATGACGTCATCGTCATTTAATCTTAAAACTAGATTAATTTTCTCTGTTTATTTTTGAGGCATTGAATGCCCTTGAATTTATTTCAATTATACCAGGTGGCAATGTGGGATAGACAGTATATGAACACAGATCACATGAGTGAGACTCAATAACTGGCTTAGCACCACACATGCAGAATTAGCTACTCTATAATTTGCCACTAACGCACTGAAGAACAGTGGTGGAGTAATTTTCTGTGATTCAAAGTCAGCTCTTCAGGCCCTTAATAAGAACCCAACATGCAAAAAGATACTAAGAATGTTGTAACATCCATTAAAACCACATTATTAATGCAAAGAGCAAGAGTTTCAGTCATTTGTATGGATACCATCTCACACAGGTGTTACCAACCTGGTCTCTTAAAAATACGTCGCTTTTCGCTCGTATGCGCACTATGGCCAAAAGTGAACGTAATTTGAAATGAAATCGACTCACAAAAGTGAGTACTGTCCCGTTTTCTGTTTGAGTCGTCCGGCTTATTCGGTAAGGTTAGAAGAAACTTTCAATTAACGTTTTTCATACGCGTTGAAACTTTATGAGAATTTCCTGCCCACCTAACCTACCAGAGGACCCTTAACTTACTGTTGTTGAAAAAAATCCCAAATTTATTTTCATTTTCAAATTACGGTCACTTTCAGCCATACGGGCAAACGGTCAAAAGCGATTTATTTTTAAGAGGACAGGTTGATGACACAGACAAGGCAGCAAAACTGCATGTGATAAGCCTGAAAT
The DNA here is from genome assembly GCF_040958095.1 of Procambarus clarkii. Lineage (NCBI taxonomy): Eukaryota > Metazoa > Arthropoda > Malacostraca > Decapoda > Cambaridae > Procambarus > Procambarus clarkii. The sequence continues at coordinate 44,683,930 of NC_091168.1, read as the reverse complement.
TGAGTTGTATGGGCATTTTACGCTGCTGTAAAAGCCGCAATATTTCAGGAAATTAGGGAAGACAGGAGAGCAGTTACTGACACTCAAAGGCCATAAAGAGCTATGGCATGTTTAGAACCGATAATTTTATGTACAGGCAGAATAAAACATTCACTAGACATTGTGACATTGTAATTGTCTGAATTAGGCTGCGATATCGGTATCTATGGCAGGTGTTGCAGGTAAGGAATCCCCCAATGGTGAACATTCCCATTGTAAACATGTGAACAAGAGCTGGGACACACTCTCCAACACCATATCTGTGATTGCCCTGTTATCAGTGATATCAGACCAAATGGTATGAGGTACTTTGAGCTCTGAAATTACTTCATACACTCAGGAATAGTGGAAGATATTCTTGTGCTGTACCTAGATTTTGCTAGTGGAGGCCAATAGATCAGACTTGCATTTCATGTTCTCTCCTGATTTTTAGTCAGAGTTGATCATTATAACTTATTTTTGAGTCATTATATGCCCAAAAATTTATTTCAAATACTATAAGCATCCTGTTGAATATATAAAGACAACATATGCTCTCCCACATAGAGCTCTGCGACTCCGGCCACACTCTGCTCTCTGCTCTGCTCCAAGCTCCGTCTCAACGTCTACGACACTACTAGCGTATCCAAGACTAATAAATAAATATGAAAACCACGAACACCGTGTACTAACCTACTCATCCACGTATCATAATCGTACGTTACAAATCTTACATAGTAAGTACTTTACAATTTCAAAAATACCTTTAAAAATATTTATATAAAAATACATTTTTTGAGATATATACAAGAGTTGTTAGATTCTTGTGCAGCCAGTACGCGTAGCGTTTCGGGCAAGTTCTTAACTCTTTGTTCCCTGGAATACGATCCCCGCACCTAAGAATCGTTTTACAACCATGTACACATTTTACTGTTGAGTTAAACAAAGGCTACATTTAAGGATTTGCGCCCAGTAAATCCTCCACGGCTATGATACGAACCCAGGACAAAGTTGTCTCGGAACACTAGAACAATGTCTTACCACTACACCACGGAGATTGGAGACATTACAATTTTTATATCTAGCTTTAAATTATCTGCAAGCAAATTTTATTTTTTAGGCATTACATGTACTTGAATTTATTTCAAATGCTAACAGGTTGCAATGCACCATCCTGTAGAATATACAAAGACAACATATGTACACACACCACAATTGTGAGACTCAATAATTGGCTTAGCTCCACAGATGCAGAATTAGCTGCACTACAACTTGCCACTAACACGTGATGAAGTAATTATCAATTTTAAACACAATTGGGGACGCATTTTTCATCTACATCCTTCTGAACCAACTGCTCTTCCCAACACTGAAGTAGTTGAAGACTGTGTACACCAAAACAGACATGAAACTACACCTGTCGATCTCATCCACCTTGACAACCTCAACTCACGCACTGAACTACAGACTCCCCAGACTCCAGCTGATGTCAAGACAGCTGTCATGGTCACTCGTCAGAGCCCCTGGTGCGTCTGGCATTGGACATACCCTCCTTCGACAACTTCCTGTTTCTATCATTGCTTCTATCACTAACTTATTCAACGCCTCTCTTGCCTCTGGATATTTTCTCTCACCTTCAATCTGCCACTGCTGTTCTTATTCCAAAACCTGGGAAACTTCACACTGACCCAAAAACTATAGATCCATCAGCCTCTAGACATTGGCAAAGTCTTTGAAAGGATGGTCAACATGAGACTCAGAACGCACCTAGAAGACAATGACTTACTCACTAACAAACAGTTTGGATTCCGGCCTCACCGGTCCACACACGACGCCTTAAATATCATGACCAATTACATCAGCATCAATCAGCACCAAAGACTCAAGACTGCACTCATCACTAAGGACGTTGAGAAAGCCTTTGACACTCTTTGGCATGACGGCCTAAAATTCAAACTATGCAATAACTTTAATCATCCCCTTATCACCACCAAACTTCTTACTTCTTAGGACAATTAGAATCAAGTTCCTCCGACAACACTCTGACTACTTCAACTTACACGAAAGTGTTCCCCAAGGCTCTATTCTTGCCCCGACACTCTACATCCTATACATCAACATCATTCCTGAGCCTATTTATCACACTATTATCTGCTACGCTAATGATGTCTCAACACCATTGACACACTATCACGCAGAGCACAAGCAGAACTCGATACTGTAACGGAATGGAGTATGACTGGCGCATTAAAATCAACTCCAACAAATAAAAAATCACCTACTTTTCTGTGAAAGAACTATAAGCCCTATTCCTGTTCAACTCTATTCACTCTCTCCTAACCCTACTAACATCTCTGTATCTCCTTCCACCACAATTCTTGATCGACAACTACTCTTTCACACACATTACACAGAAACATACAACAGCTCTCCATGCCATGAACAAATTGTACAGACTAAAATTTGCAAAACCTGATACTAAATGCACCTTTATAAAGCACTCATTAGACCTCTCCTAAACATATGCTCCAATAGCTCTTTCCTTAGCCGCACCCACTAATAAACTAAAACTTCAGAGAATACAGAACAGAGCACTTAGATGGTACTCAACACTCGATGGGATGATTTCAATACCAGCGAAAGTCTTCATGATAGTACCAACATTCCTGCCATCCAATGTCTACTGGAAAACTTTTATTAGACAAACACCTTGACAGACTACTCTCTTATCACGAACAACACATTGACTCTCTCTTACACACTCTTAGACAACTACGGAACACCCACGACCTCTTCTCTACCATCTGGGTAGAGAAGAGGTAGTAATAAATTACTACCAGCCTCCGCCGGGGATCGAACCAGACCCTTAGAATTATGAAAACCCGAGTACTGTTCACTCAGCCGTCAAGCCCCCCTTGACGGGCCTATCTATAAATTTAAAGGTCTCCTGCCTCCGGCTATGCGAATCGCTTAGGATATATGAAAATATATGTACATATAGGTAGTTGTTTAGTCAGAGTTAATTTGTTTGTGTATTGAGGCAGATATTTGCTCCCCTCATTCCATATATGATTAACCATTCTATGAGATGGGAATATTAGATGAACGTATTGCTAGTTTTTTATCTACACTGTGTAATCTGTCATATAGAAGAGGGTAGCAGCACATTGGTGTGTATATTTTAGCTTGTTTATAAAAACAAACATATATAAAAAGATAGCTTCCCAGTTAATATTTCTCATTTTCTTTATTCGAAAAATAAACCAGTGGGACTATTTTAAACTTACATCAAATGAAAAATGTTTCACAAATGTTCTATTATATTCTAAGTTTTGATAAAAGCATACCCTTATTGAGAAACATTTTTTGCTTAATACATAAATGCTTATAAAACAAAAAAGAAAAATAATGATATTTTAAAAATTTACTTTAAATCTTACATAGAAAATTCGATACAATTTAAATTTAAAAAATACGTTACATATAATTATATAATTTTATGTACATTAGACGTCAGTCGATTTTTTGTTTATTAATCAATTTTATTTTTGTGGCAATATATGCCATTGTAATTATTACAAATGCCAACAGGTCGCACTGCAGCATCCTGTAGAATACACAAAGACACTATATGTACACAGACCACAATTGTGAGACTCAATAACTGGCTTAGCTCCACACATGCAGAATTAGGGTGCATGTGTGGAGATTCTGTGATTCAAAGTCAGCTCTTCGGCCTTAAAAAACCCAACATGCAAAATAGATATTAGGAATGTTGTAACATCCATTATAAACAAACATTATTAATGCAAAAAGCAAGAGTTTCAGAGTCTCATTTGTATGGATACCATCTCACACAGGTGTTGTCCAGCATGATGACACAGACAAGGCAGCTAAAACTGCATGTGATATGCCTGAAATTGAGTTGGATATGGGCACTCCAATATCTGCTGTAAAAGCCGCAATATTTTAGGAAATTAGAAATAATAAAAAAAAACTAGAAGATCAGACTAGAAAATAGTAATCAGTTACTAGACTAGAAAATAATAATAATAAAAAAAATTGTATGTACTAGCTCTATCTATAAATCCATCAACTTTTGTATCTCACCTTGTATGTATGTACTTTGCCTGAATAAATATTTGTATTTGTATTTTGTAATTACAGAACTCAAAGTACCTCATACTATTTGGTATGAAGTCACTTAAATAAGTTTTTACTTAAAAAGTTTACTTACTTAAGAAGTAAGTTTTTAGTCTTTAATGTTTGTCCTGCCCGAAACCCTTTGCGTAATAGTGGCTTTAGGCATTGTATGTACTAGCTCTTTCTATAAATATAAATTTTTGTAAAATTTCTTGTATGTATGTACCTTACCTGAATAAACATTTATTTATTTATTTATTTATTTACTTATAACAGGGCAATCACAGATATAGTGTTGGAGAGTATGTCCCAGCTCTTGTTCACATTGTTTACAATTGGAATGTTCACCATTGGGAGGGTTCATTACCTGCAGCCACCTGCCATAGATATCGGTATGCCAACCTAATTCTGGCAATTACAATGTCACACTGTCTAGTGGATGTTTTATGCTGCCCGTACATATAATTCTCGGTTCTAAACATGTCATCGCTCTTTATACTCATGCTTTCTGGCTTTTGAGTGTCAGTAACTGCTCTTCTGTCTTCCCTAATTGCCTGAAATATTACGGCTTTTACAGCAGAGATTGGAATGCCAATATCCAACTCAATTTCAGGCTTATCACATGCAGTTTAGCTGCCTTGTCTGCGTCATCATGCTGGACAACACCTATGTGAGATGGTATCCATACAAATGATACTCTGAAACTCTTGCTCTTTGCATTAATAATGTTGTTTATAATGGATGTTAGAACATTCCTAATATCTATTTTGCATATTGGGTTTGTAAGGGCCTAAAGAGCTGTCTTTGAATCACAGAAAATTACTCCACCACTGTTCTTCAGTCCGTTAGTGGCAAATTCTGCATGTGTGGTGCTAAGTCAGTTATTGAGTCTCACACTTGTGGTCTGTGTTCATATACTGTCTATGTATATCCTACAGTGCCACCTGATATCATTTGAAATAAATTGAAGGGCATTTAATGCCTCAAAAAATAAATTTAGAACTGACGAAAAAGTGAATGAATAAGATGAAATTGACGTTATTTTTATATAAATATTTATTAATATATTTCTAAAATTGTGACTTATTTTTTATATAAGATATTGATTTAGTTTTTAAAATTTTATTATGCTATGTTATTTTCTTTTCAACATTTAAATTAAAAAAAAAATGTTTCTTAGAACGGATATTTTTTCTAACAAATCTTAGATCATAATAGAAATTTTGTGAAACGTTACTTATTTGATGTAAGTTTAAAATAGGTCACCTTGATAAATTCATCTAATAAAGAAATTTCAAAATATTAACTAGGACGCTTTTTTTAGATTTTGTTGTATTCAAGCTTAGGTATACATAACAATGTGCTGCTACTCTATTCTGTATGAAAGATGACACAGTGTAGATACAAAAAACTAGCTATAAGTTCATCTAATATTCCCATCTCACATAATGGTTAGTCATATATGGAATCATGGGAACAAATACCTGCCTCAATACAAAAACAAATCAACAGACTAAACAACTAGTCTTATTGTTTATGGGAATGACCATATTCAACTCAATTTCAGGCTTATCACATGCAGTTTAGCTGCCTTGTCTGTGTCACCATGCTGGACAACACCTATGTGAGATGGTATCCCTACAAATGAGACTCTGAAACTCTTGCTCTTTGTATTAATAATGTTGTTTATAATGGATTGAAATTGCAATTGAAATTTAAATAAGTTTATTGAGGTAAAATACACACAAAGGAATGAGGTAGCTCAAGCTATTCTCACCCCGTTCAGTACATCGTGTTCATACATATATACAAACACATCACAAACAATAAACATATTGCCGAACATTCTGAGAGATGAACGTATACATTTCCTCTTTTACACAAGTAGTATGGTATCAGACGTACACACAAATACTTTTATGACTTAGGTATACTGTATAGACAATTTGCAAGAGACATGCAGATAATTCAATAAAAGATTACAGTCTTGGTGCAAAATTCTTATATCTCTCCTAATATCATCAACCTTTCCGTTGTGACACATCCAGGCTATTTGTTCAGGAACAGTCCTTATCACAGTGTTTCTATATACATTAATCAAGGGACAATCAAGAACATAATGGACAAGGGTGTAAGACCTTAACATACCACATAGCTTACACTTCGTGTCATTATCATGAACACCTGTCCCATATTCCCAGTAATATTTGTACCCAAGCCTGAGCCGCATGTGCACAGAGTCACTCCAAGCATTTCTCCTTTTACCACAAGTGAAATGGGTGTTTTGACTCACATAAATAATAATAATAATAATAATAAATAATTAAATAAATGTATATTCAGGTAAGGTACATACGAGAGATTTTGCAAAAAATGATCGATTTATAGATAGAGCAAGTACATACAATGCCTAAAGCCACTATTACGCAAAGCGTTTCGTTTCGGACTACAACATACATGTAGTGTTGCATGGTTTGTTGTTGTTGTGACAGATTCAGCTACTCGGAACAAGTTCCAAGTAGCACGGGCTATGGTGAGCCCGTAACTTACCTGGCACAGGAGCGAGGCAAGAAGCACGGGCTATGGTTAGCCATGTATGGTTTGTTCATTTGGTGCATCACGTTAGTGTGATCTCTGTGTGTAATGATGTAAGGGCGAAGAGGAAGAACGGCCTATTGACATAGCTCGGGTGCAGGGGGTTGTGTAAAATCCTGGTTTGTGCCTCGGAGAGGCTATGGGATCCAGTAAGTTCAGTAGAACATCGGCTTCAACCCTTTTACCCTGTCGTAGGTCAGTCGATTAAGGCAGTGTCTGGGATGCTCCCGGACGCAGGTTCGAATCCTCGTCATGGCCCTTGTGGATTTGTTCTTATGGTTTGACTTCTCTGATATATTATACCCCTCCTCTCCACTTCTGTCTGTGCCTGAATATTTCTGATTATGCTTCTTATTTGTCTCATTGTGAATTCACATTCAATGTCAACTTGTGGTTTTGATGTGGCACGTTTGGCCAAGTCATCCGCCACCTCGTTGAGCACTATTCCAACATGAGATGGAATCCACATGAATTTCACACTGTGACCTTTCAGCTGTATCTCAGTTATCCTTTTCTTACAATCCTCAACTATGGATATGAAGACTGGGTTTCAACTGTTTAAGAAATCAAGTGCTCCTCAGCTATCGACAAATACAAAAACATTTTTGTCGTCATGACGCACTTCCTCCAAACACGCCAGAATGGCCTGCAGTTCAGCTTGTGTGGATGATATATAATTACTAAGCCGGAGTTCTATTATCCTGTCCACAGTCCCAAACTCCGTATATTCCCTTATTAGGCCACCACACCCGGCCCTGCCATCCTCCGCCACCGACCCGTCACAATATACATGTAAACTGTTGCCTCTTGGTAACCGAGATATCATGCTTCCATACAAACACCGTAATTGTCCCGGTTCATGATGAATCTTTTTCACCTTGAGAGGTAAACAATTTCGAGGTCTATTTTCTGTACTTTCCAGGGAGCAGACCTATAACACTGGTAGGAGTTGTTGTTGTTGTTTAAGATTCGCTTCTCAGAACAATAAGTTCCAGTAGCACGGGCTATGGTGAGCCCGTAAGTGGAGGCTCTTTGGAGCCATTATCTGTATCAGTGGCTGATACTAGAGATATGGGGATGGATGGGGGTCTTCATGATGGTTTTCAGCCTGGAGGGCTGGCTATACCAATTATGGAGCTGGTGGGGTTAGTGTAGACCTCTAGGTTTTCCGTTTTTTCTTTGCCTGCGACTTTGGCTGAGCAGTGCTGTCGTTGGAGTTTGGTGAAGTGGCCTCCATGAGGAAGTCTTGAACTGTGTAGGTGTCGTATTTGTGATGCGGCGGTGGAGCTCCTACTATGATTTCCTCGACTGAGGAGTCCGTAACCTCCGTAGTGGGCGTTTTTGTCTTTCGCCTCGCAGCCTTAGGTAGGTTCAGGTGTCGTTGATTGGTGGTTGTAGCTATTTCAGGAGCGCTGGTGGTGCTGTTATCGTTTGTAGACAGCACGTCTGCTAGCGCAGCTGCTGAGATAGTGATGGTAGGAGTGTTGGGAGCTGAAGAAGGAATTACCTCTGTTTGTGTCGCCCGGGCCATGGTCGGTTCTGGAGTCGGTGTTGAAGTTGACCACCTGGTCGTCCTGCTGGTAGTCTCCGGAGTGGTAGAGGAGGCAGTGAGATTTACGCCAGTGGCTATGATGGGGGCCAGGCCATTGTCTATGTATAATGCGTTTAGTTCACTGACAAAGCGCTGGTTGTCTGGTCCTGCAAGCCTTTCCGCTAGTTTAAGAAGACCAGGGATAATGCCAGCACGGGATGCAGGGAGCTGTGAAGGAGCCTGTGGGACCTTGGGTCCCCAATGAGAAGGCTGTGTCGCCTGCTGGGAGGAGCCACATGTTGGTAAGACTGGAAAGTCTTCTGGTCGACTAGTGAGAGCTAAGGTGGTGGGTTGAACGCTTGGGGCTCTGGTCGAGGAGGTAGAAGGGTTGTTTCTCTTGGCTTCAACCTGGGCCATGATGCTTTCCTGTCTGCGGGGGCAGCGGTAGGAAATTGCGGGGTGATTGCCATCACAGAGCAAGCAGCGATGGACGGTTGCCTTGCATATGGAGTAGTGATGGTCCAGTGCGCACAGGCTGCACCTCTGGACAGGGTGCTGACACTTGTTGGTCGGGTAGGAGAGCTCGTAGCACTTAAAGCACTGCTGGATCTCATGGTATCGTTCCTTTTTTTATTTAGTGGGGTGGTATTTTTAGGCCGAAGCAGTAGAATCCTTGTGTGGCAGCCTGGGTGGCCGCAGCTATGGTGGTGAACGTAATCTTCATTGATGTTTTGTCGGTGTTGCAGAACTCTAGGTTGAATACCGACAGGTTTGGATTTTCGTCCTCGATATAGTCCTTGATATGATGTTGAGATCGCTCAGAGATCCACCGGCTGGTCTTGCTGATAAAAACAGTTCTTCCGGTCAGGAACTGACGTGGGAAGTGAGGATGTAGGTGGTGCTCTTTACGAAGAATGGCATCGTTAGTCAGGAGTTTTTCTAGCTCCTCTTCACATGAAAAGAAGAGCACGATATCTTCACCTTCCTGAGTAATATCAGCGGAGTCGAGGCCAGTAACGTCCTTCAGGACCTTTAAAATATTGCTTCTTCCGATAGTATGACCGTCAAGTGGAGTAGCTCTGACCTTAAGACGTTTGGGTCGCATTGTGCCCACACTGCTCCTTGTGATGAGTGGTGTCAGACTGGACCACTGCCGTTCTGGACTGTAAACTGACCAACGACGATTGATTGATGAAGATTAAGCCGCCCAAGTGGTGGCACGGGCACGAGTAGCCCGTAAGTGGTAAGGGCAACGACGATTCCGTTCTAGAGGCTTATATTACAAGCTTTGCCTCACTTTGTCAAACCGACTAACGTCTATGCAGGCTACCTGTTGCCTGGTCTGATTGAAGCTTATGCACTTTGGAAGTGATAATAATTGTAATTATCGCGAATAGGATTAGTGTAGAACTTCCTGGAAAGAGGAATTAAGAGGCGCATCAAATTATCTATATTGCAACTAATTATATTGCTCCTTAATATAATTGATACATTTCCATTAGGTCAGGTTGACTTACGTTCACGTTAATCAATATAGATTGGCTTTGTTTACAGAGAAGCTATGATGTAGCTGGCTCAAACTTTCTCAGGTAAATACATTTCCCGGGGTAATGATATTTATTTTCCTGTTATACAAGTCTTACTCGCCCATCAGCAAATAGAGCAAGGAAAACCCTGCACTTCTGAAACCAACAAAATTTGAAACCATTGATTCCTTTATAAATAACTTACGGCGTCATGAGCACTATGCTGACGGTGATGGGTCTGTTCAGATGTCCCAATGTAACAGCTGGTAGCATATACAAAGACAACATATGCACACGGACCACAAGTGTGAGACTGAATAAATGGCTTAGCTCCACACACGCAGAATTAGCTTCACTACAACTTGCCACTAACACACTGAAGAACAGTGGAGGAGTTATTTTCTGTGATTCAAAATCAGTTCTTCAGGCACTTAGAAACCCAACATGCAAAATAGATACAAAAAATATCGTGACATCCAATAAAACAACATTATTCATGCAAATTGAGTTGGATATGGGCATTCCAATCTCTGCTGTAAAAGCCGCAATATTTCAGGAAATTAGGGAAGACAGAGGAGCAGTTACTGACACTCAAAGGCCAGAAAGCACGAGTATAAAGAGCTATGACATGTTTAAAACCGACAATTATGTGTACGGGCAGCATGAAACATCCACTAGACAGTGTAACATTGTAATTGCCAGAAATAGGCTGGAATATCGATTTTTATAACAGGTGGATGCAGGTAATGAATCCCCAAATGGTGAACATTCCAATTGTAAACAATGTGAACAAGAGCTGGGACATACTCTCCAACACTATATCTGTGATTGCCCTGTTATAATTGACTTCAGACCAAATGGTATGAGGTACTTTGAGGTCTGTAATTACTTCATACACTCAGGAATATTGGAAGATATTTTTGTGCTGTACCCAGATTGTGCTAGTGGAGGCTAATAGATCAGACTTACATTTCATGTTATCTCCTGATTTTTAGTCACGGTTGATTTATTTTTGTATTAAATCTGGTATTTGCTCCCATGATTCCATATGTGACTAACAATCATGTGAGATGAGAATATTAGATGAACGTATAGCTAGTTTTATATCTTCACTGTGTAATCTTTCATACAGAATAGGGTAGCAGCACATTGCTATGTATACCTAAGCTTGTTAATACAACAGCAAAATCTTAAAAAAAAGAGCGTCCTGGTAAATATTTTTAATTTTCTTTAATACATAAATTTATCCAGATAACTATTTTAAACTTACATCAAATGCGTAACGTTTTACAAATTTTCTATTATTTTCTTAGTTTCGTTAAAAAAATACTCTTATTGAGAAACAATCTTTATTTAAGGATAAAGTAGTAAAAAGTAAATAACATATTATAATGATATTTTAACAAATTATTTTAATCTTACATAGTAAGTCCAGCAGAACTTCATAAATATATTTAAAAAAAATTATATAAAAATGACATTGAAATTAAAAATTAAGTTCCATTGTATTGCTTTCTCAAAATTTGTATTTTTAACGGCATTATTTGCCCTTGAATGTATTTTAAATTGTAACAGGTGACAGTGTTACATCCTGTAGAATATACAAATAACGCGTGCTCAAGGACCACAATTGTGAGACTGAACAACTAGCTTAGCTCCACATGCAGAATTACCTGCACTACAACTTGCCACTAACACACTGAAGAACAGTGGAGGAGTAATTTTCTGTGATTCAAAGTCAGCTCTTCAGGCCCTTAAAAACCCCAAATACAAAATAGACATTAGGAATGTTGTAACATCCATTATAAACAACATCATTAATGCAAAGAGCAAGAGTTTCAGAGTATCATTTGTATGGATACCCTCTCACATAGGTCTTGTCCAGCATGATGACACCGACAAGGCAGCTAAACTGCATGTGATAAGCCTGAAATTGAGTTGGATATGGGCACTCCAATCTCTGCTGTAGAAGCCGCAATATTTCCGGAAATTAGGGAAGATAGAAGAGCAGTTTCTGACACTCAAAGGCCAGAGAGAACGAATATAAAGAGCTAGGACATGTTTAGAATCGAAAATTTTATGTACGGGCAGCATTAAACATCCACTAGACATTGTGACATTGTAATTGTCTGAATTAGACTGTGATATCGGTATCTATGGCAGGTGGCTACTGGTAATGAATCTCCCAATGGTGAACATTCCAATTGTAAACAATGTGAACAAGAGCTGGGACATACTCTCCAACATTATATCTGTGATTGCAACGTTATAAGTGACTTCAGACCAAATGGTATGAGATACTTTTCGCTCTGTAATTACTTCATGTACTCAGGAATACTGGAAGATATTCTTGTGCTGTACCCAGTGTGTGCTAGTGGAGGCTAATAGATCAGTCACCCTTATATATCATGTTCTCTCCTGATTCCATGTATCACTAACCCATCCTGTGAGATGCGGATATTTGATGAACTTATAGCTAGTTTTTCATATACTGTCTGTAATATTTTGTATAGAATTGGACAGCAGCACACTGCTGTGTATACCTAAGCTTGTTTGTGAATAATAATAATAATAAAAGTATTTGTAATTTACAAGAAGGTACAATGGGTTTGTGAGATTGGTATTTTTCCTTTCTTGCAAAGTCACTGACACACATAGTGAACAATTTATGTTAATGTATAATAAGAGATCATATATGAGTACCTTATGTTCTAATGTTATTGAGTATGTTATTCCAAAATGCATTGCTTTGCCTAAGAGACAATTTACACCACCATGGGACAATTGTAACGTAGATGTAGTAATTATTCCCCTGCAAAAGAAAACAAAGTATATATGCAATAGGTGAGCTGAGGGCAACATATGATTGTATAATTAGAAAATGTCACAGAAAACACCATACATGTGTAGTAGCAGTGAAGTTGAGGACGTAGAACGTCTGTGACTACCTGACAGGTGAGCCACCTGTATGTCGGTGGTTAGCGTCGGGTGTTAAAACCACACACATTATGCCCAAAGGAGGTCTCCCTTATGTCGGTCTCCAGCAGAAGAAAGACAGTTACCAGACATTACACACTGCCACGTAGTCCCCCCTTGAGATAAATATAGAAAATGGAAATAAATATGCCATAATAGAAAACGGACTTATTCAGGGGAGATGAAGACTGACTGATGCCATTGACCACTAGCGATGTCTGTGCAGGTCACCAAGGTAATGAAATTGAAGTGCGATGGAAGGCGGCCTTTTAACCCCCTTGACATTAATGGGAATAAATATTTCATAACAGAAAAACGGTCTTAAAAACGGACGAAATTTTGGGTTGACTGGAGGCGGCCGTTTAATTCCCTTGAGCGAAAATTACAGGACTTAGGAGCGAACCTTTGTATTCCCAGTTTACAAAATTATATATGATGGAAGGAAGCAGTTAGAGAACTGATAGGAAAAAATTTTGAAAATACCGCTGCTACAATGACCGGCCTTGGGTGGTCGGGGGGGATGGATACCCCCCTTTGCTACAATGAAAGACCGTTTTGCTTTTCCTCAAGAGCGGTCATTGTAGCAGGGGTATTTTCAGATCTTTTTCCTGTCATTTCTCTAACTGCTTCCTCCCATCATATATAATTTTTATTATGATATATTTATTCCCATTTTCGATATTTATTTCCAAAGGGGATGGGGGTGGGGGGGGCGGAGAATAAAAGGCAGCCTTCTGTCGAGCCTAATGTACAATGACGTCATCCATAATAAACACGTTTTCCTTAATGAGGTATTTTCATACTGTTTTCCATTTTCTTAGATCATTTTCTAGTTAAGATTTCATGATGAACATAATAAATAGGTTAAGCCCTGTTACCGAACCAGTATTTACCCAGGTCTTTTTCCTAAATCTAAAACTTACCCAAATTATACCCATTGTTTCGTGTTCTGTCTCGTGTTAATACTGGCCCCAGACATCACTCGGTACCCCTACTCAAATCTCTGAATATGTTAGACATTAAGTCACTGCACATTCTCTCATGTGTATTATACATATATAAAACGCTAAACTATAATGCCAATCCTGATCTCAAAAGCTTCATAGAAGGTTGTAACAGAACCCATGAGCACCACACCAGAAATAAATACAGTTTTGATATTCCTAGAGTACGACTTAATCAAACTAGAAATGCTCTACAAATCAAGGGGCCCAGAATGTGGAATGACCTTCCCAACCATGTTAAAGACTGTACCTCTCTCAACCAGTTTAAGTTAAAAACGAAGCTATACCTAATAAATTCCCTGTAACCTACCTTACCCTTCTATTGTCAACCAATGTCTGTTTTTCTTTAAAGAGCGCTGTTTGTCGACATAATTGTATTTGTGCTGCTTTTTCATCTATGTTTTCATTTCTTGTTTTCATTCTACTCATTATGCTCAGTTAGTATTAAGTTTGTCATTTAAGTTTATCATGCCCGAAACGCTTTGCGTAATAGTGGCTTTAGGCATTGTATGTACTAGCTCTACCTATAAGTCAACCAATCCTTGTAAAAATTTATTGTATGTATGTACCTTACCTAAATAAAATTGTATTGTATTGTATTGTATTGTACTTAGTCGATCTTGAGCTCGCCGGCCATAAAGCAAGCCAGCCTCGTCTCGCTGTTCTACAGCAGCTGTGAACTCTCCAGCCTCGACGAGCACTTCGGTGCAAGCCACAACTTTTCCAGCCAACAAAAGTATTGGAGCAGATCCAGGCGCTTCCCAGCCAACACATCTCGTCCTAAGCAGTGACATCTTTATCGCAGCATCTTTTGTGTATTGTCTAATGTGCTTGTGTCGAGGTTGGACTGCATTTAGGAGAACAACCCCACTTCGAGCCAGAACAGGCCCAGGTGAGAAGTAGGCAGTTCACCTTTTGCAGCTGCGGCATGGCATAGGTGCATTATTCTTCTCTTCTCCTAAAATTCTTCCGTTTCTGACAGTGCCGAGCCGTTGTGGACTCCGGTGATCATGCGAGCCCACCATAACTGGGGGTTGCAACCTTCCTGGACCCGGTGTTTGTTCGTGGTGAGACCCTCAGGCCAGGTCCTAGACCTGGCCTAGACCTGGCCTACACACTGACCCACACTGAGCTTTATGGATTCGCAGTGATTGACACAAACACGGGACTGTCTGTAGACAGTGAGTCACAATGGCTCACTGCCTGTGGATGAACTACACTGGCACTACAGCCATAGACACTGTTAACTGCATCACTACTTTCTTCACTGCCACTGGTGCACCTGTCACTTATCATGACAAATATGCTAACACCAACAGCATCAAAAACCTCATTACCTCTGAAAACCACCTGTTCACCTGTTTTAGGAAACCTGTTTTTAGTAAACTCGCCCAAGCTTCTCTGACTCCTGTACTCACGATTGAACAAAAAACTAAATGCTCTGTTCTTGTAAGAAATGTCGACAGCACTGATCTTTCAGCTCCTAAAAATATAAATCTCTCTCTCTCTCAGGACATTTCAGACAGGAATACTATTAATGTAATGGAGATATACCCAGTGTTTAATACCAAACACATCAAGATCCAGTGTTCCTCCCCTGCAGATGCTCAAAAACTCTTGCATCAAAGTATTAAAATCCTCAACACCAGCACTCCACCCTACCACATCAGTCCAGTTGAATATCTTTCTTTGCTGCAATGCTTCAAATGCAACAAGTACAGTCAGGGAACACGCAAATTCAAAAGATCACAAATTTGCTCTAAATGCTCTGAAGAAGGTAATTTTTACACTCAGTGCTCTGCCCCCACCCTAAAATGCACTAATTGCCAAGATGCTCATTCAGCAGTAGATAAATCTTGTCCTCTGAGAAAACAAACTTTGAAAACTCTTCGTACTAACCAGCCTCGCACTCATGCACAACCTCATTCTTCCTCAACCTCCCAAACCCCATCCCATCACCAAACAGCATCAGCCAACACCATGTCCCATGC
This sequence comes from Procambarus clarkii, assembly GCF_040958095.1. Lineage (NCBI taxonomy): Eukaryota > Metazoa > Arthropoda > Malacostraca > Decapoda > Cambaridae > Procambarus > Procambarus clarkii. Next base: position 44,668,146 of record NC_091168.1, on the reverse strand, counting down.
CAGTGTCCTTCATGCTTCCCCTCACCAGCAACATCACCACCCTTCTACTGCACAAAAAAACTCAGTCCTCTCTACCTCTCTTCCTTCACTCACCACCTCCACCTTATTCTTCTCTTTAGAACCTCTCTTTCGAAGGAGTCACTGCCTGTGTACAAGTTGCTTATCTGAATGGCCAAGGATGATGGTCGTGACTTTGCTGACTATCTTCCTATTTTTCTCACTCACAACGGTCTTCCCAGTATCTCTGTCCCTCCTCCTAAGCTCTTGCGCTCTACTCCATTCTCAGTTACAGTCCACACTCCACAAAACACCACTACTTCAGCTGTGGAGAATACTATAGTTTCCCGGGCTTGAGTGTAACTGTTTGTGTCTCGCGCCGAGGCCGTTCAACATCTCGTTGTCTAACTCCCACTTCCCGTTGTAAAACTCCCATTACTCGTCCCTCCCATCTTCCCAACACACCCTTCTCAATGCATGCCGCAGAAAGTGACTCACGCCATCCTCATGTTCATCATGTACACGCACAAAATCCCACCAGCACCTCATCCCACTCTCAACAGTCATAAAGATTATCCAATTCAATGTGCGGTCATATTTCTCTATTAGACACCTAATATAAGATTTTGCTGAGCTTGAGAGACCTGATGTGTTATTATTCAATATCACACACATTACAAACTCACATATAATCAAACATTATGGCCACTCCTCTTACCAGTCACCTGATGAAGAACATGAAGGAGTTGCAATACTCAAACGTTCTACAAACAAACACGAACATTTACACACTCCTTGACTTCACAAACATTTCTTAGCTATCAAATTCCACATCCAAATAGACCCACTCATCATCTGCACCACCTACATCCGTCCTAACACCGGCATTCCCATGCAAGACATCACCACCCTCTTCAACCACACTCATTTGCCTGTTTTTCTGCTTGCAGACCTCAGTGCACCCTACATTCCACCACAATACCTCAAATCACCATGGACAACAGTTTCATCAACTATATCTTCAACAACATCTATTCTTCCTTGGCCCAGATTTCGCTACTTTTTTCAGTCATGCAGGTTCTGGCAGACCTGATCTTACATGCACCTACATACTTGGCAACAACCTACAACACTACATTTCACCAGGACCCATTACGGGCTCTGATCATATTCCCTTAATTCTCATAGTTTCCAACAATCCTATTCTCATCCCCAGCACTCCTCAGTTCTCATACCATACCATAATTGTGACGTGTTCAAACAACACATTGATGACACTGATCTCACTTATGAACACAATGACAAACATCACACTGACATTGACACACAAGCACGCAACATACAAGACGCCATCATCCATGCTGCAAACATCTCCATTCTTAAAACATTACACAATCCACAATTCACTTTCACCACTTCCATTTGCACAAAACGCCTCTTAGCGTGTTATCATTCTCGATTCTTACACAACATACATCGCTATAGACAAGTACTCTGGGACCTCACAACACTAAAAGACACATCCTCAACAGCCCAGATGAAGACCACACAAAACACTTGAGACACCTCATAGCACAAGCAGAACAACACAGAAAACAGACACTCAGGAATTTTGGAAACAAATCAAACGCTTACAGGGATAAACTCACACACCATTTAAATAACTCCTACATAACAACAACAAAATCTGTGTAGGCACCCTGAGCCAGATGATGTAATTAACATTTATAAACACAATTGGGGACGCATTTTTCATCCACATCCTCCTGAACCAACTGCTCTTCCCAACACTGAAGTAGTTGAAGACTGGATACACCAAAACAGACATGAAACTACACCTGACGACCTCATCCACCTTGACAACCTCAACTCACGCACTGAACTACAGACTCCCCAGACTCCAGCTGATGTCAAGACAGCTGTCATGGGCACTCGTTGCAGAGTCCCTGGTGCGTCTGGCATTGGACAAACCCTCCTTCGACAACTTCCTGTTTCTATCATTGCTGCTATCACTAACTTATTCAAGGCCTCTCTTGCCTCTGGATATTTCCCTCTCACCCTCAAATCTGCCACTTCTGTTCTTATTCCAAAACCTGGGAAACTTCACACTGACCCAAAAAACTATAGTCCCATCAGCCGTCTAAAGACATTTGGCAAAGTCTTTGAAAGGCTGGTCAACATGAGACTCAGAATGCACCTAGAAGACAATGACTTACTAACAAACAGTTTGGATTCCGGTCTCACCGGTCCACACACGACGCCTTAAATATCATGACCAATTACATCAGCACCAAAGACTCAAGACTACTCATCACTAAAGACGTTGAGAAAGTCTTTGACACTCTTTGGCATGACGGCCTAAAATTCAAACTATGCAATAACTTTATTCTTCCTATCCCCTTATCACCACCAAACTTCTTTCTAACTACTTAGACAATAGGAGAATGAGAAACAAGTTCCTCCGACAACACGCTGACTACTTCAACTTACACGAAAGTGTTCCCCAAGGCTCTGTTCTTGCCCCGACACTTTAAATCCTATTCATCAACATCATTCCTGAGCCTATTTATCACACTATTATCTATCTGTTACGCTAATGATGTCTCAACACCATTGACACACTATCACGCAGAGCACAAGCAGAACTCGATACTGTAACAGAATGGGAGTATGACTGGCGCATTAAAATCAACTCCAACAAATCAAAAATCACCTACTTTTTCTGTGAACGAACTATAAGCCCTATTCCTGTTCAACTCTATTCACTCTCTCCTAACCCTACTAACATCTCTGTATCTCCTACCACCACAGTTCTTTTTATCGACAACTACTCTTTCACACACATTACACAGAAACATACAACAGCTCTCCATGCCATGAACAAATTGTACAGACTAAAATTTGCAAAACCTGATATTGAAATGCACCTTTATAAAGCACTCATTAGACCTCTCCTAACATATGCTCCAATAGCTCTTTCCTTAGCCGCACCCACTAATAAACTATAACTTCAGAGAATGCAGAACAGAACACTTAGATGGGCACTCAACACTCGATGGGATGATTTCAATACCAGCGAAAGTCTTCATGATAGTACCAACATTCCTGCCATCAATGTCTACTGGAAAACTTTATTAGACAAACAACTTGACAAACTACTCTCTTATCACGAACAACACATTGACTCTCTCTTACACACTCTTAGACAACCACGGAACACCCACGACCTCTTCTCTACCATCTGGGTAGAGAAGAGGTAGTAATAAATTACTACCTGCTTCCGCCGGGGATCGAACCCAGACCCTTAGAATTATGAAACCCGAGTGCTGTTCACTCAGCCGTCAAGCCCCCCCTGACGGCATATCTATAAATTTAAAGGTCTTCCTGCCTCCGGCTATGCGAATCGCTTAGGATATCTGAAAATAGATGAACATATAGGTAGTAGTTTAGTCAGAGTTAATTTGTTTGTGTATTGAGGCAGATATTTGCTTCACCCACGTACTACAAATACAAATAATCGCCAACAGAACCTAAACACCCAACATAACCTATGCCTTAGATGAACTTATTGCTAGTTTTTTATCTACACTGTGTAATCTGTCATATAGAAGAGGGTAGCAGCACATTGGTGTCTATACTTTAGCTTGTTTATAAAAACATAAATAAAAAGATAGCTTCCCAGTTAATACTTCTCATTTTCTTTATTAGAAAAATAAACCAGTGAGACTATTTTAAACTTAATCAAATGAAAAATGTTTCACAAATGTTCTATTATATTCTAAGTTTTGTTATAAGCATACATTTATTGAGAAAAACTTTTTGCTTAATACATAAATGCTTATAAAACAAAAAAGAAAAATAATGATATTTTAAATTTTAATTTAAATCTTACATAGAAAATTCAAGACAATTTAAATTATAAAAATACGTTACATATAATAATATAATTATACGTACAATACATGACAATCTATTTTTCTTTTATTTGTCAATTTTATTTTTGTGGCAATATATGCCATTGAAATTATTACAAATCCCAACAGGTCGTACTGCAGCATCCTGTAGAATACACAGAGGCACCATATGTACACAGACCACAATTGTGAGACTCAATAACTGGCTTAGCTCCACAAATGCAGAATTAGGTGCATGTGTGGAGATTCTGTGATTCAAAGTCAGCTCTTCGGCCTTAAAAACCCAACACGCAAAATAGACATTAGGAATGTTGTAACATCCATTATAAATAACATTTTTAATGCAAAGAGCAAGAGTTTCAGAGTCTCATTTGTATGGATACCATCTCACATAGGTGTTGTCCAGCATGATGACACAGACAAGGCAGCTAAAACTGCATGTGATAAGCCTGAAATTGAGTTGGATATTGGCATTCCAATATCTGCTGTAAAAGCCGCAATATTTCAGGAAATTAGGGAAAACAGAAGATCAGTTACTTACACTCAAAGGCCAGAAAGCACGAGTAAGAAGAGCTATGCCATGTTTAAAACCGAGAATTATATGTACGGGCAGCATAAAACATCCACTAAACAGTGTGACATTGTAATTGCCAGAATTAGGCTGGGATATTCATATATATAGTAGGTGGCTGCAGGTAATGAATCCCCAAATGGTGAACATTCCGATTGTAAACAATGTGAACAAGAGCTGGGACGTACTCTCCAACACTATATCTGTGATTATTGCCCTGTTATTAGTGATTTCAGACCAAATGGTATGAGGTAATTTACGATATGTAATTACTTTATGCACTCAAGAATATTGAAAGATATTCTTGTGCTGAACCTAGTGTGTGCTAGTGAAGGCAAATAGATCAGTCACCCTTATATTTCACGTTCTCTCCTGATTTCATGTATGACTAACCATCCTGTGAGACAGGGATATTAGATGAACTGAAAGCTAGTTTTTTAGCTTTTTTAGTTTTTTTGTAGCTACACTCTGTAATCTTTTATATAGAATAGGTCAGCAGCACACTGCTGTGTATACCTAAGCTTGTTTATAAATAATAATAATATTTTTAATTTACAAGTAGGTACAATGGGTTTGTGAGATTACATATGATTGCTATTTTTCCTTTTTTTGTAAAGCCACTAACATGCATAGCGAATATTTTAAAGTATAATAAGAGATCATATATGAGTACCTTATGTTCTAATGTTATAAAGTATGATGTTATTCCAAAATGTATTGCTTTGCCTAAGAGACAATTCACACCACCATGGGAGGAGTGTAACGTAGATGTAGTAATTATTCCCAGGCAAAAGAAAAAAGTATGTACGAGATAGAGAGCTGAGATATGATTGCATAATTAGAAAATGACGTACAGAAAACACTCTACATGTATACTGTGATGGAACAGTAGCTAGGGATGGAAAGGCAGGATGAGGAGTCACTGACATCGGCACTGTAGATACTGTTATTGGACGCCGCTTAATTGACAATGTCTATTCAACGCAGGCTGAACTCCAAGCTGTATTAGCAGGATTACAGGAAACAGTCAAATGTGGTAAAAATGTCTTTTTTTATTTGTTTATATACACAAGAATTTTAACATGCTTGTAAAGCCACTAGCACGCATAGCGTTTCGGGCAGGTTCTCAATCTTATTTTTTCCCTGGAATACGACCCGCCAAATCATTTAACAACCTGGTACCCATTCCCTGGTACCGACTGGATGAACAAAGGCTACATTTAAGGATTGGTGCCTAGTCAATCCTCCCTGGCCGGGATATGAACCATGGCCAAATCGCTCGCGAAGCGCCGGGAGAGTGTCTTACCACTGTGCCATGGAGACTGTTGTGGCTTGCATCCTGAGGTCTGTATATTTGGTCGAGGGGAAAAAAATAAAAACAAAAAAGTCTCCTCATTAATATTTCACATTTTCCTTGAGAGACAACTTATTCCTCGATAGTGAACTATTATAAACATAACCCCGTACCCAGGAGTTAGGCAACTGTTGTGGGTCGCATTCTGGGGAAAGGGCAGTAGGCGGCCTAATGGTACAGGATAAGCCTTGTAGAGAGTAAACCTCCACTCTCTCATTATCTTAATGGCATAACTAATTAACACTAATTACAGAAGCTATAATCTTTTCAATAATTAAAGGTAACAGTTCTTCCACCCTTCTATCTTATTGGAGGAAGCTGAGGTGTAGTCACCAAATATAAGCCAGCGATATGAGAATAGCCAAACTTTTTGTTCCGAGTAGCTGAATCTAAAACAACAAGAATAGCCAACAGTACAATTTCCACAGTGATTCAGTGAGCTACAGTACAGACACTTAGGACTTATCACATTGATGATCCCAGAGAGTTTCGACGATACCCAGCCACGACGGACTTCAACATGGGTTCTCACTGGACCTCTACCGCTGTTGCAGCTTACTGTGGACCGCAGCCACCTGTCATGGAACGCTGCCGACACCCTCACCTCAGCTATGATTTTCATAGCGATCATCTCTGTATTTTTATCTGCAACAGCTAGCTACACCACGATCGTTACTCACTCATCTGACAGCTTCATCAGTAACTACATCATGTAGGATCTACAGCCTGGCCTGCAGACTCTCCGTCGCTGCCACTGCTTGTCCTTCAGGGACTCCCACGACAGCTGCTCTTTCATCAGATTCATCTACACGTTCACTGCATTCTGGTATGATGCGGACTCAAGCACTTTTCTTGCGCAGTACAGGACCAACAGCTTGCGTTTCCGACTCTTGATCGTTGCTTCCAGGACAATTTAGCTCTAACAGTGATTTTGACCAGACCACACACTAGAAATTGAAGGGACGACGACGTTTCGGTCCGTCCTGGACCATTCTCAAGTCGATTGTGACTTGTGACTGTGTCGATTGTGAAGAACAGTGATTCCCTACGTGTCTACATTACCTCCTATGGTCATGGTGCCCGAGCCCATCCGCCCCGGATCAAAATGCTCCACCAGCGACCCAAGGACGCAACAATCATGCACATTCTTCTCTCCGAGCTTGTCTACACACTGCCTGCATCTTTTGGTACCGGACAACATGTTCCACAGCGACCCAGGGAACAGTGGCCTCGTATTTTTTGTTGTAATGCTTTTCTTCCATTCCCTGGCAGGGGGAGTCCTGTAGCGAGTAAACCTTATACTCGCTCCATTATCTCATCATCCTAATGGCATAACTAATTAGCACTAACTACACAAGCTATAATCCTATCCCTATATACAGGTAACAGTTCAACCATCCTCCTATCTTATTGGAGGGAGTTGAGGTGTAGTTACCGAATATAAGCAAGCGATATGTGAATAGCGGACCACCATTTGGTCACCACTTGGTCCGGGAGACATCTCCCGTCACGCAGGGTGCAGTTGCGCCTCCACAGATCTCCAGTATCATCTTTTGATACTGGTAATGGCTCGAAAGGGCCACCACTTACGGGCTATTCATGCCCGTGCCACCTCTTGGGTGGCTTAATTTTCATCATTCATCAATCGAATAGCGGACGGTACAATTTCCAGTCAAGAATGTAGCACTCGGCATATGCAGTTCTAATCGACCCCAAGACACTACAGCGTCGACACAGAACAGACAGCAGACTAGGACCACATCCAGCTACAACGCTCTCCCACATAGAGCTCCACGACTCCGACCACACTCAGCTCTCTGCTCTACTCCAAGCTCCGTCTCAACGTCTACGACACTGCTGTATGCAAGACTACCAAATAAATATGAAAACCCACTAACACCGTGTATCTAATCTACCCAACAACGTAACATAATCGTACGTTACAAACTCAGTGGTACCGGTTTCCACTTTCTAATTACGTTGTACGTCGGTATATATATACTATGGTCCTCATCCTTACTATAAGTACTTCTAAAACAGGAGGATGGGCTAAGATAATGAAATGGGTCTGTTAATTCTACTTAATCCACTAATTACAATTAATACTTCTTCTCAAGTGTACACGTTCAGCTTGTTAAGATTTTTTTTTTAAGCGGTACTCGTTATGAAGTGAGACAATCGCCTGGCTTTTCGTGATATATTTATTTAGTATAGTCTTGGTTACAGCAATCTGTTTGTTGTTGTTGTGGCTTGCATCCTGAGGAAGGTTGGTATAACTGGTCTAGGAGGATCATTATTTATATGTCTTTTTATTGACATACATAATAGTTCTTACATTGTTGTACAGCCATTACACGCATAGCGGTACAGGCAAGTCCTTAATATTAATTTTCACACACACACATACCCAGGCAGCAGCTGTCTAACTCTCAATTACATGTATACTGCTAGGTGAACAGATACATCAGGGTGAAAGAAACTGCCTATTTTTTCCGCCTCCGCCGGGGATCGAACCCGGACCCTTACGACTACAAACTCCGAGCGCTGTCTACTTACCCATCAGGCCCCCCTGAGGGCATCTCTACAAACCTAAAAGTCTTCCTGTCCCCGGCTATAGGAATCGTTCAGGATATTTAAAAAAGAAAAAAGATGAACTTATAGCTAGTTGTTTAGTCTGAGTTGATTTGTTTTTGTATTGAGGCAGGTATTTGTTCCCATGATTCCATATATGACTAACCATTATGTGAGATGGGAATATTAGATGAACCATTAGCTAGTTTTTTGTATCTACACTGTGTCATCTTTCATACAGAATAGAGTAGCAGCACATTGTTATGTATACCTAAGCTTGAATACAACAAAATATAAAAAAGGCGTCCTAGTTAATATTTTGAATTTTCTTTAATGGATGAATTTATCAAGGTGACCTATTTTAAACTTACATCAAATGAGTAACGTTTCACAAAATTTCTATTATGATCTAAGATGTGTTAGAAAAAATATCCGTTCTAAGAAACATTTTTTTTTTAAATTTAAATGTTGAAAAGAAAATAACATTGCATAATAAAATTTTAAAAACTAAATCAATATCTTACATAGAAAATAAGACACAATTTTAGAAATATATTAATAAATATTAATATAAAAATAACGTCTATTTCATCTTATTCATACACTTTATTCGTAAGTTCTAAATTTATTTTTTGAGGCATTAAATGCCCTTCAATTTATTTAAAATGATAACAGGTGGCACTGTAGTATATGCATACTGTGTATGAACACAGACCACAAGTGTGAGACTCAATAACTGACTTAGCTCCACACATGCAGAATTAGCTGCACTATAACTTACCACTAACACACTGAAGAACAGTGGAGGAGTAATTTTGTGTGATTCAAAGTCAGCTCGTCAGGCCCTTAAAAACCCAACATGCAAAATAGACACTTGGAATGTTGTAACATCCCTTATAAACAACATTATTAATGCAAAGAGCAAGAGTTTCAGAGTCTCATTTGTATGGATACCATCTCACATAGGTGTTGTCCAGCATGATGACACAGACGAGGCAGCTAAACTGCATGTGATAAACCTGAAATTGAGTTGGATATGGGCATTCCAATCTCTGCTGTAAAAGCCGCAATATTTCAGGAAATTAGGGAAGACAGAAGAGCAGTTACCGACACTCAAACACCAGAGAGCACAAGTATAAAGAGCTATGACATGTTTAGAACTGATAACTATATGTAATTATAATTGTAACTATATGTCCGGCAACATAAAACATCCACTAGACAGTGTGACATTGTAATTGCCAGAAATAGGCTGGGATATCGATATCTATGGTAGGTGGCTGCAGGTAATGAATCCCCAAGTGGTGAACATTCCAATGATGCGAACATGAGCTGCGGCATACTTTCCAACACTATATATCTACTATCATACTTTATCAACACTATATCATAGCATCTATGGGATGAAATATCTAGAGCATCTAGATCTAACAGTATTTATGTCATGGGTGACTTTAATTTTAGCGGAATAAACTGGTTGAACAAAACAGGGAATAGTGAAGCAGAAGATTTTCTAGAATTAATTGACGATTGCTTTCTTACGCAACACATTAAGGAACCAACACGGGAAAATAATATTTTAGATTTAGTGTTAACTAACACGGAAACGCAAATTAATGACTTCGAAATAGGGAGTGAGCTAGGGAGCAGTGATCACAAAGAAATCAGATTTAGCATAGAATGGAATAGACCAGTAGGAGAAAATTCTGTTAAAGTGCCAGATTTTCGAAAAGCTGATTTTAATAGCCTAAGAAATTTTTTGGGTCAAATTGATTGGAAAGGCTTGGGTATGGGGTGTGGGCCGGTCTTGGAGCGAGACATGAACCCAGCGATAGGTGACTTAAATGGGGATTTCGATGTGGATTCAATATATAACTTATTTAAGAATATTCTAAACAAAGCACAGGAACGTAGTATACCATACAAATTGAATAGATCGTATACTAATGACCCAAAGTGGATAACAAAGAATTTGAAGAACCTTATAGGTAAAAAGAGAGCTTGGTACAAAAGGATTAAAAATGGGGAGGTCACTTTAGAACAGGAATTCGTACAACTGGTTAGAAATGTTAAAAAAGAGATAAGGAAAGCAAAAAGAAACTATGAAGTTCGCATAGCAGGGCAAGCAAAGACAAATCCTAAAGGGTTTTTTCAGTTATATCGTACTAAGACTAGGGAAAGGATAGGTCCATTAAAAACTGTGACAGGTCAAATAACAGATAGTGATGAAGAGATGAGTAGTATTTTTAATAAATATTTTGTATCTGTATTTACTAAAGAGGAACTTAACAATATGCCTTCAGCCGAACAAGTCTATGTGGGTGGGGACGAGGACAGGTTGACGAGTTTAGCAGTTACCAGGGAGGATGTTCTTAAACAAATAGTAAAACTCAAACCAAACAAATCCCCAGGGCCGGATGAAGTGTTTGCTAGGGTGCTTAAAGAATGCAAAGAGGAGCTTTGTGACCCACTGTCAACCATATTTAATAAATCAATAGAGTCAGGCAGAGTGCCAGAGTTTTGGAAAGTTGCTAATGTGATACCAGTTTTTAAGAAAGGAGATAGATCACTTGCGTCTAACTATCGACCAATTAAAACATAAATTAATAATTGAGTCGCAACATGGTTTTATAAATGGCCGTTCATGTTTAACAAATTTGTTATCTTTTTATTCTAGCATTGTTGAGGCAGTTGATAGTGGTAAGGATTGCGATGTTGTATACCTTGACTTTAGCAAAGCTTTTGATACAGTGCCACATGAAAGACTGATTAAAAAAATAGAGTCTCATGGTATTGGGGGTGCTATATTAAGCTGGATTAGGGCATGGCTATACCAAAGGAAACAGAGAGTTAGTATAAATGGAATCAAGTCAGAGTGGGAAAATGTTGTAAGTGGAGTGCCTCAAGGCTCTGTCCTGGGACCTCTGTTGTTTATAATATATATAAATGATTTAGATTCAGGTTTGAGTAGCAACATTTGCAAATTTGCCGATGATACGAAAATCGGTAGGGAAATTAATTCGGAGGAGGACTCACTATCACTTCAAGTTGATCTAGATAGGGTTTTGAAATGGTCAAAGGATTGGCAGATGCAGTTTAATGCTGATAAATGTAAAGTTCTGAGGTTAGGTAATGATGATAGAGTTACAAGATACGAGCTAGATGGTGTTGTGATTGCGAAGTCGGATTGCGAAAGGGATCTGGGAGTTATGATTAGTAAGAATTTAAAACAAAAGGATCAATGCATAAATGTTCGTAATAAGGCAAATCGGACACTTGGATTTATTAATCGCAGCGTTAGTAACAAGACACCTGGTGTGGTTCTCAAGCTATATCTTGCTCTAGTTAGGCCCCATTTAGATTATGCAGTTCAGTTTTGGTCGCCATATTATAGAATGGATATAAATTCACTTGAACGTGTCCAGCGTAGGATGACTAAGTTAATTCCCCAAATTAGAAATCTTTCATATGAAGAAAGATTAACAAAGCTTAAGTTGCATTCACTGGAAAGGCGAAGAGTTAGGGGTGACATGATAGAGGTTTACAAGTGGATGAATGGACATAACCGGGGGGATATTAATAGGGTATTAAAAGTATCAACACAGGACAGAACACGAAACAATGGATATAAATTGGATAAGTTTAGATTTAGGAAAGACTTGGGTAAATACTGGTTCAGTAACAGGGTTGTTGATTTGTGGAACCAATTGCCGCGTAACATTGTGGAGGTGGGGTCCCTCGATTGTTTCAAGCACGGGTTGGACAAGTATATGAGTGGGATTGGGTGGTTATAGAATAGGAGCTGCCTCGTATGGGCCAATAGGCCTTCTGCAGTTACCTTTGTTCTTATGTTCTTATGTTCTTCTTATATGTGAGAATGCCCTGTTATCAGTGATTTCAGACTATATGGTACGAGGTATTTTATGCTCTGTAATTACTTCATACACTCAGGAATATTGGAAGATATTCTTGTGCTGTACCCAGGTTGATATGAATTTATTCATAAGCAAGATATTGACTATAAGCAAGTGCGAGAACAGGTACCAGTGTGTGCGAGTGGAGGCTAATAGATCAGTCACCCTTACATTTCATATTTTTTCCTGATTCCATGTATGACTAACCATCCTGCGAGATGCGGATATTAGATGAACTTAAAGCTAGTTTTTCATCGACTCCTGTAATCTTTAATATAGAATATTGCAGCAGTCCACTGCTGTGTATACCTAAGCTTGTTATTAGTAATAATAATAATAATATTTTTTATTTAAAAAGGGTTTGTGAGATTAAATAAGATTGGTATTTTTCCTTTCTTGCAAAGCCACTAACACGCATAACTAACAGTTTATGGTAAAGTATATTTAGAGATCATATATAGGTACCTTATGTTCTAATGTTATAAAGTATGTAATTCCAAAATGACTTGCTTTGCCTAAGAGACAATTCACACCACCATGGGAGGAATGTAACGTAGATGTAGTAATAATTCCCCTGCAAAAGAAAACAAAGTATGTATGAGATAAGAGAACTGAGGGCAACATATGATTGTATAATTAGAAAATGACGTACAGAAAACACTTTACATGTATATTGTGATGGGTCAGTAGCTAGCGATGGGAAGGCAGGATGTGGAGTCTTGATCAGGGAGTACACTGACATTGACACTGTAAATGCTGTTATTGGACGCCGCTTAACTGATAATGTCTCTTCAACGCAGGCTGAACTCCAAGCTGTATTAGCAGGATTACAGGAAGTAGTCAAATGTGGTAAAAATGACTTTTTTTATTTGTTTATATATACAAGAGTTCTAACATTCTTATAAAGCCACTAGCACGCATAGCGTTTCGAGCAGGTCCTTAATCTTATTTTTCCCCTGGTATACGACCCGCCAAATTGTTTAACAATCAGGTACCCATTCACTACTAGAACACAGAGGCTACAGTTAAGGATTGGCACCTAGTCAATCCTCCCCGGCCTTGATATGAACCCAGGCCAAATCGCTGGCGAAGCTCAGGGCGAGTATCTTACCACTGTACCACGGAGACTGTTGAAGCTTGCAACCTGAGGTCTGTATGTTTGGTCGAGGGCAAAAAAAAATAAAATCAAAGAAATCTCCTCATTAATATTTCATATTTTCGTTGAGAGACAAATTATTCCAAGATAGTGAACTATTATAAACATAACCCCATACCCAGGAGATAGAGAACTGTTGTGAGTCGCATCCTGGGGAAGGTCAAAAGACGGCTTAATGGATAAGCCTGACAGGCTTATCCATGACCCATGACCCTTATCACATACGATGTGGAGTATGCAGCGAGCTCTACAACACCGACATATGCAAACATCTGCATAAAGGAGGCAAGCCAACAAACGCAAAATGTCCAAATTGCTGAGATACTCATCACGCCTGGAACAAACGATGTCTAGAGAGGGTCATAAGAATACAAACCTGCGGATCTACCCAGCAACCCAGAGCCACAACTTCTAGATCACAATCTACCAGACGCTCAGTTGAAAGCCAGTGGAACACTCCTCGGCAAGTCCGAATAAATGGAAATAAATATCAGCAACAGACTAGAGCACCAATTCCTTCCAGTCTAAACTAGAACAGGACCTCGAACAAGTGGAGAAAACAAAGCACTACTCCACAAGGCAACAACAACCGAACAGATCAGGGCAACAAAATTAATACACCTGCTGTTGTCTCCAAGACATCACAAGCACGAATGACGACCCCTACATCATCAAATGCCCCAGTAGCTGGATGTAGCAAAGACACCTGGACCCAACCCAGAATCTCCTCACCTACCAAGACAAAATAAAGGCAGCCAAAGGCATATCAAGTGCACGGTGATCCAGTCCGGCAGTGGTCCAGTCCGGCAGTGGTCCAGTCCGGCAGTGGTCCAGTCTGACACCACTCACCACACACCTCACGGAGCAGTGTGGTCACAATGCGACCCAAACGTCTTAAGGTCAGAGCGACTCCACTTGACGGTCATGATTTCGGGAGAAGCAACATTTTAAAGGTCCTGAAGGACGTTACTGGCCTCGAACCCGCTGATATTAGTCAGGAAGGTGAATATATCGTGTTCTTCTTTTCATGTGAAGAGGAGCTAGAAAAACTCCTCACTAACGATGCCATTCTTCGCAAAGAGCACCACCTACATCCTCACTTCCCACGTCAGTTCCTGGCCGGAAGAACTGTTTTTATCAGCAGGACCAGCCAGTGGATCTCTGAGCGATCTCAACATCATATCAAGGACAATATCGAGGACGAAAATCCAAACCTGTCGGTATTCAACCTAGAGTTCTGCAACACCGACAAAACATCAATGAAGATTACGTTCACCACCATAGCTGCGGCCACCCAGGCTACCACACAAGGATTCTACTGCTTCGGTCTAAAAATACCACCACACCAAATAAAAAAGGAACGATACCATGAGACCCAGCAGTGCTTTAAGTGTTACGAGCTCTCCCACCCGACCAACAAGTGTCAACACCCTGTCCAGAGGTGCAGCCTGTGCGCACTGGACCATCACTACTCCATATGCAAGGCAACAGTCCATTGCTGCTTGTTCTGTGATTGCAATCACCCCGCAATTTCCTACCGCTGCCCCCGCAGACAGGAAAGCATCAAGGCCCAGGTTGAAGCCAAGAGAAACAACCCTTCTACCTCCTCGACCAGAGCCCCAAGCGTTCAACCCACCACCTTCGCTCTCACTTGTCGACCAGAAGACTTTCCAGTCTTACCAACATGTGGCTCCTCCCAGCAGGCGACACAGCCTTCTCATTGGGGACCCAAGGTCTTCAAGGTCCCACAGGCTCCTTCACAGCCCCCTGCATCACGTGCTGGCATTATCCCTGGTCTTCTTAAACTAGCGGAAAGGCTTGCAGGACCAGACAACCAGCGCTTTGTTAGTGAACTAAACGCATTATACATAGACAATGGCCTGGCCCCCATCATAGCCACTAGCGTAAATCTCACTGCCTCCTCTACCACCAGGACGATTATGCGGTCAACTTCAACACCGACTCCAGGACCGCCCATGACCCGGGCGACACAAACAGAGGTAATTCCTTCTCCAGCTCCCAACACTCCTACCATCACTATCTCAGCAGCCGCGCTAGCAGACGTGCTGTCTACAAACGATAACAGCACCACCAGCGCTCCTGAAATAGCTACAACCACCAATCAACGACACCTAAGCCTACCTAAGGCTGCGAGGCGAAAGAAAAAAACGCCCTCTACGGAGGCTACGGACTCCTCAGACGAGGAAATCATAGTAGGAGCTCCACCGTCGCATCACAAATACGACACCTACACGGTTCAAGACTTCCTCATGGAGGCCACGTCACCAAACTCTAACGACAGCACTGCTCAGCCAAAGTTGCAGGCAAAGAAAAAACGAAAAACTTAGAGGTCTACACTAACCCCACCAGCTCCATAACTGGTATAGCCAGCCCTCCAGGCTGAAAACCATCATGAAGACCCCCATCCATCGCCACATCTCTAGTATCAGCCACTGATACAGATAATGGCTCCAAAGAGCCTTCGCTTACGGGCTCATCATAGCCCGTGCTACTGGAACTTATTGTTCTGAGTAGCGAATCTTAAACAACAGCAACTTTGAAACCTACCAGTGTTATAGGTCTGCTCCCTGGAAAGCACAGAAAATAGACCTCGAAATTGTTTACCTCTCAGGGTTAAAAAGATTCATCATGAACCGGGACAATTACGGTGTTTGTATGGAAGCATGATATCTCGGTTACCAAGAGGCTACAGTTTACATGTATATTGTGACGGGTCGGTGGCGGAGGATGGCAGGGCAGGGTGTGGTGTCCTAATAAGGGAATATACTGAGTTTGGGACTGTGGACAGGATAATTGAACTCCGACTTAGTAATTATATATCATCCACACAAGCTGAACTGCAGGCCATTTTGGCGTGTTTGTAGGAAGTACGTCAAAACGACAAAGATGTTTTTGTATTTGTCGATAGCCGAGGAGCACTTGATTCCTTAAACAGTTGAAACCCAGTCTTCATATCAAAAGTTGAGGATTGTAAGTAAAGGATAACTGAGATACAACTGAAAGGTCACAGTGTGAAATTCATGTGGATTCCATCTCATGTTGGAATAGTGCTCAACGAGGTGGCGGATGACTTGGCCAAACGTGCCACATCAAAACCACAAGTTGACATCGAATGTGAATTCACAATGAGGACAAATAAGAAGCAAAATCAGAAATATTCAGGCACAGGCAGAAGTGGAGAGGAGAGGTATAATATATGAGAGAAGTCAAACCATAAGAACAAATCCACAAGGGCCGTGACGAGGATTCGAACCTGCGTCCGGGAGCATCCCAGACACTGCCTTAATCGACTGAACTACGACAGGGTAAAAGGGTTGAAACCGAAGTTCTACTGAACTTACTGAATCCCGTAGCCTCTCCGAGGCACAAACCAGGATTTTAAACCCCCCCCCCCCTTCACCCGAGCTATGTTAATAGGCCGTTCTCCCTCTTCGCCCTTACATCATTACACACAGAGATCACACTAACGTGATGCATCAAATGAACAAACCATACATGGCTAACCATAGCCTGTGCTTCTTGCCTCGCTCCTGTGCCAGGTAAGTTACGGGCTCACCATAGCCCGTGCTACTTAGAACTTGTTTCGAGTAGCTGAATCTGTAACAACAACAACAAACCATGCAACACTACATGTATGTTGTAGTCCGAAACGAAACGCTTTGCGTAATAGTGGCTTTAGGCATTGTATGCACTAGCTCTATCTATAAATCGATCAATTTTTGTAAAATCTCTTGTATGTACCTTACCTGAATAAACATTTATTTATTTATTTATTTATTATTATTTATGTGAGTCAAAACACCCATTTCACTTGTGGTAAAAGGAGAAATGCTTGGAGTGACTCTGTGTACATGCGGCTCAGGCTTGGGTACAAATATTACTGGGAATATGGGACAGGTGTTCATGATAATGACACGAAGTGTAAGCTATGTGGTATGTTAAGGTCTTACACCCTTGTCCATTATGTTCTTGATTGTCCGTTGATTAATATATATAGAAACACTGAGATAAGGACTGTTCCTGAACAAATAGCCTGGATGTGTCACAACGGAAATATTGATGATATTCTGGGGAGATATAAGAATTTTGCACCAAGACTGTAATCTTTTATTGAATTATCTGCATGTCTCTTGCAAATTGTCTATACAGTATAGGTAAGACATAAAAGTATTTATGTGTACGTCTGATACCATACTACTTGTGTAAAGGAGGAAATGTATACGTTTATCTCTCAGAATGTTCGGCAATATGTTTATTGTTTGTGATGTGTTTGTATATACGTTTGAACACGTTGTACTGAACGGGGTGAGAATAGCTTGAGCTACCTCATTCCTTTGTGTGTATTTTACCGTAACAAACTTATTTAAATTTCAATTGCAATTTTAATCCATTATAAACAACGTTATTAATACAAGGAGCAAGAGTTTCAGAGTATCATTTGTAGGGATACCATCTCACATAGGTGTTGTCCAGCATGATGACACAGACAAGGCAGCTAAACTGCATGTGATAAGAGTGAAATTGAGTTGATATGGCATTCCCATAAACAATAAGTTTAGTTGTTTAGTCTGTTGATTTGTTTTTGTATTGAGGCAGGTATTTGTTCCCATGATTCCATATATGACTAACCATTATGTGAGATGGGAATATTAGATGAACTTATAGCTTGTTTTTTTTATCTACACTGTGTCATCTTTCATACAGAATAGAGTAGCAGCACATTGTTATGTATACCTAAGCTTGTTAATACAACAACAAAATCTAAAAAAAGCATCCTAGTTAATATTATTAATTTTCTTTAATAGACAAATTTATCGAGGTGAACTATTTTAAACTTACATCAAATGAGTAACGTTTCATAAAATTTCTATTATGACCTAAGATTTGTTAAAAAAAAATACTCTTTCTAAGAAACAGTTTTTTAGAGATTTAAATGTTAGGAAGAAAATAACATAGAATAATGATATTTTAAAAATTTAATTTATATCTTACATAGAAAACAAGATACAATTTTAAAAATATATTAAAAAATATTTATATAAAAATGACGTCAACATCATTTGGAATCTTGTTAAAAATTATAATTTCTTGTTTTTCTATTTTTGAGGCATTGAATGACCTTGAATTTATTTCATATTATACCAGGTGGCAATGTGGGATAGACAGTATATGAACACAGATCACAAGTGTGAGACTCAATAAATGGCTTAGCACCACATATGCAGAATTAGCTACTCTATAATTTGCCACTAACGCACTGAAGAACAGTGGTGGAGTAATTTTCTGTGATTCAAAGTCAGCTCTTCAGGCCCTTAATTAGAACCCAACATGCAAAATAGATACTAAGAATGTTGTAACATCCATTTTTAACCACATTATTAATGCAAAGAGCAAGAGTTTCAGTCTTATTTGTATGGATACCATCTCACACAGGTGTTACCAACCTGGTCTCTTAAAAATAGCGTCGCTTTTCGCTCGTATGCGCACTATGGCCAAAAGTGAACGTAATTTGAAATGAAATCGACTCACAAAAGTGAGGTACTGTCCCGTTTTCTGTTTGAGTCGTCCGGCTTATTCGGTAAGGTTAGAAGAAGAAACTTTCAATTAACGTTTTTCATAACGCTTTGAAACTTTATGAGAATTTCCTGCCCACCTAACCTACCAGAGGACCCTTAACTTACTGTTGTTGACAAAAATCCCAAATTTATTTTCATTTTCAAATTACGGTCACTTTCAGCCATACAGGCAAATGGTCAAAAGCGATGTTATTTTTAAGAGGACAGGTTGATGACACAGACAAGGCAGCAAAACTGCATGTGATAAGCCTGAAATTGAGTTGTATATGGGCATTTTACGCTGCTGTAAAAGCCGCAATATTTCAGGAAATTAGGGAAGACAGGAGAGCAGTTACTGACACTCAAAGGCCATAAAGAGCTATGGCATGTTTAGAACCGATAATTTTATGTACAGGCAGAATAAAACATTCACTAGACATTGTGACATTGTAATTGTCTGAATTAGGCTGCGATATCGGTATCTATGGCAGGTTGTTGCAGGTAAGGAATCCCCCAATGGTGAACATTCCCATTGTTAACTATGGGAACAAGAGCTGGGACACACTCTCCAACACCATATCTGTGATTGCCCTGTTATCAGTGATATCAGACCAAATGGTATGAGGTACTTTGAGCTCTGAAATGACTTCATACACTCAGGAATAGTGGAAGATATTCTTGTGCTGTACCTAGATTTTGCTAGTGGAGGCCAATAGATCAGACTTGCATTTCATGTTCTCTCCTGATTTTTAGTCAGAGTTGATCATTTTAACTTATTTTTGAGTCATTATATGCCCAAAAATTTATTTCAAATACTATAAGTATCCTGTTGAATATATAAAGACAACATATGCTCTCCCACATAGAGCTCTGCGACTCCGGCCACACTAGGCTCTCTGCTCTGCTCCAAGCTCCGTCTCAACGTCTACGACACTACTAGCATATCCAAGACTAATAAATAAATATGAAAACCCACTGAACACCGTGTATCTAACCTACTCATCCACGTATCATAATCGTACGTTACAAATCTTACATAGTAAGCACTTTACAATTTCAAAAATACATTTAAAAATATTTATATAAAAATTCATTTTTTTGAGATATATACAAGAGTTGTTAGATTCTTGTGCAGCCAGTACGCGTAGCGTTTCGGGCAAGTTCTTAACTCTTTGTTCCCTGGAATACGATCCCCGCACCTAAGAATCGTTGTTACAACCATGTACACATTTTACTGTTGAGTTAAACAAAGGCTACATTTAAGGATTTGCGCCCAGTAAATCCTCCACGGCTATGATACGAACCCAGGACAAAGTTGTCTCGGAACACTAGAACAATGTCTTACCACTACACCACGGAGATTGGAGACATTACAATTTTATATCTAGGTTTAAATTATCTGCAAGCAAATTTTATTTTTTTAGGCATTACATGTACTTGAATTTATTTCAAATGCTAACAGGTTGCAATGCACCATCCTGTAGAATATACAAAGACAACATATGTACACACACCACAATTGTGAGACTCAATAATTGGCTTAGCTCCACAGATGCAAAATTAGCTGCACTACAACTTGCCACTAACACGTGATGAAGTAATTATCAATTTTAAACACAATTGGGGACGCATTTTTCATCTACATCCTTCTGAACCAACTACTCTTCCCAACACTGAAGTAGTTGAAGACTGTGTACACCAAAACAGACATGAAACTACACCTGTCGATCTCATCCACCTTGACAACCTCAACTCACGCACTGAACTACAGACTCCCCTGACTCCAGCTGATGTCAAGACAGCTCTCATGGGCACTCGTCACAGAGCCCCTGGTGCGTCTGGCATTGGACATACCCTCCTTAGACAACTTCCTGTTTCTATCATTGCTGCTGTCACTAACTTATTCTACGCCTCTCTTGCCTCTGGATATTTTCTTCTCACCTTCATATCTGCCACTGCTGTTCTTATTCCAAAACCTGGGAAACTTCACACTCACTCAAAAATCTATAGTCCCATCAGCCGTCTAAAGACATTTGGCAAAGTCTTTGAAAGGATGGTCAACATGAGACTCAGAACGCACCTAGAAGACAATGACTTACTCACTAACAAACAGTTTGGATTCCGGCCTCACCGGTCCACACACGACGCCTTAAATATCATGACCAATTACATCAGCATCAATCAGCACCAAAGACTCAAGACTGCACTCATCACTAAGGACGTTGAGAAAGCCTTTGACACTCTTTGGCATGACGGACTAAAATTCAAACTATGCAATAACTTTAATCATCCCCTTATCACCACCAAACTTCTTACTTCTTAGGACAATTAGAATCAAGTTCCTCCGACAACACTCTGACTACTTCAACTTACACGAAAGTGTTCCCCAAGGCTCTATTCTTACCCCGACACTCTTCATCCTATACATCAACATCATTCCTGAGCCTATTTATCACACTATTATCTGCTACGCTAATGATGTCTCAACACCATTGATACACTATCACGCAGAGCACAAGCAGAACTTGATACTGTAACGGAATTGGAGTATGACTGGCGCATTAAAATCAACTCCAACAAATAAAAAATCACCTTCTTTTTCTGTGAAAGAACTATAAGCCCTATTCCTGTTCAACTCTATTCACTCTCTCCTAACCCTACTAACATCTCTGTATCTCCTTCCACCACAATTCTTGATCGACAACTACTCTTTCACACACACATTACACAGAAACATACAACAGCTCTCCATGCCATGAACAAATTGTACAGACTAAAATTTGCAAAACCTGATACTAAAATGCACCTTTATAAAGCACTCATTAGACCTCTCCTAACATATGCTCCAATAGCTCTTTCCTTAGCCGCACCCACTAATAAACTATAACTTCAGAGAATACAGAACAGAGCACTTAGATGGGCACTCAACACTCGATGGGACGATTTCAATACCAGCGAAAGTCTTCATGATAGTACCAACATTCCTGCCATCAATGTCTACTGGAAAACTTTATTAGACCAAACAACTTGACAAACTACTCTCTTATCACGAACAACACATTGACTCTCTCTTACACACTCTTAGACAACCACGGAACACCCACGACCTCTTCTCTACCATCTGGGTAGAGAAGAGGTAGTAATAAATTACTACCTGCTTCCGCCGGGGATCGAACCCAGGCCCTTAGAATTATGAAACCCGAGTGCTGTTCACTCAGCCGTCAAGCCCCCCAGACGGCATATCTATAAATTTAAAGGTCTTCCTGCCTCCGGCTATGCGAATCGCTTAGGATATCTGAAAATAGATGAACATATAGGTAGTAGTTTAGTCAGAGTTAATTTGTTGTGTATTGAGGCAGATATTTGCTCCCCTCATTCCATATATGACTAACCATTCTATGAGATGGGAATATTAGATGAACTTATTGCTAGTTTTTTATCTACACTGTGTAATCTGTCATATAGAAGAGGGTGCACATTGGTGTGTATACTTTAGCTTGTTTATAAAAACATAAATAAAAAGATAGCTTCGCAGTTAATATTTCTCATTTTCTTTATTAGAAAAATAAACCAGTGAGACTATTTTAAACTTACATCAAATAAAAAATGTTTCACAAATGTTCTATTATATTCTAAGTTTGTTGAAAGCATAAACTTATTGAGAAACATTTTTTGCTTAATACATAAATGCTTATAAAACAAAGAAGAAAAATAATGATATTTTAAAATTGAATTTATATCCTACATAGAAAATTCTATACAATTTAAATTTAAAAAATGCATTACATATAATTATATAATTAACGAACATTTATGGCTTTTTCTCAATTTTATTTTGAGGCAATATATGCCATTAAATTTATTACAAATGCCAACAGGTCACACTGCAGCATCCTGTAGAATACACAAAGACACCATATGTACACAGACCACAATTGTGAGACTCAATAACTGCTTAGCTCCACACATGCAGAATTAGGTCCATGTGTGGAGATTCTGTGATTCAAAGTCAGCTCTTCAGCCTTAAAACCCCAACATGCAAAATAGACATGAGGAATGTTGTAACATCCATTATAAACAACATTATTAATGCAAAGAGCAAGAGTTTCAGTCTCATTCTAGGGATACCATCTCACATAGGTGTTGTCCAGCATGATGACACAGACAAGGCAGCTAAACTGCATGTGATAAGCCTGAAATTGAGTTGGATATTGGCATTCCAATATCTGCTGTAAAAGCCGCAATATTTCAGGAAATTAGAAAATAATAAACAAAAACTAGAAGATCAGACTAGAAAATAGTAATCAGTTACTAGACTAGAAAATAATAATAATAAAAAAAAATTGTATGTACTAGCTCTATCTATAAATCCATCAACTTTTGTATCTCACCTTGTATGTATGTACTTTGCCTGAATAAATATTTGTATTTGTATTTTGTAATTACAGAACTCAAAGTTCCTCATACTATTTGGTATGAAGTCACTTAAATAAGTTTTTACTTAAAAAGTTTACTTACTTAAGAAGTAAGTTTTAGTCTTTTAATGTTTTTCCTGCCCGAAACCCTTTGCGTAATAGTGGCTTTAGGCATTGTATGTGCTAGCTCTATCTATAAATATCAATTTTTTGTAAAATCTCTTGTATGTATGTACCTTACCTGAATAAACATTTATTTATTTATTTATTTATTTACTTATAACAGGGCAATCACAGATATAGTGTTGGAGAGTATGTCCCAGCTCTTGTTCACATAGTTTACAATTGGAATGTTCACCATTGGGGATTCATTACCTGCAGCCACCTGTTATAGATATCGATATCCCAGCCTAATTCTGGCAATTATAATGTCACACTGTCTAGTGGATGTTTTATGTTGCCCGTACACATAATTCTCGGTTCTAAACTTGTCATAGCTCTTTATACTCGTGCTTTCTGGCTTTTTGAGTGTCAGTAACTGCTCTTCTGTCTTCCCTAATTGCCTGAAATATTACGGCTTTTACAGCAGAGATTGGAATGACCATATCCAACTCAATTTCAGGGCTTATCACATGCAGTTGTAGCGGCCTTGTCTGTGTCACCAACCTGTCCTCTTAAAAATAACGTCGCTTTTGGCCGTTTGCCCGTATGGCTGAAAGTGACCATACTATGAAAATGAAAAAAAATGAAAATAAATTTGGGATTTTTTCAACAACAGTAAGTTAAGGGTCCTCTGGTAGGTTAGGTGGCAGGAAATTCTCATAAAGTTTCAAAACGTTAATTGAAAGTTTCTTCTTCTAACCTTACCGAATAAGCCGGACTCAAACAGAAAACGGGAAGTAACTTTTGTGAGTCGATTTCATTTCAAATTACGTTCACTTTTGACCATAGCGCGCATACGAGCGAAAAGCGACGTTATTTTTAAGAGACCAGGATGGTGACACCTGTGTGAGATGGTATCCATACAAATGAGACTGAAACTCTTGCTCTTTGCATTAATAATGTGGTTTATAATGGATGTTACAACATTCTTAGTATCTATTTTGCATGTTGGTTCTAAAGGGCCTGAAGAGCTGACTTTGAATCACAGAAAATTACTCCACCACTGTTCTTCAGTGCGTTAGTGGCAAATTATAGAGTAGCTAATTCTGCATGTGTGGTGCCTAAGCCAGTTATTGAGTCTCACACTTATTGATCTGTGTTCATATACTGTCTATCCCACATTGCCACCTGCTATAATTTGAAATAAATTTAAGGGCATTCAATGCCTCAAAAATAAACAGAGGAAATTTTTACTCAGTTATAAGTGGTAAATGACGACGACGTCATTTTTATATAAATATTTTTTTAAGACATTTTTAAATTGTACCTTGTTTTCTATGTAATATATAAATTTAACTTTTAAAATATCATTATTCTATGTTATTTTATTCCTAATATTAAAATCTATAAAAAATTGTTTCTTAGCACGAGTATTTTTCTTAACAAATCTTAGGTCATAATAGAAATTTTGTGAAACGTTACTCATTTGATGTAAGTTTAAAATAGTTCACCTCGATAAATTATCTAATAAAGAAAATTAAAAATATTAACTAGGACGCTTTTTTTAGATTTTGTTGTTGTATTAACAAGCTTAGGTATACATAACAATGTGCTGCTACTCTATTCTGTATGAAAGATGACACAGTGTAGATAAAAAAAACAAGCTATAAGTTCATCTAATATTCCCAGCTCACATAATGGTTAGTCATATATGGAATCATGGGAACAAATACCTGCCTCAATACAAAAACAAATCAACAGACTAAACAACTAGTCTTATTGTTTATGGGAATGACCATATTCAACTCAATTTCAGGCTTATCACATGCAGTTTAGCTGCCTTGTCTGTGTCATCATGCTGGACAACACCTATGTGAGATGGTATCCATACAAATGAGACTCTGAAACTCTTGCTCTTTGTATTAATAATGTTGTTTATAATGGATTGAAATTGCAATTGAAATTTAAATAAGTTTATTGAGGTAAAATACACACAAAGGAATGAGGTAGCTCAAGCTATTCTCACCCCGTTCAGTACATCGTGTTCATACATATATACAAACACATCACAAACATATTGCCGAACATTCTGAGAGATGAACGTATACATTTCCTCCTTTACACAAGTAGTATGGTATCAGACGTACACACAAATACTTTTATGACTTAGGTATACTGTATAGACAATTTGCAAGAGACATGCAGATAATTCAATAAAAGATTACAGTCTTGGTGCAAAATTCTTATATCTCTCCTAATATCATCAACCTTTCCGTTGTGACACATCCAGGCTATTTGTTCAGGAACAGTCCTTATCACAGTGTTTCTATATACATTAATCAAGGGACAATCAAGAACATAATGGACAAGGGTGTAAGACCTTAACATACCACATAGCTTACACTTCGTGTCATTATCATGAACACCTGTCCCATATTCCCAGTAATATTTGTACCCAAGCCTGAGCCGCATGTGCACAGAGTCACTCCAAGCATTTCTCCTTTTACCACAAGTGAAATGGGTGTTTTGACTCACATAAATAATAATAATAATAAATAATTAAATAAATGTTTATTCAGGTAAGGTACATACATACAAGAGATTTTGCAAAAATTGATCGATTTATAGATAGAGCTAGTACATACAATGCCTAAAGCCACTATTACGCAAAGCGTTTCGTTTCGGACTACAACATACATGTAGTGTTGCATGGTTTGTTGTTGTTGTTACAGATTCAGCTACTCGGAACAAGTTCCAAGTAGCACGGGCTATGGTGAGCCCGTAACTTACCTGGCACAGGAGCGGGGCAAGAAGCACGGGCTATGGTTACCATGTATGGTTTGTTCATTTGGTGCATCACGTTAGTGTGATCTCTGTGTGTAATGATGTAAGGGCGAAGAGGGAGAACGGCCTATTGACATAGCTCGGGTGCAGGGGGGGGTGTAAATCCTGGTTTGTGCCTCGGAGAGGCTACGGGATCCAGTAAGTTCAGTAGAACTTCGGTTTCAACCCTTTTACCCTGTCGTAGCTCGTCGATTAAGGCAGTGTCTGGGATGACCGGACGCAGGTTCGAATCCTCGTCACGGCCCTTGTGGATTTGTTCTTATGGTTTGACTTCTCATATATTATACCTCTCCTCTCCACTTCTGCCTGTGCCTGAATATTTCTGATTATGCTTCTTATTTGTCTCATTGTGAATTCACATTCAATGTCAACTTGTGGTTTTGATGTGGCACGTTTGGCCAAGTCATCCGCCACCTCGTTGAGCACTATTCCAACATGAGATGGAATCCACATGAATTTCACACTGTGACCTTTCAGCTGTATCTCAGTTATCCTTTTCTTACAATCCTCAACTATGGACACGAAGACTGGGTTTCGACTATTTAAGAAATCAAGTGCTCCTCGGCTATCGACAAATACAAAAACATCTTTGTCGTCATGACGTACTTCCTCAAACACGCCAGAATGGCCTGCATTCAGCTTGTGTGGATGATATATAATTACTAAGTCGGAGTTCAATTATCCTGTCCACAGTCCCAAACTCCGTATATTCCCTTATTAGGACACCACACCCTGCCCTGCCATCCTCCGCCACCGACCTTGTCACAATATACATGTAAACTGTTGCCTCTTGGTAACCAGATATCATGCTTCCATACAAACACCGTAATTGTCCCGGTTCATGATGAATCTTTTTCACCTTGAGGGTAAACAATTTCGAGGTCTATTTTCTGTACTTCCAGGGAGCAGACCTATAACACTGGTAGGAGTTGTTGTTGTTGTTTAAGATTCGCTACTCAGAACAATAAGTTCCAGTAGCACGGGCTATGGTGAGCCCGTAAGTGGAGGCTCTTTGGAGCCATTATCTGTATCAGTGGCTGATACTAGAGATATGGCGATGGATGGGGGTCTTCATGATGGTTTTCAGCCTGGAGGGCTGGCTATACCAATTATGGAGCTGGTGGGGTTAGTGTAGACCTCTAGGTTTTCCGTTTTTTCTTTGCCTGCGACTTTGGCTGAGCAGTGCTGTCGTTGGAGTTTGGTGAGTGGCCTCCATGAGGAAGTCTTGAACTGTGTAGGTGTCGTATTTGTGATGCGGCGGTGGAGCTCCTACTATGATTTCCTCGTCTGAGGAGTCCGTAACCTCCGTAGTGGGCGTTTTTGTCTTTCGCCTCGCAGCCTTAGGTAGGTTCAGGTGTCGTTGATTGGTGGTTGTAGCTATTTCAGGAGCGCTGGTGGTGCTGTTATCGTTTGTAGACAGCACGTCTGCTAGCGCGGCTGCTGAGATAGTGATGGTAGGAGTGTTGGGAGCTGGAGAAGGAATTACCTCTGTTTGTGTCGCCCGGGTCATGGGCGGTTCTGGAGTCGGTGTTGAAGTTGACCACCTGGTCGTCCTGTGGTAGTCTCCGGAGTGGTAGAGGAGGCAGTGAGATTTACGCCAGTGGCTATGATGGGGGCCAGGCCATTGTCTATGTATAATGCGTTTAGTTCACTGACAAAGCGCTGGTTGTCTGGTCCTGCAAGCCTTTCCGCTAGTTTAAGAAGACCAGGGATAATGCCAGCACGGGATGCAGGGGCTGTGAAGGAGCATGTGGGACCTTGGGTCCCCAATGAGAAGGCTGTGTCTCCTGCTGGGAGGAGCCACATGTTGGTAAGACGGAAAGTCTTCTGGTCGACTAGTGAGAGCTAAGGTGGTGGGTTGAACGCTTGGGGCTCTGGTCGAGGAGGTAGAAGGGTTGTTTCTCTTGGCTTCAACCTGGGCCTTGATGCTTTCCTGTCTGCGGGGCAGCGGTAGGAAATTGCGGGGTGATTGCCATCACAGAGCAAGCAGTGATGGACTGTTGCCTTGCATATGGAGTAGTGATGGTCCAGTGCGCACAGGCTGCACCTCTGGACAGGGTGCTGACACTTGTTGGTCGGGTGGGAGAGCTCGTAGCACTTAAACACTGCTGGATCTCATGGTATCGTTCCTTTTTTATTTGGTGGGGTGGTATTTTTAGGCCGAAGCAGTAGAATCCTTGTGTGGCAGCCTGGGTGGCCGCAGCTATGGTGGTGAACGTAATCTTCATTGATGTTTTGTCGGTGTTGCAGAACTCAGGTTGAATACCGACAGGTTTGGATTTTCGTCCTCGATATTGTCCTTGATATGATGTTGAGATCGCTCAGAGATCCACCGGCTGGTCTTGCTGGTAAAAACAGTTCTTCCGGCCAGGAACTGACGTGGGAAGTGAGGATGTAGGTGGTGCTCTTTACGAAGAATGGCATCGTTAGTCAGGAGTTTTTCTAGCTCCTCTTCACATGAAAAGAAGAGCACGATATCTTCACCTTCCTGAGTAATATCAGCGGGTTCAAGGCCAGTAACGTCCTTCAGGACCTTTAAATATTGCTTCTCCCGATAGTATGACCGTCAAGTGGAGTAGCTCTGACCTTAAGACGTTTGGGTCGCATTGTGCCCACACTGCTCCTTGTGATGAGTGGTGTCAGACTGGACCACTGCCGTTCTGGACTGTAAACTGACCAACGACGATTGATTGATGAAGATTAAGCCGCCCAAGTGGTGGCACGGGCACGAGTAGCCCGTAAGTGGTAAGGGCAACGACGATTCCGTTCTAGAGGCTTATATTACAAGCTTTGCCTCACTTTGTCAAACCGACTAACGTCTATGCAGGCTACCTGTTGCCTGGTCTGATTGAAGCTTATGCACTTTGGAAGTGATAATAATTGTAATTATCGCGAATAGGATTAGTGTAGAACTTCCTGGAAAGAGGAATTAAGAGGCGCATCAAATTATCTATATTGCAACTAATTATATTGCTCCTTAATATAATTGCTACATTTCCATTAGGTCAGGTTGACTTACGTTCACGTTAATCAATATAGATTGGCTTTGTTTACAGAGAAGCTATGATGTAGCTGGCTCAAACTTTCTCAGGTAAATACATTTCCCGGGGTAATGATATTTATTTTCCTGTTATACAAGTCTTACTCGCCCATCAGCAAATAGAGCAAGGAAAACCCTGCACTTCTGAAACCAACAAAATTTGAAACCATTGATTCCTTTATAAATAACTTACGGCGTCATGAGCACTATGCTGACGGTGATGGGTCTGTTCAGATGTCCCAATGTAACAGCTGGTAGCATATACAAAGACAACATATGCACACGGACCACAAGTGTGAGACTGAATAAAT
>NC_091168.1:44397882-44637881 GCF_040958095.1 Procambarus clarkii | reverse complement strand
TATCTACAAGACCAAGCAGTGACGTCGCCCAGCCAGAGACAATGGACGTCTGTCTACATATTTCATTTTTTAGAGTAGGATGATGTATATTTGTTTAGCTAGGATGTATTCTTTTCGTTAATAAAGTTGTCGCACACAGCTAGCTTGCTTTAGCAGTGTTGCAAAAACTTTATTTTCGGGGAGAAGGGGAGATGTAACACTGTAAAAGTGTTTGGTTTAGGTTAATACATACATAGAGTACATGAGTCACAGACAAGGATCGGAGAGGCGCCAGTTGTCTGCCTGAGATCTCACACCTCTAACCGTTAACGACCCCAAGTGACCTGAGGTCAGATCATGAGAATTTCACCTTGCTTCCGCTAAGCGTATAATTGGAGCCGGGTAGCCTTCAAACATGCCGACGTTTAAGGAGTGGCTTGGTAGTGCCGGAGGCTATCTACTTGTGGGCGGAGTTAGCTACTAGGTTCCCCAATATAAACTCGGAGAGCTATCGAGCATGAAGCAATAGGAGACCGGCCAGCGGAGCAGAGCAGAGGCCAGCCGTCGAGATAGGCCGTCACCAGATGGGGGGTGACGCTGCCTGAAAATTGCAGACCCCCCCCCCTCTCTATTCA
Source organism: Procambarus clarkii (assembly GCF_040958095.1). Taxonomy (NCBI): domain Eukaryota; kingdom Metazoa; phylum Arthropoda; class Malacostraca; order Decapoda; family Cambaridae; genus Procambarus; species Procambarus clarkii. The sequence goes on along the minus strand of NC_091168.1, from coordinate 44,637,267 downwards.
ACTTAGACTCAGTCCTCGGTGAGTGAACATTTAGGTGACTTGGTCGTGTGTACATATGTTGTGTGATGATCAGGGGCAGTCAAGTTGTAGGGTTCTCGAATTCTTGGATGATGACTCACTTTGCATATTAAACTGGAACATTTTAATTGAATTGCTAAATTATGATACTTCATGTGAAATATAATTATGAATTTATTATTTAAATTGTGTTTAACTTTGTTCCCTAGAGCTTTGAGTTGAGGATTTGAGAAAGCCTCTGTGGTTACTGGGTTCATGATATAAATGAGTACACGTTTGGAGTTGATACATGGTACAGAGGGAACATACTAATAATGAACTCATGATAACATCCTTTGAGAATTTTGTGATACAGGCAAGTTCCATTCCTTGTCTTGTATGTAATGATCATGAATGGATGGTGGCAGCATTTCGTCTTCTACTATCTACTCTTCTACTTCTACTATCTACTCTTCTCCTTCTACCTATCTACACCTCTCCCTCCACCCCCTCTCTAAACTCTCACTTTCAACTAATGACCCTCCTCGCTCCTCCCACCTCTCTACCTCTCACCCTCACTAATTACTTCACTTTTCATTTCTTTCCTTTCGTTTTCTCTTATACGTTTGTGGCAATGATTCTGTATTCTAGAGTTCTCTCTAGAGTTTCGGGTAACTGATCAAGTGACGGCGCCTTGTAGTCTTAGCACCTAGGTAGTCGAATACCTAGGTTACAAGGTGTTGAACAAGAGAGGTTGCCTTAGGATCTCTGGGAGTGCTCTAGAATAGTTAGCTAACTGGGGACGGGATAACGGACTAGAGAGAGCTGTTTCCCCCGGCTTCGTTAGTTAACTGGGGGGTGGAATAATGGACAAGATAGAGCTATTTCCCCCACCCCCCGTTACAGAGTCCATATCTAGTCAAGCATAAGACTAAAATGGAAAAGGTTCAAAGGTTTGCCACCAGACTAATACCCGAGCTGAGAGGTATGAGCTACGAGGAGAGACTACGGGAATTAAACCTTACTTCGTTGGAAGACAGAAGACTTAGGGGGGACATGATCACCACATTCAAGATCCTCAAGGGAATCGACAGGGTTGATAAAGACAGGCTGTTTAACACAAGGGGCACACGCACTAGGGGACACAGGTGGAAACTGAGTGCCCAAATGAGCCACAGAGATATTAGAAAAAACTTTTTTAGTGTCAGATTGGTTGACAAATGGAATGCATTGGGAAGTGATGTGGTGGAGGCTGACTCCATACACAGTTTCAAGTGTAGATATGATAGAGCCCAATAGGCTCAGGAACCTGTACAACTGTTGATTAACAGTTGAGAGGCGGGACCAAAGAGCCAGAGCTCAACGCACGCACGCACACACACACACTGGAAAGGCGAAGCGTTAGGGGTGACATGATAGAGGTTTACAAGTGGATGAATGGACATAACAGGGGGGGATATTAATAGGGTATTAAAAATATCAACATAAAACAGAACACGAAACAATGGGTATAAATTGGATAAGTTTAGATTTAGGAAAGACTTGGGTAAATACTGGTTCAGTAACAGGGTTGTTGATTTGTGGAACCAATTACCGCGTAACGTGGTGGAGGTGGGGTCCCTCGATTGTTTCAAGCGCAGGTTGGACAAGTATATGAGTGGGATTGGGTGGTTATAGATAGGAGCTGCCTCGAATGGGCCAATAGGCCTTCTGCAGTTACCTTTGTTTTTATGTTCTATTCCATTCTATGCTAAATCTGATTTCATTGTGATCAATGTTCCCTAGCTCACTTCCTATTTCGATGTCATTAATTTGTGTTTCCCTGTTAGTTAACACTAATTCTAAAATATTATTTTCCCGCGTTGGTTCCTTAACGTGTTGCGTAAGAAAGCAATCGTCAATTACACTTCACTTCATCCAGGGCCGGAAACACTTCATCCGGCCCTGGAGATTTGTTTGGTTTTAGTTTTACTATTTGTTTAATTACATCCTGCCTGGTAAATGCTAAACTAGTCAACCTGTCCTTGTCACCACCCACATAGACTTGTTCGACTGAAGGCATAGAGTTAAGTTCTTCATTATTAAATACAGAGATAAAAGATTTAATAAAAATACTACTCATCTCTTCTTCATTAGCATTACAACATTAACATTAACTTAACTCTTCTCCGTTAACTGACCTGTCTCGATTTTTAATGGACTTATCCTGTCCCTAACCTTTGTTCGATATAACTGAAAAAAACTTTTAGGATTTGCCTTTGCTTGGCCTGCTATACGAACTTCATAGTTTCTTTTTGCTCTCCTTATCTCTTTTTTAACATTTCTAACCAGTTGTGCGAATTCTTGTTCAAAACTGACTTCCCCATTCTTAATCCCTTTGTACCAAGCTCTCTTTCTACGTATAAGGTTTTTCAGATCCTTTGTTATCCATTTCGGGACATTTGTGTTTGATCTATTCAATTTGTGAGGCATAGTACTTTCCTGTGCTTTGCGTAAAATATTTGTAATTAAGTTAAGAGCATAAGAACAAAGGCAACCGCAGAAGGCCCATTGGCCACGAGGCAGCTCCTATCTATAACCACCCAATCCCACTCATATACATGTCCAACCCGCGCTTGAAACAATCGAGGGACCCCACTTCCACCACGTTACGCGGCAATTGGTTCCACAAATCAAAAGCTGTTTTATACCTCTGAATCAGTCTTCACTCCTAACTCGACCAACAACATTTCCTCAGGTGCTAATACAAATAATGGGATTATTTCCATTTCCAGCCATAATATCATTCATGTTGTTTATAATGTCACCAATTCCAGCTCCGGGATAGCAAACCCTTAACCTGTTCCCCCTATTTCTAGCACAAAACGGTTTGTCTAAGTACCTCACCTGGGAATCTCCCACAACCAAAATTTGCTTAGATGCCTCCTTAACTTTCTGAGCACCTTGAGGGGTTTGCGCTTCATTGCTCTTCTTTGATTTCCTTTTCGAGTGAACTGCAGGCTCACCACAGCACTCGTCTTCCACCACGGCAAATGAATTTGTAGTCGTTAGGGCGTCTGTAGGCGGCCTTGTGAAGGTCTTCTTAAGACCCCTGTCCTTTACGACTTTCCACGACGAGGTCTTTTTAATATTGGCCTCCTCCTTCGTTTCTTCTTGATGTTATTTCAGCTGTCGTACCTCCTCGACATAATTCTGTCGTACCATGAATCGTACTCCGTACGAATTCTGTCATACGGAGATATTTCTCTCTCTGCTCTCAGAATTCCATCTAGATTTATCAGTTCCTTCACTAATACTTACATTATTGCTATAATAATATTACTACGGTTATTACTACCTATTATTACTATGTTATTCGAGATGAAGATGCATGGTATTTGCAGTTATTGATTCAAGTAACTTTCCCACAATCGACGCTTAGATAATTTGCCGATACTTGGACGCAAGTGATCTATCTTCATTCTTGAAAATTGGTACCAAATTAGCAACTTTCCACGACTCTGAAACTCTGCCTGACTCTAATGATTTATTAAATATGGTAGACAATGCTCGCAAAACTCCTTTTCGCATTCGTTAGACATACTGCTAAACGTACTGGAATATGTGAAAGTTGTGGGTCAATATGTGTTGAAATCCAGTCACAAAAAAATACCACCCTCCCCCACAAATATATATAGATATGTTAATGACAGCCTTGATGTTACATTGAGACGGTTTCAGGGCTTTGCGTCCTCGCGGCCCAGTCCCCGACCAGGCGTTCTCTTTGCTGGACTGGTCAACCATAGAGTTTGAAACCTGTAAATAAATCGGCCAAAACAAATAACAGTCACTACTTCTGCCACCTGTGACTTAATAAGATGTTGACCAATTTCGTTCCAACTTCTCGTTCTTAGTGCCGGATATACATTCTCCAAGATGTAGAAGTCACAACAACATCCGCATAAAAAATAAAGGAGAAAAATGTAGTTGTCAACTTTCAGACAAAGAGACATAACAAATATTGCAATTGAGCAATGTATTTATATGATATATAATAAATACTGCATAATAACATGCTCATTATTATGGGAGAAATCTGACCCTCCAGGTGTCATCAGCTGAATACCAACTTTGGAAACCTTTCTTATTAATGATTTTCTTTTTTGTGCATCGGAGATGTGGTTGCATTTCTTTATTCCTAATTGCCAGTAAATAGGAGATGTTATCGTTAATATCAGTACTGGTTGCCGCCTGTCGTGCACGCATGAATTTAAAAAAATCATTTCTTAACACATTCCGATGAAATTTTCACTACGTTGATACCAAATAACGGATTCATTTAGATTGTTTTCACTATATTTCATATTTGGAAAAATCTCCAGTCACCAGGCCCCTTAAGTTACTCTTTAGTAAATACAGAGATAAAATATTTATTAAAAATTCTACTCATCTCTTTGTCATTATCAAAGAGATGAGATGCCCTGTCTCCGTTTTTAATGGACCTATCCTTTCCTAATCTTTGTTTGATATAAATGAAAAAACCTTTAGGATTTGTCTTTGCTCTCCCTGCTATGAGAACTTCATTGTTTATTTTTGACCGGATTTCTTGTTTTAACATTTCTAACCAGTAGGACGACTTCTTGCCTTGAACCGTCTTCCCCACTCTTAATCCTTTTGTACCAAGCTCTCTTCCTACCTATAAGGTTCTAAGCAAGAATTGTTATCCACTTCCGAACTTTATTATTCGATCTATTCAAATTTGCATGGTATACTACGTTTCTGTGCTAGGTGTAGAATATTTTTAAATAAGTTACATTTTGAATCCACATCGAAATCCCTTCCTACATCACCCATCGCTAGGTTCACGTCTCACTCTATGACCGGCCCACCCTTCTTGCCCAGGACTTTCCAATCTATTTCACCTAAACAATTTCTTAGGTGAAATAAAATCAGATAGAGAGAATATCCTTTCCTTACTCAACTTTCTGACTATGGAAAATCATTATCGAGAGGAACAGAGAGTCGACATCACGACTAAGCATCTTACAGGAGGGATGCAGTCGTTGCATTTAAACGATGTCCTGAGATTGACATCAGATAAGGAAGAGAAGGGAAGAGTGATGGAGATAAGGAAGAGAAGGCCAAACGATGTTGTTGTTATAGATTCAGCTACTGGGAACAAAAATATTCAAGTAGCACGGACTATGGTGACTTACCTCGCACAGGAGCCGGCCTGTAACTGAGGTGGAAGGCCAAACGACACGGACACTTTTTATTAGATCGACGGCAGGAGGACAGAGACTACAGAGAGGTCTCACTTTTTTTCTCTCTTCCTCTCTGCTTTCACACAACTTGATAATGGTCTAGGACATACCGAAAGTCGTCTTCTGCATTGTGTTTTGGTCATCACTGGAAACCTTATTATATATTTTTTATAAAAGCAAAGAGTTAGGGAAGACATGACTGAAGTAAACAAGTGGATGAATGGGCATAAAAAGGGGACTTATGTATTACTAATGTATAATATATATCAACACACAATAGAAAAGGAAATAAGTGATATAAACTTGATAAGTTTAGAATGAGGAAAGATGTGGGTAAATGCTGGTTCGGTAACAGGTATGTTACCGAACCAGCAGGGATCTATTAGGCTACTGTGTAACATAATAGTTTCACATCCTGTTACCGAACCAGCATTTACCTACATCTTTCCTCATTCTAAACTTATAAAGTTTATATCACTTATTTCCTTTTCTATTGTGTGTTGATATATATTATACAAAATGCTGGTTCGGTAACAGGGATGTGAAACTATTATGTTACACATTAGCACAGTAGCCTAATAGATCCCTGCTGGTTCGGTAACATACCTGTTACCGAACCAGCATTTACCCAGGTCTTTCCTCATTCTAAACTTATCAAATTTATATCACTTATTTCCTTTTCTATTGTGTGTTGACATACTGCTACTGTGTAGCATAATAGTAATAGTTCATAAAATATTTGGGTCAAGGTTTTAAATCGAGGTGGGGGTTTCCTCCTTTTCCCTTGAATATTTGTCTCTTCTGTTTAGTGCACTGGTTTTAGTCTTATAATAACATTATCTTGGTGGTGGATGTAGATGCAGAATGTTCACTAGTGTTGCTCTGTGGCGACTTTTGATATTTGCATGTATTTTCTTCTTGATTTGCTGCTTAATCTGTGAAAAACTTGAAGGTATTTTAGCCTGTACCGCCAGCAATCAAAGACATCATTAAGATATCCTTTCAGAAAAACCTACAGTGTAGAACAAGCGAATAATGTAGAACAGTGGATAATGTAGTCAAGATTGTAGAGAAAATGGACCTGAAATGGACCATTGAAAACAAAGGGGAAGATAGACCATATCCACACTTTCGATAGCCTCCTCCATGGGAAGAATCGAATCTAAAGATAATCATTGAAAGATTACCAGTTAAAAAATCAGCATGTGACCCGCAGAGGCTCAAGGAAGTAATAGAACAACAAATGGAAAATATATCTAACCCTACAACGACTCACATCTTCACAGACGGATCAGTTGATCAAGGAAAAGGTTCTGCTGGGGCAGCAGTTTACACTACCAACCATAAAGCTTACTGGAGCATGAATGGTGCTCAACATTGCAAACAGAATTATATGGCCTGAAGGAGGCAATAAACTATACAATTGAGAATAATTTACATGTCATACAGACTCTAAATCTTCGCTCCAGGCATTGTTATCCAGTCAGCACAGAGATAATATACAACTCCTCACAGAAATTCAACATATAGGAAAAGAAGCCCATAATCGAGGGCTGTCAATCACCCTAAATTGGATACCAAGTCACATTGGCATAGATGGTAATGAAAAGGCAGACTCACTAGCAAAAACTGCCGGTGCTCTACCTGTTGTAAAGGTTCAAATACCTCCAAGTTTCTCACAGATAAAGGAGCAAATCAAGAAGAAAATATTCTCAACTAACAAAAGTCGCCGCAGAGCCAAAGAAGCGGAAGGAAGATCCACTGCGATATGGTACGAACAAGCCACTGGTTACTCCTCTTTCAAGCCTGGCAAAAAGATATCCAGAGACATTGCAGTAGCCATAGACAGACTCAGACTTGGTTACAAGTGCTGCTGGCACTTGTAGCCAATAGTTAAAGAGTGTCACATCTGTGAAACAGAAGCAGAGGCGCCACTATTGCACTACTTACTGGAATGTGAGGCTACTGAAGCACTTGAGCATCTAACTCAATATTAATCCAACGACAGCAGCTGCATTAGATGCACAATCCACCGCGACTACAATGATTAGAAAAGGCGTTGAGGAATGGGACTTCTGCATCTACATTCGCCACCAAGATAATGTTTTAACCAAGTGCACTGGTTAAAACCAGTGCACTAAAACAGAAGCGATAAATAAGTAAGGAAAAATCCCCTCCTCCATTTCAAACTTGGACCCTAATATCACAGAAGCAAGGTTATCAGGTATAACCAAACTCTATTACGGGCTCACCATAGCCCGTGCTACATGGACATTTTGTCCTGAGAAGCTAAATCTGAAACAACAACAACGGTAAAGCAGTGACAGTTTTTGCTAGTAAGTCTGCCCTTTCATTACCATCTATACCAATGTGACTTGTACTCCAATTTAGGGTAATTGACAGCTCAAGATTGTGAGCTTTTCCTATATGTTCAATTTCTGTGATGAATTGTATATGATTTCTATGCTAGCTGGATAACAATGCCTGGAGAGTCGACATGCATGATGACATGATGTAAATTATTCTCAATTGTATAAATTATTGCCTTTTTCAGGGTATATTATTCTGTTTGCAAAGTTGAACACCCACTATTCATGCTCCAGTAACTTCATGGGTATAAGTGTAAACTGCTAAACAAGCAGAACCTCATTCTTAATCAACTGATCCATCTGTGAAGATGTGTGTAGTTGCAAATCTTGAGATGGTATCCGTTTGTTGTTCTTTGACAGTTTTGAGCCTCTGCGAAGCAAACTTGTCTTAGTCTTGTTTCAATAACGTTATAACGTTTTCAATAACGTGGCTGAAATATGTTGACCAAACCACACACTAGAAATATAAGGGAAGACGACGTTTCGGTCCGTCCTGGATCATTCTCACAATCGACTTGAGCAGCTGGATTATATGTAAAATCCACAGGAACTACAATAGTTAGAAAGGCAGTTGAAGAATGGATAACACTTGTGAACACTGCTTCCATATCCGCCACCACCATAACGTTATTAATATTGACAAACCACACACTAGAAAGTAAAGGGACGACGACGTTTCGGTCCGTCCTGGATCATTCACACAATCGACTAGTGTGTGGTTTGGTCAATATTAATAACGTTATTGTGGTGGCGGATATGGAAGCAGTGTTCACTAGTGTTATCCATTCTTCAACTGCCTTTCTAACTATTGTAGTTGCTGTGGATTTTACATCTAATCCAGCTGCTCTCGTTGGATGAATGTTGAGTTTGTTGCGCAGGGCTGCAGTTGCTTCACATTCCAATAAGTAAAATAACATATTTTCTTGCATCATTGAGGTTAACCAATAGACAAATTTAACAAAAAATTATTACAGTTTATTATTTAAAGTTTATTACACAAAAACTTTATAAAATTATCAATAGCCAATTTCTAGTCAGGAGTTACCAGGCATCACACTCAATATCCGGATCATTGCCATTATATACCTTATTCCTGGTACCCCGCCTACCAAACCATCTCTCGTGGTTGCTGTCAATGTAGCCAAAGCGTTCGTCGCTACTTACATCACGCTCGCCTCTACCATTTCCACCACGTTCGACATCTCTATTACTGTAATTAATGAATTTTCTGCCTTTGTATGCACTCCGTTTGTTAGTACGATCGCCAAGACGGTAGCCAGTGCGGTCTTTTCCACGATAGCCACTTCTGTAGACTCTGTTGTAGTCAAGCCGATCTTTTATGTCGCCACTACCTAAATATCGGGAAGATAATACAACTCATTAATTACTATATTTCATAGTAGAACAACAAATACATGGATAATGACATCACTAGAACTTGATACATTAATGTGAAAATGTTCAAAGCTAAGAAGTCAACCTTTCCATAAGAGAAAACTTGCAAAGAAAATCTAATGTCATGACATTACCAGCTGATCCGCCATCCATGGTGATTCCTATTGGTCGGCCATGAAAACGAAAACCATTGTACTGCTTGAGAGCTTGAAGTGCATCTGCTTCTCGGGCAAAGACAATATACGCTGTACCTAATGACTTTCCCAAGTTATCATTGTTAACTGCTGCATTTATAATGGTTCCAAATTCAGCAAACAGCTCCTGAAAAAGATTGAAGATTCTGTATTGGAGAACAAGTACATATTTAAAAACGGGCTGAGAATAGCTTGAGTTACACCACTTTATTGTTGTGCGTTTTGCACGCACTACACTACAATAATAATAATGAACTACAATACAATAATAATATGAACTAATATTTCAAGTTCATATTAGAGTTAACTGATGCGCTAGAAATCTTATTACTGCAGAATTCTCTCATAACTTTCTTTCATTCATATTCAATATTCTTTGACTCACATAAATTTCTGCGTCTGTTACTGTATATCGCAGGTTAGATATGAGGACTTTGGCCGATTCACCCAACTTATGATTGCGGAATCCTTCCCTCTTGTGCATGGTGTTGCTCCTTCTGCAATTGTCCTGTAAAACGTGATTTTTTTTTAATATATAACATGGTTTCATCGAGTAAGACTTCTTAAAAACTCAATGAAAAATGATTTAGACAAAAATAGGAATCATTCAAGCAGAACTAGTAATATAAAAGTTAACGTTCCTCTAATCCGGAATATTATGCCTCTGATTCACTAACTCAGATACAGTTAACATATTAAGAATCATAAAAACTCCATCATTAGAAATGATTGAAATAGGTTACTTTACATTTTGTAGTTATTAGTTGAAATTTAATGTTTACTAATTATCTCAGATTAATATAAGGAAAGCGTAACTTACTTTGTCTGTCATATCCTTGCATTGACTTGCCACAACCACAGTGCTCAAAACAGACATCCTCTGAGGATCTTCTGAACGGTCTCGACATGTTCTTGAACCAACCATATTCATTCGAGTCTTAATATAGTCTTCCAGGCTCATATCAATATCAGCTGCCATGTTTGGAGGTAGAAATGACAGGATGTATCCTTAACTGAATGGATAACCAACACACTATCTTCTAGCCAGTTTACACACAGTCCGATCGACGTTTTTCTGCCAGATTTTCAGATCTATTTATGTTAAAACACCTCACCTCTACATGTACCTGACGAAATGGAAATAAACAAATCCACAAGGGCCGTGACGAGGATTCGAACCTGCGTCCGGGAGCATCCCAGACACTGCCTTAATCGACTGATGTATCACGTTAGTGTGATTTCTGTGTGAAATGGAAATATTTATGAAATCATCATCGGTTGCAGTCAATTGTATTGGTTTACCGGTTCACCATAGCCCGTGCTACATAGAAATTTTAGTTACTAAATTAGAAAAAAGTTCCTTTTAGAGTAGATCAATCTAAAACAACAATAACAACTTGCAATGAAGAAAATCGATAATAAGAACATAAGAACAAAGGTAACGGCAGAAGGCCTATTGGCCCATACGATACAGCTCCTATTTATAACCACCCAATCCCATTCATATACATGTACAACCCACGCTTGAAAAAATCGAGGGACTCCATCTCCACCACGTTATGCGGTAATTGAGTCCACAAATCAACAACCCTGTTACCGAATCAGTATTTATTCAAGTCTTTCCTAAATTTAAACTTATCCAATTTATACCCATTGTTTCGTGTTCTGTCTTGTGTTGATACTTTTAATAGACTATTATTATCCCCCTTGTTATGTTCATTTATCCACTTGTAAACCTCTATCATGTCACCCTTAACTCTTCGCCTTTCCAGTGAATGCAATTTAGGCTTTGGTAATCTTTCTTCATATGAAAGATTTCTAATTTGGGGAATTAACTTTGTCATCCTACGCTGGACATGTTCAAGTGAATTTATATTCATTCTATAGTAAGGCGACCAAAACTGAACATAAGAACATAGGAAAAAAGGTAATTGCAGAAGGCCTATTGGCCCATACGAGACCACCTATCTATAACCACCCAATCCCACTCTTATACATCACCAACCCCACGCTTGATATAATCGAGGGACCCCACCTCCACCACGTTATGTGGTAATTGGTTCCACAAATCAACAACCCTGTTACCGAACCCAAATCTTTCCCAAATTGTGTTGATAAGTCTTTCCGTAGTAACATTATTATAGCAATAATGGACGAATTGATGAATCTAGTTGGAACTCTGAGAGCTGAGATGGATTCCCTACTTGAGGTGGTAAGACAGCTGAAACATAAGAACATAAGAACAAAGGTAACTGCAGAAGGCCTATTGGCCCATACGAGGCAGCTCCTATTTATAACCACCCAATCCCACTCATATACTTGTCAAACCCGCGCTTGAAACAATCGAGGGACCCCACCTCCAGCACGTTATGCGGTAATTGGTTCCACAAATCAACAACCCTGTTACTGAACCAGTATTTACCCAAGTCTTTCCTAAATCTAAACTTATCTAATTTATACCCATTGTTTCGTGTTCTGTCTTGTGTTAATACTTTCAATACCCTATTAATATCCCCTTTGTTATGTCTATTCACCCACTTGTAAACCTCTATCATGTCACCCCTAACTCTTCGCCTTTCCAGTGAATGCAACTTAAGCTTTATTAATCTTTCTTCATATGAAAGATTTCTAATTTGGGGAATTAACTTAGTCATCCTACGCTGGACACGTTCAAGTGAATTTATATATATTCTATAGTACGGCGACCAAAACTGGACTGCATAATCTAAATGGGGCCTAACCAGAGCAAGATATAGCTGAAGAACCACACCAGGTGTCATGTTACTAACGCTTCGATTAACAAATCCCAGTGTCCTATTCGCCTTATTACGAACATTCATGCATTGATCCTTTTGTTTTAAATTCTTACTAATCATAACTCCCAGATCCCTTTCGCAATCCGACTTCGCAATCTCAACACCATCTAGCTCGTATCTTGTAACTCTATCATCATTACCTAGCCGCAAAACTTTACATTTATTAGAATTAAACTGCATCTGCCAGTCTTTTGACCATTTTAAAACCCTATTTAGATCAACTTGAAGTGTTAGCGAGTCTTCTTTCGTGTTAATTTCCCTACCGATTTTTGTATCATCTCTAACTCAAATATCATCGATTTGCTACTCAAACCTGAATCTAAATCATTTATATATATTATAAACAACAGAAGTACCAGGACAGAGCCCTGAGGTACTCCACTAACAACATTAACCCACTCTGACTTAACCCCATTTATGCTAACTCTCTGTTTCCTTTGGAATAGCCATACCCTAATCCAACTTAATATAGCTCCCCAAATACCATGTGCTTCTATTTTTTTAATTATTCTTTCATGTGGCACTGTATCAAAAGCTTTGCTAATGTCAAGGTACACAACATCACAATCCTTACCACTATCAACTGCCTCAACTATGCTGGAGTAAAAAGTTAGCAAATTTGTTAAACATGAATGGCCATTTGTAAAACCATGTTGCGACTCATTTATTAATTTATGTTTTTCAAGATGCAGATGAATTGTATTTGCAATTATTGATTCAAGTAACTTTCCCACAATAGACGTTAGGCTATTTGGCCGATAGTTTGACGCAAGTGATCTATCTCCTTTCTTAAAAATTGGTACCACATTAGCTACCTTCCATGACTCTGGCACTCTGCCTAACTCTATTGATTTATTAAATATGGTAGACAGTGGCTCGGAAAGCTCCTCTTTGCATTCTTTAAGCACCCTGGTTGATTGATTTTGATTGTTGCCGCCGAAGGCGGCTAGTTTATTGTGCACCCCATACTCATCCTGTGAGCGGTAGTGCAAAAGCATTACAGAGGGCACAAAAGGTCTTTATCAGACCTCATCTTAGATTATTACATAAACAATTTCTTCAATCCTTCACACCTTATGGATACAATGTCAGCTAGTTACAGAGAAAGTGCTATTACAAGAGCTACATCTTTACAGTAAGTCATCATACATTTATGGTAGGTCTTATCGTTAATACATAATAGTTTGGCCAATGGGGATATTACAGAGTCATAGCGGAGCTTCTGTTTATTATTAGTCCTCACAATACACTACTTGTTTCTGAATCTCATATGTCGTTCATCTACTGGAAGCAAAATGTGGGTACAGTGCAAGGATTTCAGGTAATTTATCCATGGTAATAAGATAGGTTGCCATATCATACAGAGTGAGCTTAGATCTATCTCTAAAAGGCTCAATTTTACAACAATCCAAGATATAGTGTTCGAGTGTGTGTCCCTGCCTATGTCCACACACTTTACACTTTACTTCATCTAGATCCCTATACAAGCCGAACTGCCAGAGATACTTGTAGCCAAGTCTTATACGAGCTGTGACAACATCTGTTAGTCTACTGACTTTGTTACTTGCCCATACACATGTTTTACTTCACACATTTCATTGTGATGAACAATGGACCTACTAGTTCCAGTTTGCACTGTTCTACTTTCTTCAAATCCATCTAGGAGTTCTCGTCTAATGACACTTTTAAGGGACCTATTTGATAACTCAAGATTCCATTCAATACTGTCTTTATTTACTGCAGCCTTAGCAAGGGCGTCAACTTTGTCATGTTCCTGCATGTTGATGTGAGAAGGAATCCACAACATTTTTATATTTACCCTCTTGCTAAGTATTCTTACATATCTACGTCTAGCTTCCAGGCAAACACTTCATCCGGCCCTGGGGATTTGTTTGGTTTTAGTTTTACTATTTGTTTAATTACATCCTCCCTGGTAACTGCTAAACTAGTCAACCTGTCTTCATCCTCACCCACATATAGTTGTTCAGCTGAAGGCATATTGTTAAGTTCTTCTTTAGTAAATACAGATATAAAACATTTGTTAAAAATACTACTCATCACTTCTTCATTAGCATTACAACATTAACATTAACTTAACTCTTCTCCGTTAACTGACCTGTCTCGATTTTTAATGGACTTATCCTGTCCCTAACCTTTGTTCGATATAACTGAAAAAAACTTTTAGGATTTGTCCTTTGCTTGGCCTGCTATACGAACTTCATAGTTTCTTTTTGCTCTCCTTATCTCTTTTTTAACATTTCTAACCAGTTGTGCGAATTCTTGTTCAAAACTGACTTCCCCATTCTTAATCCCTTTGTACCAAGCTCTCTTTCTACGTATAAGGTTTTTCAGATCCTTTGTTATCCATTTCGGGACATTTGTGTTTGATCTATTCAATTTGTGAGGCATAGTACTTTCCTGTGCTTTGCGTAAAATATTTGTAATTAAGTTAAGAGCATAAGAACAAAGGCAACCGCAGAAGGCCCATTGGCCACGAGGCAGCTCCTATCTATAACCACCCAATCCCACTCATATACATGTCCAACCCGCGCTTGAAACAATCGAGGGACCCCACTTCCACCACGTTACGCGGCAATTGGTTCTACAAATCAAAAGCTGTTTTATACCTCTGAATCAGTCTTCACTCCTAACTCGACCAACAACATTTCCTCAGGTGCTAATACAAATAATGGGATTATTTCCATTTCCAGCCATAATATCATTCATGTTGTTTATAATGTCACCAATTCCAGCTCCGGGATAGCAAACCCTTAACCTGTTCCCCCTATTTCTAGCACAAAACGTTTTGTCTAAGTACCTCACCTGGGAATCTCACACAACCAAAATTTGCTTAGATGCCTCCTTAACTTTCTGAGCACCTTGAGGGGCTTGTGCTTCATTGCTCTTCTTTGATTTCCTTTTCGAGTGAACTGCAGGCTCACCACAGCACTCGTCTTCCACCACGGCAAATGAATTTGTAGTCGTTAGGGCGTCTGTAGGCGGCCTTGTCAAGGTCTTTTTAAGACCCTTGTCCTTTACGACTTTCTACGACGAGGTCTTTTTAATATTGGCCTCCTCCTTCGTTTCTTCTTGATGTTATTTCAGCTGTCGTACCTCCTCGACATAATTCTGTCGTACCATGAATCGTACTCCGTACGAATTCTGTCGTACGGAGATATTTCTCTCTCTGCTCTCAGAATTCCATCTAGATTTATCAGTTCCTTCCTTACATTATTACTTCCTTACATTATTACTAATCCTTACATTATTACTAATCCTTACATTATTGCTATAATAATATTACTATGGTTATTACTACCTATTATTACTATGTTATTCGAGATGAAGATGCATGGTATTTGCAGTTATTGATTCAAGTAACTTTCCCACAATCGACGTTTAGATAATTTGCCGATAGTTGGACGCAAGTGATCTATCTTCTTTCTTGAAAATTGGTACCAAATTAGAAACTTTCCACGACTCTGAAACTCTGCCTGACTCTAATGATTTTTTAAATATGGTAGACAATGCTCGCAAAACTCCTTTTCGCATTCGTTAGACATACTGCTAAACGTACTCGAATATGTGAAAGTTGTGGGTCAATATGTGTTGAAATCCAGTCACAAAAAAATACCACCTTCCCCCACAAATATATATAGATATGTTAATGACAACCTTGAGATGGTTTCAGGGCTTTGCGTCCTCGCGGCCCAGTCCCCGACCAGGCGTTCTCTTTGCTGGACTGGTCAACCATAGAGTTTGAAACCTGTAAATAAATCGGCCAAAACAAATAACAGTCACTACTTCTGCCACCTGTGACTTAATAAGATGTTGACCAATTTCGTTCCAACTTCTCATGCTTAGTGCCGGATATACATTCTCCAAGATGTAGAAGTCACAACAACATCCGCATAAAAAAATAAAGGAGATAAATGTAGTTGTCAACTTTCAGACAGAGAGACATAACAAATATTGCAATTGAGCAATGTATTTATATGATATATAATAAATACTGCATAATAACATACTCATTATTATGGGAGAAATCTGACCCTCCAGGTGTCATCAGCTGAATACCAACTTTGGAAACCTTTCTTATTAATGATTTTCTTCTTTGTGCATCGGAGATGTGGTTGCATTTCTTTATTCCTAATTGCCAGTAAATAGGAGATGTTATCGTTAATATCAGTACTGGTTGCCGCCTGTCGTGCACGCATGAATTTAAAAAAAACATTTCTTAACACATTCCGATGAAATTTTCACTACGTTGATACCAAATAACGGGAGATTCATTTAGATTGTTTTCACTATATTTCATATTTGGAAAAATCTCCAGTCACCAGGCCCCTTAAGTTACTCTTTAGTAAATACAGAGATAAAATGTTTATTAAAAATTCTACTCATCTCTTTATTATCAGTTATCTGCCCTGTCTCCGTTTTTAATGGACCTATCCTTTCCCTAATCTTTGTTTGATATAACTGAAAAAACCTTTAGGATTTGTCTTTGCCCTCCCTGCTATGAGAACTTCATAGTTTATTTTTGACCGCATTTCTTGTTTTAACATTTCTAACCAGTAGGACGACTTCTTGCTTTGAACCATCTTCCCCACTCTTAATCCTTTTGTACCAAGCTCTCTTCCTACCTATAAGGTTCAAAGCAAGAATTGTTATCCACTTCCGATCTTTATTATTCGATCTATTCAAATTTGCATGGTATACTACGTTTCTGTGCTAGGTGTAGAATATTTTTAAATAAGTTACATTTTGAATCCACATCGAAATCCCTTCCTACATCACCGATCGCTAGGTTCACGTCTCACTCTATGACCGGTCCATCCTTCTTGCCCAGGACTTTCCAATCTATTTCACCTAAACAATTTCTTAGGTGAAATAAAATCAGATAGAGAGAACATCCTTTCCTTACTCAACTTTCTGACTATGGAAAATCATTATCAAGAGGAACAGAGAGTCGACATCACGACTAAGCATCTTACAGGAGGGATGCAGTCGTTGCATTTAAACGATGTCCTGAGATTGACATCAGATAAGGAAGAGAAGGGAAGAGTGATGGAGATAAGGAAGAGAAGGCCAAACGATGTTGTTGTTATAGATTCAGCTACTGGGAACAAAAATATTCAATAAGCACGGACTATGGTGACTTACCTCGCACAGGAGCCGGCCTGTAACTGAGGTGGAAGGCCAAACGACACGGACACTTTTTATTAGATCGACGGCAGGAGGACAGAGACTACAGAGAGGTCTCACTTTTTTTCTTTCTTCCTCTCTGCTTTCACACAACTTGATAATGGTCTAGGACATACCGAAAGTCGTCTTCTGCATTGTGTTTTGGTCATCACTGGAAACCTTATTATATATTTTTTATAAAAGCAAAGAGTTAGGGAAGACATGACTGAAGTAAACAAGTGGATGAATGGGCATAAAAAGGGGATATTACTTATGTATAATATATATCAACACACAATAGAAAAGGAAATAAGTGATGTAAACTTGATAAGTTTAGAATGAGGAAAGATGTGGGTAAATGCTGGTTCGGTAACAGGTATGTTACCGAACCAGCAGGGATCTATTAGGCTACTGTGTAATATAATAGTTTCACATCTTTGTTACCGAACCAGCATTTACCTACATCTTTCCTCATTCTAAACTTATAAAGTTTATATCACTTATTTCCTTTTCTATTGTGTGTTGATATATATTATACAAAATGCTGGTTCGGTAACAGGGATGTGAAACTATTATGTTACACAGTAGCCTAATAGATCCCTGCTGGTTCGGTAACATACCTGTTACCGAACCAGCATTTACCCAGGTCTTTCCTCATTCTAAACTTATCAAATTTATATCACTTATTTCCTTTTCTATTGTGAGTTGACATACTGCTACTGTGTAGCATAATAGTAATAGTTCATAAAATAATAGTTAGGTCAAGGTTTTAAATCGAGGTGGGGGTTTCCTCCTTTTCCCTTAAATATTTGTCTCTTGTGTGTAGTGCACTGGTTTTAGTCTTATAATAACATTATCTTGGTGGTGGATGTAGATGCAGAATGTTCACTAGTGTTGCTCTGTCGCGACTTGATATTTGCATGTATTTTCTTCTTGATTTGCTGCTTAATCTGTGAAAAACTTGAAGGTATTTTAGCCTGTACCGCCAGCAATCAAAGACATCATTCAGAGATCCTTTCAGAAAAACCTACAGTGTAGAACAAGCGAATAATGTAGAACAGTGGATAATGTAGTCAAGATTGTAGAGAAAATGGACCTGAAATGGACCATTGAAAACAAAGGGGAAGATAGACCATATCCACACTTTCGATAGCCTCCTCCATGGGAAGAATCGAATCTAAAGATAATCATTGAAAGATTACCAGTTAAAAAATCAGCATGTGACCCGCAGAGGCTCAAGGAAGTAATAGAACAACAAATGGAAAATATCTCTAACCCTACAACGACTCACATCTTCACAGACGGATCAGTTGATCAAGGAAAAGGTTCTGCTGGGGCAGCAGTTTACACTACCAACCATAAAGCTTACTGGAGCATGAATGGTGCTCAACATTGCAAACAGAATTATATGGCCTGAAGGAGGCAATAAACTATACAATTGAGAATAATTTACATGTCATACAGACTCTAAATCTTCGCTCCAGGCATTGTTATCCAGTCAGCACAGAGATAATATACAACTCCTCACAGAAATTCAACATATAGGAAAAGAAGCCCATAATCGAGGGCTGTCAATCACCCTAAATTGGATACCAAGACACATTGGCATAGATAGTAATGAAAAGGCAGACTCACTAGCAAAAACTGCCGCTGCTCTACCTGTTGTAAAGGTTCAAATACCTCCAAATTTCTCACATATAAAGGAGCAAATCAAGAAGAAAATATTCTTAACTAACAAAAGTCGCCGCAGAGCCAAAGAAGCGGAAGGAAGATCCACTGCGATATGGTACGAACAAGCCACTGGTTACTCCTCTTTCAAGCCTGGCAAAAAGATATCCAGAGACATTGCAGTAGCCATAGACAGACACAGACTTGGTTACAAGTGCTGCTGGCACTTGTAGCCAATACTTAAAGAGTGTCACATCTGTGAAACAGAAGCAGAGGCGATACTATTGCACTACTTACTGGAATGTGAGGCTACTGAAGCCCTGCGCATCAAACTCAATATTAATCCAACGACAGCAGCTGCATTAGATGCACAATGCACCGCGACTACAATGATTAGAAAAGGCGTTGAGGAATGGGACTTCTGCATCTACATTCGCGACCAAGATAATGTTAATGAAATATGATTAAAACCAGTGCACTAAAACAGAAGCGATACATAAGTAAGGAAAAAGGAAAAATCCCCTCCTCCATTTCAAACTTGGACCCTAATATCACAGAAGCAAGGTTATCAGGTATAACCAAACTCTATTACGGGCTCACCATAGCCCGTGCTACATGGACACTTTGTCCTGAGAAGCTAAATCTGAAACAACAACAACGGTAAAGCAGTGGCAGTTTTTGCTAGTAAGTCTGCCCTTTCATTACCATCTAAACCAATGTGGACTTGTTAGGGTAATTGACAGCTCAAGATTGTGGGCTTTTCCTATATGTACGATTTCTGTGATGAATTGTATATGATTTCTATGCTAGCTGGATAACAATGCCTGGAGAGTCGACATGCATGATGACATGATGTAAATTATTCTCAATTGTATAATTTATTGCCTTTTTCAGGGTATATTATTCTGTTTGCAAAGTTGAACACCCACTATTCATGCTCCAGTAACTTCATGGGTGTAAGTGTAAACTGCTAAACAAGCAGAACTTCATTCTTAATCAACTGATCCATCTGTGAAGATGTGTGTAGTTGCAAATCTTGAGATGGTATCCGTTTGTTGTTCTTTGACAGTTTTGAGCCTCTGCGAAGCAAACTTGTCTTAGTCTTGTTTCAATAACGTTATAAAGTCACAATAACGTGGCTGAAATATGTTGACCAAACCACACACTAGAAATATAAGGGAAGACGACGTTTCGGTCCGTCCTGGATCATTCTCACAATCGACTTGAGCAGCTGGATTATACGTAAAATCCACAGGAACTACAATAGTTAGAAAGGCAGTTGAAGAATGGATAACACTTGTGAATACTGCTTCCATATCCGCCACCACCATAACGTTATTAATATTGACAAACCACACACTAGAAAGTAAAGGGACGACGACGTTTCGGTCCGCCCTGGATCATTCACACAATCGACTAGTGTGTGGTTTGGTCAATATTAATAACGTTATTGTGGTGGCGGATATAGAAGCAGTGTTCACTAGTGTTATCCATTCTTCAACTGCCTTTCTAACTATTGTAGTTGCTGTGGATTTTACATCTAATCCAGCTGCTCTCGTTGGATGAATGTTGAGTTTGTTGCGCAGGGCTGCAAGTTGCTTCACATTCCAATAAGTAAAATAACATATTTTCTTGCATCATTGAGGTTAACCAATAGACAAATTTAACAAAAAATTATTACAGTTTATTATTTAAAGTTTATTACACAAAAACTTTATAAAATTATCAATAGCCAATTTCTAGTCAGGAGTTACCAGGCATCACACTCAATATCCGGATCATTGCCATTATATACCTTATTCCTGGTACCCCGCCTACCAAACCATCTCTCGTGGTTGCTGTCAATGTAGCCAAAGCGTTCGTCGCTACTTACATCACGCTCGCCTCTACCATTTCCACCACGTTCGACATCTCTATTACTGTAATTAATGAATTTTCTGCCTTTGTATGCACTCCGTTTGTTAGTACGATCGCCAAGACGGTAGCCAGTGCGGTCTTTTCCACGATAGCCACTTCTGTAGACTCTGTTGTAGTCAAGCCGATCTTTTATGTCGCCACTACCTAAATATCGGGAAGATAATACAACTCATTAATTACTATATTTCATAGTAGAACAACAAATACATGGATAATGACATCACTAGAACTTGATACATTAATGTGAAAATGTTCAAAGCTAAGAAGTCAACCTTTCCATAAGAGAAAACTTGCAAAGAAAATCTAATGTCATGACTTACCAGCTGATCCGCCATCCATGGTGATTCCTATTGGTCGGCCATGAAAACGAAAACCATTGTACTGCTTGAGAGCTTGAAGTGCATCTGCTTCTCGGGCAAAGACAATATACGCTGTACCTAATGACTTTCCCAAGTTATCATTGTTAACTGCAGCATTTATAATGGTTCCAAATTCAGCAAACAGCTCCTGAAAAAGATTAAAGATTCTGTATTGGAGAACAAGTACATATTTAAAAACAGGTTGAGAATAGCTTGAGTTACACCACCTTATTGTTGTGCGTTTTGCACGCACTACACTACAATAATAATAATGAACTACAATACAATAATAATATGAACTAATATTTCAAGTTCATATTAGAGTTAACTGATGCGCTAGAAATCTTATTACTGCAGAATTCTCTCATAACTTTCTTTCATTCATATTCAATATTCTTTGACTCACATAAATTTCTGCGTCTGTTACTGTATATCGCAGGTTAGATATGAGGACTTTGGCCGATTCACCCAACTTATGATTGCGGAATCCTTCCCTCTTGTGCATGGTGTTGCTCCCTCTGCAATTGTCCTGTAAAACGTGAGTTTTTTTTAATATATAACATGGTTTCATCGAGTAAGACTTCTTAAAAACTCAATGAAAAATGATTTAGACAAAAATAGGAATCATTCAAGCAGAACTAGTAATATAAAAGTTAACGTTCCTCTAATCCGGAATATTATGCCTCTGATTCACTAACTCAGATACAGTTAACATATTAAGAATCATAAAAACTCCATCATTAGAAATGATTGAAATAGGTTACTTTACATTTTGTAGTTATTAGTTGAAATTTAATGTTTACTAATTATCTCAGATTAATATAAGGAAAGCGTAACTTACTTTGTCTGTCATATCCTTGCATTGACTTGCCACAACCACAGTGCTCAAAACAGACATCCTCTGAGGATCTTCTGAACGGTCTCGACATGTTCTTGAACCAACCATATTCATTCGAGTCTTAATATAGTCTTCCAGGCTCATATCAATATCAGCTGCCATGTTTGGAGGTAGAAATGACAGGATGTATCCTTAACTGAATGGATAACCAACACTATCTTCTAGCCAGTTTACACACAGTCCGATCGACGTTTTTCTGCCAGATTTTCAGATCTATTTATGTTAAAACACCTCACCTCTACATGTACCTGACGAAATGGAAATAAACAAATCCACAATGGCCGTGACGAGGATTCGAACCTGCGTCCGGGAGCATCCCAGACACTGCCTTAATCGACTGATGTATCACGTTAGTGTGATTTCTGTGTGAAATGGAAATATTTATGAAATCATCATCGGTTGCAGTCAATTGTATTGGTTTACCGGTTCACCATAGCCCGTGCTACATAGAAATTTTAGTTACTAAATTAGAAAAAAGTTCCTTTTAGAGTAGATCAATCTAAAACAACAATAACAACTTGCAATGAAGAAAATCGATAATAAGAACATAAGAACAAAGGTAACGGCAGAAGGCCTATTGGCCCATACGATACAGCTCCTATTTATAACCACCCAATCCCATTCATATACATGTACAACCCACGCTTGAAAAAATCGAGGGACTCCATCTCCACCACGTTATGCGGTAATTGAGTCCACAAATCAACAACCCTGTTACCGAATCAGTATTTATTCAAGTCTTTCCTAAATTTAAACTTATCCAATTTATACCCATTGTTTCGTGTTCTGTCTTGTGTTGATACTTTTAATAGACTATTATTATCCCCCTTGTTATGTTCATTTATCCACTTGTAAACCTCTATCATGTCACCCTTAACTCTTCGCCTTTCCAGTGAATGCAATTTAGGCTTTGGTAATCTTTCTTCATGTGAAAGATTTCTAATTTGGGGAATTAACTTTGTCATCCTACGCTGGACATGTTCAAGTGAATTTATATTCATTCTATTTATATTCATTTATATTCATTCTATTCATTTTGCCTTCGTAATAAGGCAAATCGGACACTTGGATTTATTAATCGCAGCGTTAGTAACAAGACACCTGGTGTGGTTCTCAAGCTATATCTTGCTCTAGTTAGGCCCCATTTAGATTATGCAGTTCAGTTTTGGTCGCCATATTATAGAATGGATATAAATTCACTTGAACGTGTCCAGCGTAGGATGACTAAGTTAATTCCCCAAATTAGAAATCTTTCATATGAAGAAAGATTAACAAAGCTTAAGTTGCATTCACTGGAAAGGCGAAGAGTTAGGGGTGACATGATAGAGGTTTACAAGTGGATGAATGGACATAACCGGGGGGATATTAATAGGGTATTAAAAGTATCAACACAGGACAGAACACGAAACAATGGATATAAATTGGATAAGTTTAGATTTAGGAAAGACTTGGGTAAATACTGGTTCAGTAACAGGGTTGTTGATTTGTGGAACCAATTGCCGCGTAACATTGTGGAGGTGGGGTCCCTCGATTGTTTCAAGCACGGGTTGGACAAGTATATGAGTGGGATTGGGTGGTTATAGAATAGGAGCTGCCTCGTATGGGCCAATAGGCCTTCTGCAGTTACCTTTGTTCTTATGTTCTTATGTTCTTATGTTCTATAGTAAGGCGACCAAAACTGAACATAAGAACATAGGAAAAAAGGTAATTGCAGAAGGCCTATTGGCCCATACGAGACCACCTATCTATAACCACCCAATCCCACTCTTATACATCACCAACCCCACGCTTGATATAATCGAGGGACCCCACCTCCACCACGTTATGTGGTAATTGGTTCCACAAATCAACAACCCTGTTACCGAACCCAAATCTTTCCCAAATTGTGTTGATAAGTCTTTCCGTAGTAACATTATTATAGCAATAATGGACGAATTGATGAATCTAGTTGGAACTCTGAGAGCTGAGATGGATTCCCTACTTGAGGTGGTAAGACAGCTGAAACATAAGAACATAAGAACAAAGGTAACTGCAGAAGGCCTATTGGCCCATACGAGGCAGCTCCTATTTATAACCACCCAATCCCACTCATATACTTGTCAAACCCGCGCTTGAAACAATCGAGGGACCCCACCTCCAGCACGTTATGCGGTAATTGGTTCCACAAATCAACAACCCTGTTACTGAACCAGTATTTACCCAAGTCTTTCCTAAATCTAAACTTATCCAATTTACACCCATTGTTTCGTGTTCTGTCTTGTGTTAATACTTTCAATACCCTATTAATATCCCCTTTGTTATGTCTATTCACCCACTTGTAAACCTCTATCATGTCACCCCTAACTCTTCGCCTTTCCAGTGAATGCAACTTAAGCTTTATTAATCTTTCTTCATATGAAAGATTTCTAATTTGGGGAATTAACTTAGTCATCCTACGCTGGACACGTTCAAGTGAATTTATATATATTCTATAGTACGGCGACCAAAACTGGACTGCATAATCTAAATGGGGCCTAACCAGAGCAAGATATAGCTGAAGAACCACACCAGGTGTCATGTTACTAACGCTTCGATTAACAAATCCCAGTGTCCTATTCGCCTTATTACGAACATTCATGCATTGATCCTTTTGTTTTAAATTCTTACTAATCATAACTCCCAGATCCCTTTCGCAATCCGACTTCGCAATCTCAACACCATCTAGCTCGTATCTTGTAACTCTATCATCATTACCTAGCCGCAAAACTTTACATTTATTATAATTAAACTGCATCTGCCAGTCTTCTGACCATTTTAAAACCTTATTTAGATCAACTTGAAGTGATAGCGAGTCTTCTTTCGTGTTAATTTCCCTACCGATTGTTGTATCATCTCAAACTCAAATATCATCGATTTGCTACTCAAACCTGAATCTAAATCATTTATATATATTATAAACAACAGAAGTACCAGGACAGAGCCCTGAGGTACTCCACTAACAACATTAACCCACTCTAACATAACCCCATTTATGCTAACTCTCTGTTTCCTTTGGAATAGCCATACCCTAATCCAACTTAATATAGCTCCCCAAATACCATGTGCTTCTATTTTTTTAATTAGTCTTTCATGTGGCACTGTATCAAAAGCTTTGCTAATGTCAAGGTACACAACATCACAATCCTTACCACTATCAACTGCCTCAACTATGCTGGAGTAAAAAGTTAGCAAATTTGTTAAACATGAATGGCCATTTGTAAAACCATGTTGCGACTCATTTATTAATTTATGTTTTTCAAGATGCAGATGAATTGTATTTGCAATTATTGATTCAAGTAACTTCCCCACAATAGACGTTAGGCTATTTGGCCGATAGTTTGACGCAAGTGATCTATCTCCTTTCTTAAAAATTGGTACCACATTAGCTACCTTCCATGACTCTGGCACTCTGCCTGACTCTATTGATTTATTAAATATGGTAGACAGTCGCTCGGAAAGCTCCTCTTTGCATTCTTTAAGCACCCTGGTTGATTGATTTTGATTGTTGCCGCCGAAGGCGGCTAGTTTATTGTGCACCCCATACTCATCCTGTGAGCGGTAGCGCAAAAACATTACAGAGGGCACAAAAAGTCTTTATCAGACCTCATCTTAGATTATTACATAAACAATTTCTTCAATCCTTCACACCTTATAGATACAATGTCAGCTAGTTACAGAGAAAGTGCTATTACAAGAGCTACATCTTTACAGTAAGTCATCATACATTAATGGTAGGTCTTATCGTTAATACATAATAGTTTGGCCAATGGGGATATTACAGAGTCATAGGGGAGCTTCTGTTTATTATTAGTCCTCACAATACACTACTTGTTTCTGAATCTCATATGTCGTTCATCTACTGGAAGCAAAATGTGGGTACAGTGCAAGGATTTCAGGTAATTTATCCATGGTAATAAGATAGGTTGCCATATCATACAGAGTGAGCTTAGATCTATCTCTAAAAGGCTCAATTTTACAACAATCCAAGACATAGTGTTCGAGTGTGTGTCCCTGCCTATGTCCACACACTTTACACTTTACTTCATCTAGATCCCTATACAAGCCGAACTGCCAGAGATACTTGTAGCCAAGTCTTATACGAGCTGTGACAACATCTGTTAGTCTACTGACTTTGTTACTTGCCCATACACATGTTTTACTTCACACATTTCATTGTGATGAACAATGGACCTACTAGTTCCAGTTTGCACTGTTCTACTTTCTTCAAATCCATCTAGGAGTTCTCGTCTAATGACACTTTTAAGGGACCTATTTGATAACTCAAGATTCCATTCAATACTGTCATTATTTACTGCAGCCTTAGCAAGGGCGTCAACTTTGTCATGTTCCTGCATGCCGATGTGAGAAGGAATCCACAACATTTTTATATTTACCCTCTTGCTAAGTATTCTTACATATCTACGTCTAGCTTCCAGGCAAACACTTCATCCGGCCCTGGGGATTTGTTTGGTTTTAGTTTTACTATTTGTTTAATTACATCCTCCCTGGTAACTGCTAAACTAGTCAACCTGTCTTCATCCTCACCCACATATAATTGTTCAGCTGAAGGCATATTGTTAAGTTCTTCTTTAGTAAATACAGATATAAAACATTTGTTAAAAATACTACTCATCACTTCTTCATTAGCATTACAACATTAACATTAACTTAACTCTTCTCCGTTAACTGACCTGTCTCGATTTTTAATGGACTTATCCTGTCCCTAACCTTTGTTCGATATAACTGAAAAAAACTTTTAGGATTTGTCTTTGCTTGGCCTGCTATACGAACTTCATAGTTTCTTTTTGCTCTCCTTATCTCTTTTTTAACATTTCTAACCAGTTGTGCGAATTCTTGTTCAAAACTGACTTCCCCATTCTTAATCCCTTTGTACCAAGCTCTCTTTCTACGTATAAGGTTTTTCAGATCCTTTGTTATCCATTTCGGGACATTTGTGTTTGATCTATTCAATTTGTGAGGCATAGTACTTTCCTGTGCTTTGCGTAAAATATTTGTAATTAAGTTAAGAGCATAAGAACAAAGGCAACCGCAGAAGGCCCATTGGCCACGAGGCAGCTCCTATCTATAACCACCCAATCCCACTCATATACATGTCCAACCCGCGCTTGAAACAATCGAGGGACCCCACTTCCACCACGTTACGCGGCAATTGGTTCCACAAATCAAAAGCTGTTTTATACCTCTGAATCAGTCTTCACTCCTAACTCAACCAACAACATTTCCTCAGGTGCTAATACAAATAATGGGATTATTTCCATTTCCAGCTATAATATCATTCATGTTGTATAATGTCACCAATTCCAGCTCCGGGATAGCAAACCCTTAACCTGTTCCCCCTATTTCTAGCACAAAACGGTTTGTCTAAGTACCTCACCTGGGAATCTCCCACAACCAAAATTTGCTTAGATGCCTCCTTAACTTTCTGAGCACCTTGAGGGGCTTGTGCTTCATTGCTCTTCTTTGATTTCCTTTTCGAGTGAACTGCAGGCTCACCACAACACTCGTCTTCCACCACGGCAAATGAATTTGTAGTCGTTAGGGCGTCTGTAGGCGGCCTTGTCAAGGTCTTCTTAAGACCCTTGTCCTTTACGAATTTCTACGACGAGGTCTTTTTAATATTGGCCTCCTCCTTCGTTTCTTCTTGATGTTATTTCAGCTGTCGTACCTCCTCGACATAATTCTGTCGTACCATGAATCGTACTCCGTACGAATTCTGTCGTACGGAGATATTTCTCTCTCTGCTCTCAGAATTCCATCTAGATTTATCAGTTCCTTCCTTACATTATTACTTCCTTACATTATTACTAATCCTTACATTATTGCTATAATAATATTACTATGGTTATTACTACCTATTATTACTATGTTATTCGAGATGAAGATGCATGGTATTTGCAGTTATTGATTCAAGTAACTTTCCCACAATCGACGTTTAGATAATTTGCCGATAGTTGGACGCAAGTGATCTATCTTCTTTCTTGAAAACTGGTACCAAATTAGAAACTTTCCACGACTCTGAAACTCTGCCTGACTCTAATGATTTTTTAAATATGGTAGACAATGCTCGCAAAACTCCTTTTCGCATTCGTTAGACATACTGCTAAACGTACTCGAATATGTGAAAGTTGTGGGTCAATATGTGTTGAAATCCAGTCACAAAAAAATACCACCTTCCCCCACAAATATATATAGATATGTTAATGACAACCTTGAGACGGTTTCAGGGCTTTGCGTCCTCGCGGCCCAGTCCCCGACCAGGCGTTCTCTTTGCTGGACTGGTCAACCATAGAGTTTGAAACCTGTAAATAAATCGGCCAAAACAAATAACAGTCACTACTTCTGCCACCTGTGACTTAATAAGATGTTGACCAATTTCGTTCCAACTTCTCATGCTTAGTGCCGGATATACATTCTCCAAGATGTAGAAGTCACAACAACATCCGCATAAAAAAATAAAGGAGATAAATGTAGTTGTCAACTTTCAGACAAAGAGACATAACAAATATTGCAATTGAGCAATGTATTTATATGATATATAATAAATACTGCATAATAACATACTCATTATTATGGGAGAAATCTGACCCTCCAGGTGTCATCAGCTGAATACCAACTTTGGAAACCTTTCTTATTAATGATTTTCTTCTTTGTGCATCGGAGATGTGGTTGCATTTCTTTATTCCTAATTGCCAGTAAATAGGAGATGTTATCGTTAATATCAGTACTGGTTGCCGCCTGTCGTGCACGCATGAATTTAAAAAAATCATTTCTTAACACATTCCGATGAAATTTTCACTACGTTGATACCAAATAACGGGAGATTCATTTAGATTGTTTTCACTATATTTCATATTTGGAAAAATCTCCAGTCACCAGGCCCCTTAAGTTACTCTTTAGTAAATATAGAGATAAAATGTTTATTAAAAATTCGACTCATCTCTTTATTATCAGTTTATGCCCTGTCTCCGTTTTTAATGGACCTATCCTTTTCCTAATCTTTGTTTGATATAACTGAAAAAACCTTTAGGATTTGTCTTTGCCCTCCCTGCTATGAGAACTTCATAGTTTATTTTTTACCGCATTTCTTGTTTTAACATTTCTAACCAGTAGGACGACTTCTTGCTTTGAACCGTCTTCCCCACTCTTAATCCGTTTGTACCAAGCTCTCTTCCTACCTATAAGGTTCAAAGCAAGAATTGTTATCCACTTCCGATCATTATTATTCGATCTATTCAAATTTGCATGGTATACTACGTTTCTGTGCTAGGTGTAGAATATTTTTAAATAAGTTACATTTTGAATCCACATCGAAATCCCTTCCTACATCACCGATCGCTAGGTTCACGTCTCACTCTATGACCGGTCCATCCTTCTTGCCCAGGACTTTCCAATCTATTTCACCTAAACAATTTCTTAGGTGAAATAAAATCGGATAGAGAGAACATCCTTTCCTTACTCAACTTTCTGACTATGGAAAATCATTATCAAGAGGAACAGAGAGTCGACATCACGACTAAGCATCTTACAGGAGGGATGCAGTCGTTGCATTTAAACGATGTCCTGAGATTGACATCAGATAAGGAAGAGAAGGGAAGAGTGATGGAGATAAGGAAGAGAAGGCCAAACGATGTTGTTGTTATAGATTCAGCTACTGGGAACAAAAATATTCAATAAGCACGGACTATGGTGATTTACCTCGCACAGGAGCCGGCCTGTAACTGAGGTGGAAGACCAAACGACACGGACACTTTTTATTAGATCGACGGCAGGAGGACAGAGACTACAGAGAGGTCTCACTTTTTTTCTTTCTTCCTCTCTGCTTTCACACAACTTGATAATGGTCTAGGACATACCGAAAGTCGTCTTCTGCATTGTGTTTTGGTCATCACTGGAAACCTTATTATATATTTTTTATAAAAGCAAAGAGTTAGGGAAGACATGACTGAAGTAAACAAGTGGATGAATGGGCATAAAAAGGGGACTTATGTATTACTTATGTATAATATATATCAACACACAATAGAAAAGGAAATAAGTGATATAAACTTGATAAGTTTAGAATGAGGAAAGATGTGGGTAAATGCTGGTTCGGTAACAGGTATGTTACCGAACCAGCAGGGATCTATTAGGCTACTGTGTAATATAATAGTTTCACATCACTGTTACCGAACCAGCATTTACCTACATCTTTCCTCATTCTAAACTTATAAAGTTTATATCACTTATTTCCTTTTCTATTGTGTGTTGATATATATTATACAAAATGCTGGTTCGGTAACAGGGATGTGAAACTATTATGTTACACAGTAG
The DNA here is from genome assembly GCF_040958095.1 of Procambarus clarkii. NCBI lineage: Eukaryota > Metazoa > Arthropoda > Malacostraca > Decapoda > Cambaridae > Procambarus > Procambarus clarkii. Next base: position 44,606,878 of record NC_091168.1, on the reverse strand, counting down.
CCTAATAGATCCCTGCTGGTTCGGTAACATACCTGTTACCGAACCAGCATTTACCCAGGTCTTTCCTCATTCTAAACTTATCAAATTTATATCACTTATTTCCTTTTCTATTGTGTGTTGACATACTGCTACTGTGTAGCATAATAGTAATAGTTCATAAAATATTTGGGTCAAGGTTTTAAATCGAGGTGGGGGTTTCCTCCTTTTCCATTGAATATTTCTCTTCTGTTTAGTGCACTGGTTTTAGTCTTATAATAACATTATCTTGGTGGTGGATGTAGATGCAGAATGTTCACTAGTGTTGCTCTGTGACGACTTTTGATATTTGCATGTATTTTCTTCTTGATTTGCTGCTTAATCTGTGAAAAACTTGAAGGTATTTTAGCCTGTACCGCCAGCAATCAAAGACATCATTCAGAGATCCTTTCAGAAAAACCTACAGTGTATAACAAGCGAATAATGTAGAACAGTGGATAATGTAGTCAAGATTGTAGAGAAAATGGACCTGAAATGGACCATTGAAAACAAAGGGGAAGATAGACCATATCCACACTTTCGATAGCCTCCTCCATGGGAAGAATCGAATCTAAAGATAATCATTGAAAGATTACCAGTTAAAAAATCAGCATGTGACCCGCAGAGGCTCAAGGAAGTAATAGAACAACAAATGGAAAATATCTCTAACCCTACAACGACTCACATCTTCACAGACGGATCAGTTGATCAAGGAAAAGGTTCTGCTGGGGCAGCAGTTTACACTACCAACCATAAAGCTTACTGGAGCATGAATGGTGCTCAACATTGCAAACAGAATTATATGGCCTGAAGGAGGCAATAAACTATACAATTGAGAATAATTTACATGTCATACAGACTCTAAATCTTCGCTCCAGGCATTGTTATCCAGTCAGCACAGAGATAATATACAACTCCTCACAGAAATTCAACATATAGGAAAAGAAGCCCATAATCGAGGGCTGTCAATCACCCTAAATTGGATACCAAGACACATTGGCATAGATAGTAATGAAAAGGCAGACTCACTAGCAAAAACTGCCGCTGCTCTACCTGTTGTAAAGGTTCAAATACCTCCAAATTTCTCACATATAAAGGAGCAAATCAAGAAGAAAATATTCTTAACTAACAAAAGTCGCCGCAGAGCCAAAGAAGCGGAAGGAAGATCCACTGCGATATGGTACGAACAAGCCACTGGTTACTCCTCTTTCAAGCCTGGCAAAAAGATATCCAGAGACATTGCAGTAGCCATAGACAGACACAGACTTGGTTACAAGTGCTGCTGGCACTTGTAGCCAATACTTAAAGAGTGTCACATCTGTGAAACAGAAGCAGAGGCGCCACTATTGCACTACTTACTGGAATGTGAGGCTACTGAAGCCCTGCGCATCAAACTCAATATTAATCCAACGACAGCAGCTGCATTAGATGCACAATGCACCGCGACTACAATGATTAGAAAAGGCGTTGAGGAATGGGACTTCTGCATCTACATTCGCCACCAAGATAATGTTAATGAAATATGATTAAAACCAGTGCACTAAAACAGAAGCGATACATAAGTAAGGAAAAAGGAAAAATCCCCTCCTCCATTTCAAACTTGGACCCTAATATCACAGAAGCAAGGTTATCAGGTATAACCAAACTCTATTACGGGCTCACCATAGCCCGTGCTACATGGACACTTTGTCCTGAGAAGCTAAATCTGAAACAACAACAACGGTAAAGCAGTGGCAGTTTTTGCTAGTAAGTCTGCCCTTTCATTACCATCTAAACCAATGTGGACTTGTTAGGGTAATTGACAGCTCAAGATTGTGGGCTTTTCCTATATGTACGATTTCTGTGATGAATTGTATATGATTTCTATGCTAGCTGGATAACAATGCCTGGAGAGTCGACATGCATGATGACATGATGTAAATTATTCTCAATTGTATAATTTATTGCCTTTTTCAGGGTATATTATTCTGTTTGCAAAGTTGAACACCCACTATTCATGCTCCAGTAACTTCATGGGTGTAAGTGTAAACTGCTAAACAAGCAGAACTTCATTCTTAATCAACTGATCCATCTGTGAAGATGTGTGTAGTTGCAAATCTTGAGATGGTATCCGTTTGTTGTTCTTTGACAGTTTTGAGCCTCTGCGAAGCAAACTTGTCTTAGTCTTGTTTCAATAACGTTATAAAGTCACAATAACGTGGCTGAAATATGTTGACCAAACCACACACTAGAAATATAAGGGAAGACGACGTTTCGGTCCGTCCTGGATCATTCTCACAATCGACTTGAGCAGCTGGATTATATGTAAAATCCACAGGAACTACAATAGTTAGAAAGGCAGTTGAAGAATGGATAACACTTGTGAATACTGCTTCCATATCCGCCACCACCATAACGTTATTAATATTGACAAACCACACACTAGAAAGTAAAGGGACGACGACGTTTCGGTCCGCCCTGGATCATTCACACAATCGACTAGTGTGTGGTTTGGTCAATATTAATAACGTTATTGTGGTGGCGGATATAGAAGCAGTGTTCACTAGTGTTATCCATTCTTCAACTGCCTTTCTAACTATTGTAGTTGCTGTGGATTTTACATCTAATCCAGCTGCTCTCGTTGGATGAATGTTGAGTTTGTTGCGCAGGGCTGCAAGTTGCTTCACATTCCAATAAGTAAAATAACATATTTTCTTGCATCATTGAGGTTAACCAATAGACAAATTTAACAAAAAATTATTACAGTTTATTATTTAAAGTTTATTACACAAAAACTTTATAAAATTATCAATAGCCAATTTCTAGTCAGGAGTTACCAGGCATCACACTCAATATCCGGATCATTGCCATTATATACCTTATTCCTGGTACCCCGCCTACCAAACCATCTCTCGTGGTTGCTGTCAATGTAGCCAAAGCGTTCGTCGCTACTTACATCACGCTCGCCTCTACCATTTCCACCACGTTCGACATCTCTATTACTGTAATTAATGAATTTTCTGCCTTTGTATGCACTCCGTTTGTTAGTACGATCGCCAAGACGGTAGCCAGTGCGGTCTTTTCCACGATAGCCACTTCTGTAGACTCTGTTGTAGTCAAGCCGATCTTTTATGTCGCCACTACCTAAATATCGGGAAGATAATACAACTCATTAATTACTATATTTCATAGTAGAACAACAAATACATGGATAATGACATCACTAGAACTTGATACATTAATGTGAAAATGTTCAAAGCTAAGAAGTCAACCTTTCCATAAGAGAAAACTTGCAAAGAAAATCTAATGTCATGACTTACCAGCTGATCCGCCATCCATGGTGATTCCTATTGGTCGGCCATGAAAACGAAAACCATTGTACTGCTTGAGAGCTTGAAGTGCATCTGCTTCTCGGGCAAAGACAATATACGCTGTACCTAATGACTTTCCCAAGTTATCATTGTTAACTGCAGCATTTATAATGGTTCCAAATTCAGCAAACAGCTCCTGAAAAAGATTAAAGATTCTGTATTGGAGAACAAGTACATATTTAAAAACAGGTTGAAAATAGCTTGAGTTACACCACCTTATTGTTGTGCGTTTTGCACGCACTACACTACAATAATAATAATGAACTACAATACAATAATAATATGAACTAATATTTCAAGTTCATATTAGAGTTAACTGATGCGCTAGAAATCTTATTACTGCAGAATTCTCTCATAACTTTCATTCATATTCAATATTCTTTGACTCACAAATTTCTGCGTCTGTTACTGTATATCGCAGGTTAGATATGAGGACTTTGGCCGATTCACCCAACTTATGATTGCGGAATCCTTCCCTCTTGTGCATGGTGTTGCTCCTTCTGCAATTGTCCTGTAAAACGTGATTTTTTTTTTAATATATAACATGGTTTCATCGAGTAAGACTTCTTAAAAACTCATGAAAAATGATTTAGACAAAAATAGGAATCATTCAAGCAGAACTAGTAATATAAAAGTTAACGTTCCTCTAATCCGGAATATTATGCCTCTGATTCACTAACTCAGATACAGTTAACATATTAAGAATCATAAAAACTCCATCATTAGAAATAATTGAAATAGGTTACTTTACATTTTGTAGTTATTAGTTGAAATTTAATGTTTACTAATTATCTCAGATTAATATAAGGAAAGCGTAACTTACTTTGTCTGTCATATCCTTGCATTGACTTGCCACAACCACAGTGCTCAAAACAGACATCCTCTGAGGATCTTCTGAACGGTCTCGACATGTTCTTGAACCAACCATATTCATTCGAGTCTTAATATAGTCTTCCAGGCTCATATCAATATCAGCTGCCATGTTTGGAGGTAGAAATGACAGGATGTATCCTTAACTGAATGGATAACCAACACACTATCTTCTAGCCAGTTTACACACAGTCCGATCGACGTTTTTCTGCCAGATTTTCAGATCTATTTATGTTAAAACACCTCACCTCTACATGTACCTGACGAAATGGAAATAAACAAATCCACAAGGGCCGTGACGAGGATTCGAACCTGCGTCCGGGAGCATCCCAGACACTGCCTTAATCGACTGATGTATCACGTTAGTGTGATTTCTGTGTGAAATGGAAATATTTATGAAATCATCATCGGTTGCAGTCAATTGTATTGGTTTAAGAACATAAGAACATAAGAACAAAGGAAACTGCAGAAGGCCTGTTGGCCCATACGAGGCAGCTTCTATTTATAACCACCCAATCCCATTCATATACATGTCCAACCCGCGCTTGAAACAATCGAGGGACCCCACCTCCACAATGTTACGCGGCAACTGGTTCCACAAATCAACAACCCTGTTACTGAACCAGTATTTACCCAAGTCTTTCCTAAATTTAAACTTATCCAATTGATACCCATTGTTTCGTGTTCTGTCTTGTGTTGATACTTTTAATACCCTATTAATATCCCCTTTGTTATGTCCATTCACCCACTTGTAAACCTCTATCATGTCACCCCTAACTCTTCGCCTTTCCAGTGAATGCAACTTAAGCTTTGTTAACCTTTCTTCATATGAAAGATTTCTAATTTGGGGAATTAACTTAGTCATCCTACGCTGGACACGTTCAAGTGAATTTATATATATTCTATACTACGGCGACCAAAACTGGACTGCATAATCTAAATGGGGCCTAACCAGAGCAAGATATAGCTGAAGAACCACACCAGGTGTCATGTTACTAACGCTTCGATTAACAAATCCCAGTGTCCTATTCGCCTTATTACGAACATTCATGCATTGATGCTTTTGTTTTAAATTCTTGCTAATCATAACTCCCAGATCCCTTTCGCAATCCGACTTCGCAATCTCAACACCATCTAGCTCGTATCTTGTAACTCTATCATCATTACCTAGCCGCAAAACTTTACATTTATTAGAATTAAACTGCATCTGCCAGTCTTTTGACCATTTTAAAACCCTATTTAGATCAACTTGAAGTGATAGCGAGTCTTCTTTCGTGTTAATTTCCCTACCGATTTTTGTATCATCTCAAACTCAAATATCATCGATTTGCTACTCAAACCTGAATCTAAATCATTTATATATATTATAAACAACAGAAGTGCCAGGACAGAGCCCTGAGGTACTCCACTAACAACATTAACCCACTCTGACTTAACCCCATTTATACTAACTCTCTGTTTCCTTTGGAATAGCCATACCCTAATCCAACTTAATATAGCTCCCCAAATACCATGTGCTTCTATTTTTTTAATTAGTCTTTCATATGGCACTGTATCAAAAGCTTTGCTAATGTCAAGGTACACAACATCACAATCCTTACCACTATCAACTGCCTCAACTATGCTGGAGTAAAAAGTTAGCAAATATGTTAAACATGAATGGCCATTTGTAAAACCATGTTGCGACTCATTTATTAATTTATGTTTTTCAAGATGCAGATGAATTGTATTTGCAATTATTGATTCAAGTAACTTCCCCACAATAGACGTTAGGCTATTTGGCCGATAGTTTGACACAATTGATCTATCTCCTTTCTTAAAAATTGGTACCACATTAGCTACCTTCCATGACTCTGGCACTCTGCCTAACTCTATTGATTTATTAAATACGGTAGACAGTGGCTCGGAAAGCTCCTCTTTGCATTCTTTAAGCACCCTGGTTGATTGATTTTGATTGTTGCCGCCGAAGGCGGCTAGTTTATTGTGCACCCCATACTCATCCTGTGAGCGGTAGCGCAAAAGCATTACAGAGGGCACAAAAGGTGTTTATCAGACCTCATCTTAGATTATTACATAAACAATTTCTTCAATCCTTCACACCTTATAGATACAATGTCAGCTAGTTACAGAGAAAGTGCTATTACAAGAGCTACATCTTTACAGTAAGTCATCATACATTAATGGTAGGTCTTATCGTTAATACATAATAGTTTGGCCAATGGGGATATTACAGAGTCATAGGGGAGCTTCTGTTTATTATTAGTCCTCACAATACACTACTTGTTTCTGAATCTCATATGTCGTTCATCTACTGGAAGCAAAATGTGGGTACAGTGCAAGGATTTCAGGTAATTTATCCATTGTAATAAGATAGGTTGCCATATCATACAGAGTGAGCTTAGATCTATCTCTAAAAGGCTCAATTTTACAACAATCCAAGATATAGTGTTCGAGTGTGTGTCCCTGCCTATGTCCACACACTTTACACTTTACTTCATCTAGATCCCTATACAAGCCGAACTGCCAGAGATACTTGTAGCCAAGTCTTATACGAGCTGTGACAACATCTGTTAGTCTACTGACTTTGTTACTTGCCCATACACATGTTTTACTTCACACATTTCATTGTGATGAACAATGGACCTACTAGTTCAAGTTTGCACTGTTCTACTTTCTTCAAATCCATCTAGGAGTTCTCGTCTAATGACACTTTTAAGAGACCTATTTGATAACTCAAGATTCCATTCAATACTGTCTTTATTTACTGCAGCCTTAGCAAGGGCGTCAACTTTGTCATGTTCCTGCATGCCAATGTGAGAAGGAATCCACAACATTTTTATATTTACCCTCTTGCTAAGTATTCTTACATATCTACGTCTAGCTTCCAGGCAAACACTTCATCCGGCCCTGGGGATTTGTTTGGTTTTAGTTTTACTATTTGTTTAATTCCATCCTCCCTGGTAACTTCTAAACTAGTCAACCTGTCTTCATCCCCACCCACATATAATTGTTCAGCTGAAGGCATATTGTTAAGTTCTTCTTTAGTAAATACAGATATAAAACATTTGTTAAAAATACTACTCATCTCTTCTTCATTAGCATTAACTTAACTCTTCTCTGTTAACTGACCTGTCTTGATTTTTATTGAACCTATCCTGTCCCTAACCTTTGTTCACTATAACTGAAAAAAACTTTTAGGATTTGCCAATGCTTGGCCTGCTATACGAACTTCATAGTTAATTTATACTCTCCTTATCTCTTTTTTAACATTTCTAACCAGTTGTGCGAATTCTTGTTCAAAACTGACTTCCCCATTCTTAATCCCTTTGTACCAAGCTCTCTTTCTACGTATAAGGTTTTTCAGATCCTTTGTTATCCATTTCGGGACATTTGTGTTTGATCTATTCAATTTGTGAGGCATAGTACTTTCCTGTGCTTTGCGTAAAATATTTGTAATTAAGTTAAGAGCATAAGAACAAAGGCAACCGCAGAAGGCCCATTGGCCACGAGGCAGCTCCTATCTATAACCACCCAATCCCACTCATATACATGTCCAACCCGCGCTTGAAACAATCGAGGGACCCCACTTCCACCACGTTACGCGGCAATTGGTTCCACAAATCAAAAGCTGTTTTATACCTCTGAATCAGTCTTCACTCCTAACTCGACCAACAACATTTCCTCAGGTGCTAATACAAATATTGAGATTATTTCCATTTCCAGCCATAATATCATTCATGTTGTTTATAATGTCACCAATTCCAGCTCCGGGATAGCAAACCCTTAACCTGTTCCCCCTATTTCTAGCACAAAACGGTTTGTCTAAGTACCTCACCTGGGAATCTCCCACGACCAAAATTTGCTTAGATGCCTCCTTAACTTTCTGAGCACCTTGAGGGGCTTGCGCTTCATTGCTCTTCTTTGATTTCCTTTTCGAGTGAACTGCAGGCTCACCACAGCACTCGTCTTCCACCACGGCAAATGAATTTGTAGTCGTTAGGGCGTCTGTAGGCGGCCTTGTGAAGGTCTTCTTAAGACCCCTGTCCTTTACGACTTTCCACGACGAGGTCTTTTTAATATTGGCCTCCTCCTTCGTTTCTTCTTGATGTTATTTCAGCTGTCGTACCTCCTCGACATAATTCTGTCGTACCATGAATCGTACTCCGTACGAATTCTGTCATACGGTGATATTTCTCTCTCTGCTCTCAGAATTCCATCTAGATTTATCAGTTCCTTCCTTACATTATTACTTCCTTACATTATTACTAATCCTTACATTATTGCTATAATAATATTACTATGGTTATTACTACCTATTATTACTATGTTATTCGAGATGAAGATGCATGGTATTTGCAGTTATTGATTCAAGTAACTTTCCCACAATCGACGTTTAGATAATTTGCCGATAGTTGGACGCAAGTGATCTATCTTCTTTCTTGAAAATTGGTACCAAATTAGAAACTTTCCACGACTCTGAAATTCTGCCTGACTCTAATGATTTTTTAAATATGGTAGACAATGCTCGCAAAACTCCTTTTCGCATTCGTTAGACATACTGCTAAACGTACTCGAATATGTGAAAGTTGTGGGTCAATATGTGTTGAAATCCAGTCACAAAAAAATACCACCTTCCCCCACAAATATATATAGATATGTTAATGACAGCCTTGATGTTACCTTGAGACGGTTTCAGGGCTTTGCGTCCTCGCGGCCCAGTCCCCGACCAGGCGTTCTCTTTGCTGGACTGGTCAACCATAGAGTTTGAAACCTGTAAATAAATCGGCCAAAACAAATAACAGTCACTACTTCTGCCACCTGTGGCTTAATAACATGTTGACCCATTTCGTTCCAACTTCTCATGCTTAGTGCCGGATATACATTCTCCAAGATGTAGAAGTCACAACAACATCCGCATAAAAAATAAAGGAGAAAAATGTAGTTGTCAACTTTCAGACAAAGAGACATAACAAATATTGCAATTGAGCAATGTATTTATATGATATATAATAAATACTGCATAATAACATACTCATTATTATGGGAGAAATCTGACCCTCCAGGTGTCATCAGCTGAATACCAACTTTGGAAACCTTTCTTATTAATGATTTTCTTCTTTGTGCATCGGAGATGTGGTTGCATTTCTTTATTCCTAATTGCCAGTAAATAGGAGATGTTATCGTTAATATCAGTACTGGTTGCCGCCTGTCGTGCACGCATGAATTTAAAAAAATCATTTCTTAACACATTCCGATGAAATTTTCACTACGTTGATACCAAATAACGGGAGATTCATTTAGATTGTTTTCACTATATTTCATATTTGCAAAATCTCTAGTCACCAGGCCCCTTAAGTTACTCTTTAGTAAATACAGAGATAAAATATTTATTAAAAATTCTACTCATCTCTTTGTCATTATCAGTTATCTGCCCTGTCTCCGTTTTTAATGGACCTATCCTTTCCCTAATCTTTGTTTGATATAACTGAAAAAACCTTTAGAATTTGTCTTTGCCCTCCCTGCTATGAGAACTTCATAGTTTATTTTTGACCGCATTTCTTGTTTTAACATTTCTAACCAGTAGGACGACTTCTTGCTTTGAACCGTCTTCCCCACTCTTAATCCTTTTGTACCAAGCTCTCTTCCTACCTATAAGGTTCAAAGCAAGAATTGTTATCCACTTCCGATCTTTATTATTCGATCTATTCAAATTTGCATGGTATACTACGTTTCTGTGCTAGGTGTAGAATATTTTTAAATAAGTTACATTTTGAATCCATATCGAAATCCCTTCCTACATCACCGATCGCTAGGTTCACGTCTCACTCTATGACCGGTCCACCCTTCTTGCCCAGGACTTTCCAATCTATTTCACCTAAACAATTTCTTAGGTGAAATAAAATCAGACAGAGAGAACATCCTTTCCTTACTCAACTTTCTGACTTTGGAAAATCATTATCAAGAGGAACAGAGAGTCGACATAACGACTAAGCATCTTACAGGAGGGATGCAGTCGTTGCATTTAAACGATGTCCTGAGATTGACATCAGATAAGGAAGAGAAGGGAAGAGTGATGGAGATAAGGCCAAACGATGATGTTGTTATAGATTCAGCTACTGGGAACAAAAATATTCAATAAGCACGGGCTATGGTGACTTACCTCGCACAGGAGCCGGCCTGTAACTGAGGTGGAAGGCCAAACGACACGGACACTTTTTATTAGATCGATGGCAGGAGGACAGAGACTACAGAGAGGTCTCACTTTTTTTCTTTCTTCCTCTCTGCTTTCACACAACTTGATAATGGTCTAGGACATACCGAAAGTCGTCTTCTGCATTGTGTTTTGGTAATCACTGGAAACCTTATTATATATTTTTTATAAAAGCAAAGAGTTAGGGAAGACATGACTGAAGTAAACAAGTGGATGAATGGGCATAAAAAGGGGATATTACTTATGTATAATATATATCAACACACAATAGAAAAGGAAATAAGTGATATAAACTTGATAAGTTTAGAATGAGGAAAGATGTGGGTAAATGCTGGTTCGGTAACAGGTATGTTACCGAACCAGCATTTACCCAGGTCTTTCCTCATTCTAAACTTATCAAATTTATATCACTTATTTCCTTTTCTATTGTGTGTTGACATACTGCTACTGTGTAGCATAATAGTAATAGTTCATTTTAAATCGAGGTGGGGGTTTCCTCCTTTTCCCTTGAATATTTGTCTCTTCTGTTTAGTGCACTGGTTTTAGTCTTATAATAACATTTTCTTGGTGGTGGATGTAGATGCAGAATGTTCACTAGTGTTGCTCTGTGGCGACTTTTGATATTTGCATGTATTTTCTTCTTGATTTGCTGCTTAATCTGTGAAAAACTTGAAGGTATTTTAGCCTGTACCGCCAGCAATCAAAGACAGCATTCAGAGATCCTTTCAGAAAAACCTACAGTGTAGAACAAGCGGATAATGTAGAACAGTGGATAATGTAGTCAAGATTGTAGAGAAAATGGACCTGAAATGGACCATTAAAAACAAAGGGGAAGATAGACCATATCCACACTTTCGATAGCCTCCTCCATGGGAAGAATCGAATCTAAAGATAATCATTGAAAGATTACCAGTTAAAAAATCAGCATGTGACCCGCAGAGGCTCAAAGAAGTAATAGAGTAGAGAAAATGGACCTGAAATGGACCATTAAAAACAAAGGGGAAGATAGACCATATCCACACTTTCGATAGCCTCCTCCATGGGAAGAATCGAATCTAAAGATAATCATTGAAAGATTACCAGTTAAAAAATCAGCATGTGACCCGCAGAGGCTCAAGGAAGTAATAGAACAACAAATGGAAAATATCTCTAACCCTACAACGACTCACATCTTCACAGACGGATCAGTTGATCAAGGAAAAGGTTCTGCTGGGGCAGCAGTTTACACTACCAACCATAAAGCTTACTGGAGCATGAATGTTGCTCAACATTGCTAACAGAATTATATGGCCTGAAGGAGGCAATAAACTATACAATTGAGAATAATTTACATGTCATACAGACTCTAAATCTTCGCTCCAGGCATTGTTATCCAGTCAGCACAGAGATAATATACAACTCCTCACAGAAATTCAACATATAGGAAAAGAAGCCCATAATCGAGGGCTGTCAATCACCCTAAATTGGATACCAAGTCACATTGGCATAGATGGTAATGAAAAGGCAGACTCACTAGCAAAAACTGCCGCTGCTCTACCTGTTGTAAAGGTTCAAATACCTCCAAGTTTCTCACAGATAAAGGAGCAAATCAAGATGAAAATATTCTCAACTAACAAAAGTCGCCACAGAGCCAAAGAATCGGAAGGAAGATCCCCTGCGATATGGTACGAACAAGCCACTGGTTACTCCTCGTTCAAGCCTGGCAAAAAGATATCCAGAGACATTGCAGTAGCCATAGACAGACTCAGACTTGGTTACAAGTGCTGCTGGCACTTGTAGCCAATAGTTAAAGCCAATGTCACATCTGTGAAACAGAAGCAGAGGCGCCACTATTGCACTACTTACTGGAATGTGAGGCTACTGAAGCCCTGCGCATCAAACTCAATATTAATCCAACGACAGCAGCTGCATTAGATGCACAATCCACCGCGACTACAATGATTAGAAAAGGCGTTGAGGAATGGGACTTCTGCATCTACATTCGCCGCCAAGATAATGTTAATGAAATAAGATTAAAACCAGTGCACTAAAACAGAAGCGATAAATAAGTAAGGAAAAAGGAGAAATCCCCTCCTCCATTTCAAACTTGGATCCTAATATCACAGAAGCAAGGTTATCAGGTATAACCAAACTCTATTACGGGCTCACCATAGCCCGTGCTACATGGACACTTTGTCCTGAGAAGCTAAATCTGAAACAACAACAACGGTAAAGCAGTGGCAGTTTTTGCTAGTAAGTCTGCCCTTTCATTACCATCTATACCAATGTGATTTGTACTCCAATTTAGGGTAATTGACAGCTCAAGATTGTGGGCTTTTCCTATATGTACGATTTCTGTGATGAATTGTATATGATTTCTATGCTAGCTGGATAACAATACCTGGAGAGTCGACATGCATGATGACATGATGTAAATTATTCTCAATTGTATAATTTATTGCCTTTTTCAGGGTATATTATTCTGTTTGCAAAGTTGAACACCCACTATTCATGCTCCAGTAACTTCATGGGTGTAAGTGTAAACTGCTAAACAAGCAGAACTTCATTCTTAATCAACTGATCCATCTGTGAAGATGTGTGTAGTTGCAAATCTTGAGATGGTATCCGTTTGTTGTTCTTTGACAGTTTTGAGCCTCTGCGAAGCAAACTTGTCTTAGTCTTGTTTCAATAACGTTATAAAGTCACAATAACGTGGCTGAAATATGTTGACCAAACCACACACTAGAAATATAAGGGAAGACGACGTTTCGGTCCGTCCTGGATCATTCTCAATATCGACTTGAGCAGCTGGATTATATGTAAAATCCATAGGAACTACAATAGTTAGAAAGGCAGTTGAAGAATGGATAACACTTGTGAACACTGCTTCCATATCCGCCACCACCATAACGTTATTAATATTGACAAACCACACACTAGAAAGTAAAGGGACGACGACGTTTCGGTCCGTCCTGGATCATTCACACAATCGACTAGTGTGTGGTTTGGTCAATATTAACAACGTTATTGTGGTGGTGGATATGGAAGCAGTGTTCACTAGTGTTATCCATTCTTCAACTGCCTTTCTAACTATTGTAGTTGCTGTGGATTTTACATCTAATCCAGCTGCTCTCGTTGGATGAATGTTGAGTTTGTTGCGCAGGGCTGCAGTTGCTTCACATTCCAATAAGTAAAATAACATATTTTCTTGCATCATTGAGGTTAACCAATAGACAAATTTAAAAAAATAATTATTACAGTTTATTATTTAAAGTTTATTACACAAAAACTTTATAAAATTATCAATAGCCAATTTCTAGTCATGAGTTACCAGGCATCACACTCAATATCCGGATCATTGCCATTATATACCTTATTCCTGGTACCCCGCCTACCAAACCATCTCTCGTGGTTGCTGTCAATGTAGCCAAAGCGTTCGTCACTACTTACATCACGCTCGCCTCTACCATTTCCACCACGTTCGACATCTCTATTACTGTAATTAATGAATTTTCTGCCTTTGTATGCACTCCGTTTGTTAGTACGATCGCCAAGACGGTAGCCAGTGCGGTCTTTTCCACGATAGCCACTTCTGTAGACTCTGTTGTAGTCAAGCCGATCTTTTATGTCGCCACTACCTAAATATCGGGAAGATAATACAACTCATTAATTACTATATTTCATAGTAGAACAACAAATACATGGATAATGACATCACTAGAACTTGATACATTAATGTGAAAATGTTCAAAGCTAAGAAGTCAACCTTTCCATAAGAGAAAACTTGCAAAGAAAATCTAATGTCATGACATACCAGCTGATCCGCCATCCATGGTGATTCCTATTGGTCGGCCATGAAAACGAAAACCATTGTACTGCTTGAGAGCTTGAAGTGCATCTGCTTCTCGGGCAAAGACAATATACGCTGTACCTAATGACTTTCCCAAGTTATCATTGTTAACTGCTGCATTTATAATGGTTCCAAATTCAGCAAACAGCTCCTGAAAAAGATTGAAGATTCTGTATTGGAGAACAAGTACATATTTAAAAACGGGCTGAGAATAGCTTGAGTTACACCACTTTATTGTTGTGCGTTTTGCACGCACTACACTACAATAATAATAATGAACTACAATACAATAATAATATGAACTAATATTTCAAGTTCATATTAGAGTTAACTGATGCGCTAGAAATCTTATTACTGCAGAATTCTCTCATAACTTTCTTTCATTCATATTCAATATTCTTTGACTCACATAAATTTCTGCGTCTGTTACTGTATATCGCAGGTTAGATATGAGGACTTTGGCCGATTCACCCAACTTATGATTGCGGAATCCTTCCCTCTTGTGCATGGTGTTGCTCCTTCTGCAATTGTCCTGTAAAACGTGATTTTTTTTTAATGTATAACATGGTTTCATCGAGTAAGACTTCTTAAAAACTCAATGAAAAATGATTTAGACAAAAATAGGAATCATTCAAGCAGAACTAGTAATATAAAAGTTAACGTTCCTCTAATCCGGAATATTATGCCTCTGATTCACTAACTCAGATACAGTTAACATTAAGAATCATAAAAACTCCATCATTAGAAATGATTGAAATAGGTTACTTTACATTTTGTAGTTATTAGTTGAAATTTAATGTTTACTAATTATCTCAGATTAATATAAGGAAAGCGTAACTTACTTTGTCTGTCATATCCTTGCATTGACTTGCCACAACCAGTGCTCAAAACAGACATCCTCTGAGGATCTTCTGAACGGTCTCGACATGTTCTTGAACCAACCATATTCATTCGAGTCTTAATATAGTCTTCCAGGCTCATATCAATATCAGCTGCCATGTTTGGAGGTAGAAATGACAGGATGTATCCTTAACTGAATGGATAACCAACACTATCTTCTAGGCAGTTTACACACAGTCCGATCGATGTTTTTCTGCCAGATTTTCAGATCTATTTATGTTAAAACACCTCACCTCTACATGTACCTGACGAAATGGAAATAAACAAATCCACAAGGGCCGTGACGAAGATTCGAACCTGCGTCCGGGAGCATCCCAGACACTGCCTTAATCGACTGATGTATCACGTTAGTGTGATTTCTGTGTGAAATGGAAATATTTATGAAATCATCATCGGTTGCAGTCAATTGTATTGGTTTACCGGTTCACCATAGCCCGTGCTACATAGAAATTTTAGTTACTAAATTAGAAAAAAGTTCCTTTTAGAGTAGATCAATCTAAAACAACAATAACCACTTGCAATGAAGAAAATCGATAATAAGAACATAAGAACAAAGGTAACGGCAGAAGGCCTATTGGCCCATACGATACAGCTATTTATAACCACCCAATCCCATTCATATACATGTCCAACCCACGCTTGAAAAAATCGAGGGACTCCATCTCCACTACGTTATGCGGTAATTGAGTCCACAAATCAACAACCCTGTTACCGAATCAGTATTTACTCAAGTCTTTCCTAAATCTAAACTTATCCAATTTATACCCATTGTTTCGTGTTCTGTCTTGTGTTGATACTTTTAATAGACTATTATTATCCCCCTTGTTATGTTCATTTATCCACTTGTAAACCTCTATCATGTCACCCTTAACTCTTCGCCTTTCCAGTGAATGCAATTTAGGCTTTGGTAATTTTTCTTCATATGAAAGATTTCTAATTTGGGGAATTAACTTTGTCATCCTACGCTGGACATGTTCAAGTGAATTTATATTCATTCTATAGTAAGGCGACCAAAACTGAACATAAGAACATAGGAAAAAAGGTAATTGCAGAAGGCCTATTGGCCCATACCAGACCACCTATCTATAACCACCCAATCCCACTCTTATACATCACCAACCCCACGCTTGATATAATCGAGGGACCCCACCTCCACCACGTTATGTGGTAATTGGTTCCACAAATCAACAACCCTGTTACCGAACCCAAATCTTTCCCAAATTGTGTTGATAAGTCTTTCCGTAGTAACATTATTATAGCAATAATGGAAGAATTGATGAATCTAGTTGGAACTCTGAGAGCTGAGATGGATTCCCTGCTTGAGGTGGTAAGACAGCTGAAACATAAGAACATAAGAACAAAGGCAACTGCAGAAGGCCTATTGGCCCATACGAGGCAGCTCCTATTCTATAACCACCCAATCCCACTCATATACTTGTCCAACCCGCGCTTGAAACAATCGAGGGACCCCACCTCCACCACGTTACGCGGCAATTGGTTCCACAAATCTACAACCCGGTTACTGAACCAGTATTTACCCAAGTCTTTCCTAAATCTAAACTTATCCAATTTATACCCATTGTTTCGTGTTCTGTCCTGTGTTGATACTTTTAATACCCTATTAATATCCCCCTTGTTATGTCCATTCACCCACTTGTAAACCTCTATCATGTCGCCCCTAACTCTTCGCCTTTCCAGTGAATGCAACTTAAGCTTTGTTAATCTTTCTTCATATGAAAGATTTCTAATTTGGGGAATTAACTTAGTCATCCTACGCTGGACACGTTCAAGTGAATTTATATCCATTCTATAATATGGCGACCAAAACTGAACTGCATAATCTAAATGGGGCCTAACTAGAGCAAGATATAGCTTGAGAACCACACCAGGTGTCTTGTTACTAACGCTGCGATTAATAAATCCAAGTGTCCGATTTGCCTTATTACGAACATTTATGCATTGATCCTTTTGTTTTAAATTCTTACTAATCATAACTCCCAGATCCCTTTCGCAATCCGACTTCGCAATCACAACACCATCTAGCTCGTATCTTGTAACTCTATCATCATTACCTAACCTCAGAACTTTACATTTATCAGCATTAAACTGCATCTGCCAATCCTTTGACCATTTCAAAACCCTATCTAGATCAACTTGAAGTGATAGTGAGTCCTCCTCCGAATTAATTTCCCTACCGATTTTCGTATCATCGGCAAATTTGCAAATGTTGCTACTCAAACCTGAATCTAAATCATTTATATATATTATAAACAACAGAGGTCCCAGGACAGAGCCTTGAGGCACTCCACTTACAACATTTTCCCACTCTGACTTGATTCCATTTATACTAACTCTCTGTTTCCTTTGGTATAGCCATGCCCTAATCCAGCTTAATATAGCACCCCCAATACCATGAGACTCTATTTTTTTAATCAGTCTTTCATGTGGCACTGTATCAAAAGCTTTGCTAAAGTCAAGGTATACAACATCGCAATCCTTACCACTATCAACTGCCTCAACAATGCTAGAATAAAAAGATAACAAATTTGTTAAACATGAACGGCCATTTATAAAACCATGTTGCGACTCAATTATTAATTTATGTTTATGTTCATTCGAGTCTTAATATAGTCTTCCAGGCTCATATCAATATCAGCTGCCATGTTTGGAGGTAGAAATGACAGGATGTATCCTTAACTGAATGGATAACCAACACTATCTTCTAGCCAGTTTACACACAGTCCGATCGATGTTTTTCTGCCAGATTTTCAGATCTATTTATGTTAAAACACCTCACCTCTACATGTACCTGACGAAATGGAAATAAACAAATCCACAAGGGCCGTGACGAAGATTCGAACCTGCGTCCGGGAGCATCCCAGACACTGCCTTAATCGACTGATGTATCACGTTAGTGTGATTTCTGTGTGAAATGGAAATATTTATGAAATCATCATCGGTTGCAGTCAATTGTATTGGTTTACCGGTTCACCATAGCCCGTGCTACATAGAAATTTTAGTTACTAAATTAGAAAAAAGTTCCTTTTAGAGTAGATCAATCTAAAACAACAATAACAACTTGCAATGAAGAAAATCGATAATAAGAACATAAGAACAAAGGTAACGGCAGAAGCCCTATTGGCCCATACGATACAGCTATTTATAACCACCCAATCCCATTCATATACATGTCCAACCCACGCTTGAAAAAATCGAGGGACTCCATCTCCACCACGTTATGCGGTAATTGAGTCCACAAATCAACAACCCTGTTACCGAATCAGTATTTACTCAAGTCTTTCCTAAATCTAAACTTATCCAATTTATACCCATTGTTTCGTGTTCTGTCTTGTGTTGATACTTTTAATAGACTATTATTATCCCCCTTGTTATGTTCATTTATCCACTTGTAAACCTCTATCATGTCACCCTTAACTCTTCGCCTTTCCAGTGAATGCAATTTAGGCTTTGGTAATTTTTTCTTCATATGAAAGATTTCTAATTTGGGGAATTAACTTTGTCATCCTATGCTGGACATGTTCAAGTGAATTTATATTCATTCTATAGTAAGGCGACCAAAACTGAACATAAGAACATAGGAAAAAAGGTAATTGCAGAAGGCCTATTGGCCCATACCAGACCACCTATCTATAACCACCCAATCCCACTCTTATACATCACCAACCCCACGCTTGATATAATCGAGGGACCCCACCTCCACCACGTTGTGGTAATTGGTTCCACAAATCAACAACCCTGTTACCGAACCCAAATCTTTCCCAAATTGTGTTGATAAGTCTTTCCGAAGTAACATTATTATAGCAATAATGGAAGAATTGATGAATCTAGTTGGAACTCTGAGAGCTGAGATGGATTCCCTGCTTGAGGTGGTAAGACAGCTGAAACATAAGAACATAAGAACAAAGGCAACTGCAGAAGGCCTATTGGCCCATACGAGGCAGCTCCTATTTATAACCACCCAATCCCACTCATATACTTGTCAAACCCGCGCTTGAAACAATCGAGGGACCCCACCTCCAGCACGTTATGCGGTAATTGGTTCCACAAATCAACAACCCTGTTACTGAACCAGTATTTACCCAAGTCTTTCCTAAATCTAAACTTATCCAATTTATACCCATTGTTTCGTGTTCTGTCTTGTGTTAATACTTTCAATACCCTATTAATATCCCCTTTGTTATGTCTATTCACCCACTTGTAAACCTTTATCATGTCACCCCTAACTCTTCGCCTTTCCAGTGAATGCAACTTTATTAATTATTAATCTTTCTTCATATGAAAGATTTCTAATTTGGGGAATTAACTTAGTCATCCTACGCTGGACACGTTCAAGTGAATTTATATATATTCTATAGTACGGCGACCAAAACTGGACTGCATAATCTAAATGGGGCCTAACCAGAGCAAGATATAGCTGAAGAACTACACCAGGTGTCATGTTACTAAAGCTTCGATTAACAAATCCCAGTGTCCTATTCGCCTTATTACGAACATTCATGTATTGATCCTTTTGTTTTAAATTCTTACTAATCATAACTCCCAGATCCCTTTCGCAATCTCAACACCATCTAGCTCGTATCTTGTAACTCTATCATCATTACCTAGCGGCAAAACTTTACATTTATTAGAATTAAACTGCATCTGCCAGTCTTTTGACCATTTTAAAACCCTATTTAGATCAACTTGAAGTGATAGCGAGTCTTCTTTCGTGTTAATTTTCCTACCGATTTTTGTATCATCTCAAACTCAAATATCATCGATTTGCTACTCAAACCTGAATCTAAATCATTTATATATATATTATAAACAACAGAAGTGCCAGGACAGAGCCCTGAGGTACTCCACTAACAACATTAACCCACTCTGACTTAACCCCATTTATACTAACTCTCTGTTTCCTTTGGAATAGCCATACCCTAATCCAACTTAATATAGCTCCCCAAATACCATGAGCTTCTATTTTTTTAATTAGTCTTTCATGTGGCACTGTATCAAAAGCTTTGCTAATGTCAAGGTACACAACATCACAATCCTTACCACTATCAACTGCTCAACTATGCTGGAATAAAAAGTTAGCAAATTTGTTAAACATGAATGGCCATTTGTAAAACCATGTTGCGACTCATTTATTAATTTATGTTTTTCAAGATGCAGATGAATTGTATTTGCAATTATTGATTCAGGTAACTTCCCCACAATAGACGTTAGGCTAATTGGCCGATAGTTTGACGCAAGTGATCTATCTCCTTAAAAATTGGTACTACATTAGCTACCTTCCATGACTCTGGCACTCTGCCTAACTATTGATTTATTAAATATGGTAGACAGTGGCTCGGAAAGCTCCTCTTTGCATTCTTTAAGCACCCTGGCAAACACTTCATCCGGCCCTGGGGATTTGTTTGGTTTTAGTTTTACTATTTGTTTAATTACATCCTCCCTGGTAACTGCTAAACTAGTCAACCTGTCTTCATCCCCACCCACATATAATTGTTCAGCTGAAGGCATATTGTTAAGTTCTTCTTTAGTAAATACAGATATAAAACATTTGTTAAAAATACTACTCATCTCTTCTTCATTAGCATTACAACATTAACATTAACTTAACTCTTCTCTGTTAACTGACCTGTCTCGATTTTTATTGGACCTATCCTGTCCCTAACCTTTGTTCGATAGAACTGAAAAAAACTTTTAGGATTTGCCTTTGCTTGGCCTGCTATACGAACTTCATAGTTAATTTTTGCTCTTCTTATCTCTTTTTTAACATTTCTAACCAGTTGTGCGAATTCTTGTTCAAAACTGACTTCCCCATTCTTAATCCCTTTGTACCAAGCTCTCTTTCTACGTATAAGGTTTTTCAGATCCTTTGTTATCCATTTCGGGACATTTGTGTTTGATCTATTCAATTTGTGAGGCATAGTACTTTCCTGTGCTTTGCGTAAAATATTTGTAATTAAGTTAAGAGCATAAGAACAAAGGTAACCGCAGAAGGCCCATTGGCCACGAGGCAGCTCCTATCTATAACCACCCAGTCCCACTCATATACGTGTCCAATCCGCGCTTGAAACAATCGAGGGACCCCACTTCCACCACGTTATGCGGCAATTGGTTCCACAAATCAAAAGCTGTTTTATATCTCGGAATCAGTCTTCACTCCTAACTTGACCAACAACATTTCCTCAGGTGCTAATACATATAATGGGATTATTTCCATTTCCAGCCATAATATCATTCATGTTGTTTATAATGTCACCAATTCCAGCTCCGGGATAGCAAACCCTTAACCTGTTCCCCCTATTTCTAGCACAAAACGTTTTGTCTAAGTACCTCACCTGGGAATCTCACACAACCAAAATTTGCTTAGATGCCTCCTTAACTTTCTGAGCACCTTGAGGGGCTTGTGCTTCATTGCTCTTCTTTGATTTCCTTTTCGAGTGAACTGCAGGCTCACCACAGCACTCGTCTTCCACCACGGCAAATGAATTTGTAGTCGTTAGAGCGTCTGTAGGCAGCCTTGTCAAGGTCTTCTTAAGACCCTTGTCCTTTACGACTTTCCAAGACGAGGTCTTTTTTAATATTGGCCTCCTTCGTTTCTTCTTGATGTTATTTCAGCTGTCGTACCTCCTCGACATAATTCTGTCGTACCCTGAATCGTACTCCGCACGAATTCTGTCGTACGGAGATATTTCTCTCTCTGCTCTCAGAACTCCATCTAGATTTATCAGTTCCTTCCTTACATTATTACTAATCCTTACATTATTGCTATAATATTACTACGGTTATTACTACCTATTATTACTATGTTATTCGAGATGAAGATGCATGGTATTTGCAGTTATTGATTCAAGTAACTTTCCCACAATCGACGTTTAGATAATTTGCCGATAGTTGGACGCAAGTGATCTATCTTCTTTCTTGAAAATTGGTACCAAATTAGAAACTT
Source organism: Procambarus clarkii (assembly GCF_040958095.1). Taxonomy (NCBI): domain Eukaryota; kingdom Metazoa; phylum Arthropoda; class Malacostraca; order Decapoda; family Cambaridae; genus Procambarus; species Procambarus clarkii. The sequence goes on along the minus strand of NC_091168.1, from coordinate 44,584,742 downwards.
TCCACGACTCTGAAACTCTGCCTGACTCTAATGATTTTTTAAATATGGTAGACAATGCTCGCAAAACTCCTTTTCGCATTCGTTAGACATACTGCTAAACGTACTCGAATATGTGAAAGTTGTGGGTCAATATGTGTTTAAATCCAGTCACAAAAAAATACCACCTTTCCCCACAAATATATATAGATATGTTAATGACAGCCTTGATGTTACCTTGAGACGGTTTCAGGGCTTTGCGTCCTCGCGGCCCAGTCCCCGACCAGGCGTTCTCTTTGCTGGACTAGTCAACCATAGAGTTTGAAACCTGTAAATAAATCGGCCAAAACAAATAACAGTCACTACTTCTGCCACCTGTGGCTTAATAACATGTTGACCCATTTCGTTCCAACTTCTCATGCTTAGTGCCGGATATACATTCTCCAAGATGTAGAAGTCACAACAACATCCGCATAAAAAAATAAAGAAGAAAAATGTAGTTGTCAACTTTCAGACAAAGAGACATAACAAATATTGCAATTGAGCAATGTATTTATATGATATATAATAAATACTGCATAATAACATACTCATTATTATGGGAGAAATCTGACCCTCCAGGTGTCATCAGCTGAATACCAACTTTGGAAACCTTTCTTATTAATGATTTTCTTCTTTGTGCATCGGAGATGCACAAAGAAGCATTGCATTGCATTGGCTTGCATTTCTTTATTCCTAATTGCCAGTAAATAGGAGATGTTATCGTTAATATCAGTACTGGTTGCCGCCTGTCGTGCACGCATGAATTTAAAAAAATCATTTCTTAACACATTCCGATGAAATTTTCACTACGTTGATACCAAATAACGGGAGATTCATTTAGATTGTTTTCACTATATTTCATATTTGGAAAAATCTCCAGTCACCAGGCCCCTTAAGTTACTCTTTAGTAAATACAGAGATAAAATATTTATTAAAAATTCTACTCATCTCTTTGTCATTATCAGTTATCTGCCCTGTCTCCGTTTTTAATGGACCTATCCTTTCCCTAATCTTTGTTTGATATAACTGAAAAAACCTTTAGGATTTGTCTTTGCCCTCCCTGCTATGAGAACTTCATAGTTTATTTTTGACCGCATTTCTTGTTTTAACATTTCTAACCAGTAGGACGACTTCTTGCTTTGAACCGTCTTCCCCACTCTTAATCCTTTTGTACCAAGCTCTCTTCCTACCTATAAGGTTCAAAGCAAGAATTGTTATCCACTTCCGATCTTTATTATTCGATCTATTCAAATTTGCATGGTATACTACGTTTCTGTGCAAGGTGTAGAATATTTTTAAATAAGTTACATTTTGAATCCACATCGAAATCCCTTCCTACATCACCGATCGCTAGGTTCACGTCTCACTCTATGACCGGTCCACCCTTCTTGCCCAGGACTTTCCAATCTATTTCACCTAAACAATTTCTTAGGTGAAATAAAATCAGATAGAGAGAACATCCTTTCCTTACTCAACTTTCTGACTATGGAAAATCATTATCAAGAGGAACAGAGAGTCGACATCACGACTAAGCATCTTACAGGAGGGATGCAGTCGTTGCATTTAAACGATGTCCTGAGATCAGATAAGGAAGAGAAGGGAAGAGTGATGGAGATAAGGCCAAACGATGTTGTTGTTATAGATTCAGCTACTGGGAACAAAAATATTCAATAAGCACGGACTATGGTGACTTACCTCGCACAGGAGCCGGCCTGTAACTGAGGTGGAAGGCCAAACGACACGGACACTTTTTATTAGATCGACGGCAGGAGGACAGAGACTACAGAGAGGTCTCACTTTTTTTCTTTCTTCCTCTCTGCTTTCACACAACTTGATAATGGTCTAGGACATACCGAAAGTCGTCTTCTGCATTGGATTTTGGACATCACTGGAAACCTTATTATATATTTTTTATAAAAGCAAAGAGTTAGGGAAGACATGACTGAAGTAAACAGGTGGATGAATGGGCATAAAAAGGGGATATTACTTATGTATAATATATATCAACACACAATAGAAAAGGAAATAAGTGATATAAACTTGATAAGTTTAGAATGAGGAAAGATGTGGGTAAATGCTGGTTCGGTAACAGGTATGTTACCGAACCAGCAGGGATCTATTAGGCTACTGTGTAACATAAAAGTTTCACATCCCTGTTACCGAACCAGCATTTACCTACATCTTTCCTCATTCTAAACTTATCAAGTTTATATCACTTATTTCCTTTTCTATTGTGTGTTGATATATATTATACAAAATGCTGGTTCGGTAACAGGGATGTGAAACTATTATGTTACACAGTAGCCTAATAGATCCCTGCTGGTTCGGTAACATACCTGTTACCGAACCAGCATTTACCCAGGTCTTTCCTCATTCTAAACTTATCAAATTTATATCACTTATTTCCTTCTCTATTGTGTGTTGACATACTGCTACTGTGTAGCATAATAGTAATAGTTCATTTTAAATCGAGGTGGGGGTTTCCTCCTTTTCCCTTGAATATTTGTCTTTTCTGTTTAGTGCACTGGTTTTAGTCTTATAATAACATTATCTTGGTGGTGGATGTAGATGCAGAATGTTCACTAGTGTTGCTCTGTGGCGACTTTTGATATTTGCATGTATTTTCTTCTTGATTTGCTGCTTAATCTGTGAAAAACTTGAAGGTATTTTAGCCTGTACCGCCAGCAATCAAAGACAGCATTCAGAGATCCTTTCAGAAAAACCTACAGTGTAGAACAAGCGGATAATGTAGAACAGTGGATAATGTAGTCAAGATTGTAGAGAAAATGGACCTGAAATGGACCATTAAAAACAAAGGGGAAGATAGACCATATCCACACTTTCAATAGCCTCCTCCATGGGAAGAATCGAATCTAAAGATAATCATTGAAAGATTACCAGTTAAAAAATCAGCATGTGACCCGCAGAGGCTCAAGGAAGTAATAGAGTAGAGAAAATGGACCATTAAAAACAAAGGGGAAGATAGACCATATCCACACTTTCGATAGCCTCCTCCGTGGGAAGAATCGAATCTAAAGATAATCATTGAAAGATTACCAGTTAAAAAATCAGCATGTGACCCACAGAGGCTCAAGGAAGTAATAGAACAACAAATGGAAAATATCTCTAACCCTACAACGACTCACATCTTCACAGACGGATCAGTTGATCAAGGAAAAGGTTCTGCTGGGGCAGCAGTTTACACTACCAACCATAAAGCTTACTGGAGCATGAATGTTGCTCAACATTGCTAACATAATTATATGGCCTGAAGGAGGCAATAAACTATACAATTGAGAATAATTTACATGTCATACAGACTCTAAATCTTCGCTCCAGGCATTGTTATCCAGTCAGCACAGAGATAATATACAACTCCTCACAGAAATTCAACATATAGGAAAAGAAGCCCATAATCGAGGGCTGTCAATCACCCTAAATTGGATACCAAGTCACACTGGCATACATGGTAATGAAAAGGCAGACTCACTAGCAAAAACTGCCGCTGCTTTACCTGTTGTAAAGGTTCAAATACCTCCAAGTTTCTCACAGATAAAGGAGCAAATCAAGATGAAAATATTCTCAACTAACAAAAGTCGCCACAGAGCCAAAGAAGCGGAAGGAAGATCCACTGCGATATGGTACGAACAAGCCACTGGTTACTCCTCGTTCAAGCCTGGCAAAAAGATATCCAGAGACATTGCAGTAGCCATAGACAGACTCAGACTTGGTTACAAGTGCTGCTGGCACTAGTAGCCAATAGTTAAAGAGTGTCACATCTGTGAAACAGAAGCAGAGGCGCCACTATTGCACTACTTACTGGAATGTGAGGCTACTGAAGCCCTGCGCATCAAACTCAATATTAATCCAACGACAGCAGCTGCATTAGATGCACAATCCACCGCGACTACAATTATGGGACTTCTGCATCTACATTCGCCGCCAAGATAATGTTAATGAAATAAGATTAAAACCAGTGCACTAAAACAGAAGCGATAAATAAGTAAGGAAAAAGGAGAAATCCCCTCCTCCATTTCAAGCTTCTGTGATCCTAGTATCACAGAAGCAAGGTTATCAGGTATAACCAAACTCTATTACGGGCTCACCATAGCCCGTGCTACATGGACACTTTGTCCTGAGAAGCTAAATCTGAAACAACAACAACGGTAAAGCAGTGGCAGTTTTTGCTAGTAAGTCTGCCCTTTCATTACCATCTATACCAATGTGACTTGTGCTCCAATTTAGGGTAATTGACAGCTCAAGATTGTGGGCTTTTCCTATATGTACGATTTCTGTGATGAATTGTATATGATTTCTATGCTAGCTGGATAACAATACCTGGAGAGTCGACATGCATGATGACATGATGTAAATTATTCTCAATTGCATAATTTATTGCCTTTTTCAGGGTATATTATTCTGTTTGCAAAGTTGAACACCCACTATTCATGCTCCAGTAACTTCATGGGTGTAAGTGTAAACTGCTAAACAAGCAGAACTTCATTCTTAATCAACTGATCCATCTGTGAAGATGTGTGTAGTTGCAAATCTTGAGATGGTATCCGTTTGTTGTTCTTTGACAGTTTTGAGCCTCTGCGAAGCAAACTTGTCTTAGTCTTGTTTCAATAACGTTATAAAGTCACAATAACGTGCCTGAAATATGTTGACCAAACCACACACTAGAAATATAAGGGAAGACGACGTTTCGGTCCGTCCTGGATCATTCTCACAATCGACTTGAGCAGCTGGATTATATGTAAAATCCACAGGAACTACAATAGTTAGAAAGGCAGTTGAAGAATGGATAACACTTGTGAACACTGCTTCCATATCCGCCACCACCATAACGTTATTAATATTGACAAACCACACACTAGAAAGTAAAGGGACGACGACGTTTCGGTCCGTCCTGGATCATTCACACAATCGACTAGTGTGTGGTTTGGTCAATATTAATAACGTTATTGTGGTGGCGGATATGGAAGCAGTGTTCACTAGTGTTATCCATTCTTCAACTGCCTTTCTAACTATTGTAGTTGCTGTGGATTTTACATCTAATCCAGCTGCTCTCGTTGGATGAATGTTGAGTTTGTTGCGCAGGGCTGCAGTTGCTTCACATTCCAATAAGTAAAATAACATATTTTCTTGCATCATTGAGGTTAACCAATAGACAAATTTAAAAAGAAAATTATTACAGTTTATTATTTAAAGTTTATTACACAAAAACTTTATAAAATTATCAATAGCCAATTTCTAGTCATGAGTTACCAGGCATCACACTCAATATCCGGATCATTGCCATTATATACCTTATTCCTGGTACCCCGCCTACCAAACCATCTCTCGTGGTTGCTGTCAATGTAGCCAAAGCGTTCGTCACTACTTACATCACGCTCGCCTCTACCATTTCCACCACGTTCGACATCTCTATTACTGTAATTAATGAATTTTCTGCCTTTGTATGCACTCCGTTTGTTAGTACGATCGCCAAGACGGTAGCCAGTGCGGTCTTTTCCACGATAGCCACTTCTGTAGACTCTGTTGTAGTCAAGCCGATCTTTTATGTCGCCACTACCTAAATATCGGGAAGATAATACAACTCATTAATTACTATATTTCATAGTAGAACAACAAATACATGGATAATGACATCACTAGAACTTGATACATTAATGTGAAAATGTTCAAAGCTAAGAAGTCAACCTTTCCATAAGAGAAAACTTGCAAAGAAAATCTAATGTCATGACTTACCAGCTGATCCGCCATCCATGGTGATTCCTATTGGTCGGCCATGAAAACTAAAACCGTTGTACTGCTTGAGAGCTTGAAGTGCATCTGCTTCTCGGGCAAAGACAATATACGCTGTACCTAATGACTTTCCCAAGTTATCATTGTTAACTGCTGCATTTATAATGGTTCCAAATTCAGCAAACAGCTCCTGAAAAAGATTAAAGATTCTGTATTGGAGAACAAGTACATATTTAAAAACAGATTGAGAATAGCTTGAGTTACACCACTTTATTGTTGTGCGTTTTGCACGCACTACACTACAATAATAATAATGAACTACAATACAATAATAATATGAACTAATATTTCAAGTTCATATTAGAGTTAACTGATGCGCTAGAAATCTTATTACTGCAGAATTCTCTCATAACTTTCTTTCATTCATATTCAATATTCTTTGACTCACATAAATTTCTGCGTCTGTTACTGTATATCGCAGGTTAGATATGAGGACTTTGGCCGATTCACCCAACTTATGATTGCGGAATCCTTCCCTCTTGTGCATGGTGTTGCTCCTTCTGCAATTGTCCTGTAAAACGTGATTTTTTTTTAATATATAACATGGTTTCATCGAGTAAGACTTCTTAAAAACTCAATGAAAAATGATTTAGACAAAAATAGGAATCATTCAAGCAGAACTAGTAATATAAAAGTTAACGTTCCTCTAATCCGGAATATTATGCCTCTGATTCACTAACTCAGATACAGTTAACATATTAAGAATCATAAAAACTCCATCATTAGAAATGATTGAAATAGGTTACTTTACATTTTGTAGTTATTAGTTGAAATTTAATGTTTACTAATTATCTCAGATTAATATAAGGAAAGCGTAACTTACTTTGTCTGTCATATCCTTGCATTGACTTGCCACAACCACAGTGCTCAAAACAGACATCCTCTGAGGATCTTCTGAACGGTCTCGACATGTTCTTGAACCAACCATATTCATTCGAGTCTTAATATAGTCTTCCAGGCTCATATCAATATCAGCTGCCATGTTTGGAGGTAGAAATGACAGGATGTATCCTTAACTGAATGGATAACCAACACACTATCTTCTAGCCAGTTTACACACAGTCCGATCGATGTTTTTCTGCCAGATTTTCAGATCTATTTATGTTAAAACACCTCACCTCTACATGTACCTGACGAAATGGAAATAAACAAATCCACAAGGGCCGTGACGAAGATTCGAACCTGCGTCCGGGAGCATCCCAGACACTGCCGTAATCGACTGATGTATCACGTTAGTGTGATTTCTGTGTGAAATGGAAATATTTATGAAATCATCATCGGTTGCAGTCAATTGTATTGGTTTACCGGTTCACCATAGCCCGTGCTACATAGAAATTTTAGTTACTAAATTAGAAAAAAGTTCCTTTTAGAGTAGATCAATCTAAAACAACAATAACAACTTGCAATGAAGAAAATCGATAATAAGAACAAAAGAACAAAGGTAACGGCAGAAGGCCTATTGGCCCATACGATACAGCTCTTATTTAACCCAATCCCATTCAAATACATGTCCAACCCACGCTTGAAAAAATCGAGGGACTCCATCTCCACCACGTTATGCGGTAATTGAGTCCACAAATCAACAACCCTGTTACCGAATCAGTATTTACGAATAAGTCTTTCCTAAATCTAATAAGTCCGAATAAGTCGAATAAATCCGAATAAGTCTTTCCTAAATCTAAACTTATCCAATTTATACCCATTGTTTCGTGTTCTGTCTTGTGTTGATACTTTTAATAGACTATTATTATCCCCCTTGTTATGTTCATTTATCCACTTGTAAACCTCTATCATGTCACCCTTAACTCTTCGCCTTTCCAGTGAATGCAATTTAGGCTTTGGTAATCTTTCTTCATATGAAAGATTTCTAATTTGGGGAATTAACTTTGTCATCCTACGCTGGACATGTTCAAGTGAATTTATATTCATTCTATAGTAAGGCGACCAAAACTGAACATAAGAACATAGGAAAAAAGGTAATTGCAGAAGGCCTATTGGCCCATACGAGACCACCTATCTATAACCACCCAATCCCACTCTTATACATCACCAACCCCACGCTTGATATAATCGAGGGACCCCACCTCCACCACGTTATGTGGTAATTGGTTCCACAAATCAACAACCCTGTTACCGAACCAGTATTTACCCAAATCTTTCCCAAATTGTGTTGATAAGTCTTTCCGTAGTAACATTATTATAGCAATAATGGAAGAATTGATGAATCTAGTTGGAACTCTGAGAGCAGAGATGGATTCCCTACTTGAGGTGGTAAGACAGCTGAAACATAAGAACATAAGAACAAAGGCAACTGCAGAAGGCCTATTGGCCCATACGAGGCAGCTCCTATTTATAACCACCCAATCCCACTCATATACTTGTCCAACCCGCGCTTGAAACAATCGAGGGACCCCACGTCCAGCACGTTATGCGGTAATTGGTCCCACAAATCAACAACCCTGTTACTGAACCAGTATTTACCCAAGTCTTTCCTAAATCTAAACTTATCCAATTTATACCCATTGTTTCGTGTTCTGTCTTGTGTTAATACTTTCAATACCCTATTAATATCCCAACCCGTTCTCACTCAAGACAGCACATATATGACTTAATGCTTAAAGTCAATATGTTGAATATGAATTAGTAAATATGTGATATATTCACAGTTACTTTTTTTCCAAAGCCCAAACTCTTGCTCACGTACCAATTTACGTCTCACAGTACCCGTCCGTCAACCTAGATAGCAGAATAGTCGTGATTGGTTCAATTATAAGGAAAATTGTACTTTTCAGGTCCCACATGGGTTGTGAAATTTACCTACTATTGTCCATGCTCTTAGAATATTATAGATCAGCTACTTCCTATTGAAGGCTCGTAGTTTTGTTTTGAGAAATATTAGTTGTTCTTAGTAAATTATAATAAGCACTAAAAATGATTACATAGAATAACAGTCCTTCACCAATCAATATTATATACCATAGTTTGTGCTTTACAAATCTTTAAAGGATGTTTTGCAGGAATGCTAACAGAAAACGATGGTTCATTGGAATGTCTATGGGGTAAACTACTGTAAACAGGATGGTATTGTGTCTACTATACCAACTACAGGATCGGTATATTGTCCACTACCACCTGTTAGGTGAGTAAGGGGTGCAATACCACCCATAGGATGGGTATGAGGGTCACATCCACCCAGAGGATGAGTATGGGGATCACATCCACCCACAGGAAGGGAATGGGGTCCAATACCACCCACAGGATGAGTATGGCGTCCACTACAACCCACAGGATAGGTATGGGGCTCCAACCACCCATAGAATAGGTATGGGGCTCCAACCACCCATAAAATGGGTATGGGGCTCCAACCACCCATAAAATGGGTATGGGGTCCAATAACGCCCAATGGATGTGTATGGCGTCTATTGTCGAGCTCGCAAACCGCAGCATTCATCTCAGAACCATGCCTATTTCACGCAGATTCCTTAATAAACGTAAGAGTTTTATATGTCACAAGAAAGATAGAAATATAAGCTTTATTCTAAATACCTTACCATGGGCATATTTAAATTTAAAGCGAAGATACGTGTACTTTTATAATAGCCAGCTCCGACCCCGGACAGATCGATCGACCGAGCAACTCTCTCTCAGAACAATGTTTATTTCACGTGAATTCGTTAATAAACATATATATTTTATATGTCTCAAGAAAGACAGACATATAAGCTTCACTTTAAACACTTTACCATAGACATACTTAAAGTTCTAATGAAGATACATGTATTTTAAAAATTACGGAGCTCCCACCCCGTACAGACTGAACGACAGAGCAACTCTCTCTCAGATCAATGTTTATTTCACGTAAATTCGTTAATAAACACAAATGTTTTATAAGTCTTAAGCAAGATAGAAATAAGAGCTTAATTTTAAATACATTACAATAGACATATTTATAGCTCAAGTGAAGATACATATGTTTTTATAGTAGCACTCAGTAGCTTGTCGGGCATGGAGTGCAGACGCCTACGCACTTGCCGATATGTTGTATAATTAACAAAGATTCGCTAATAAAGCCTAAAATCTTATATGCCTCCAGAAAGACCGAGATATGAACATTATTATGATTGCACCAAATGAAATATATCATGTTCGAGGACAAAGATATATCAATTTTAAAATAAGTTTCGACTCTTGCTCGGGTGAGAGAGATGGGGCGACTCTCGCCCCATCTATTGGAGATTCTGTGCACTAAATACCCAAAGCTACTCAAACCCTCATAGCATTATTTAAGTAATGAAGTAATATGGTATATTTACTCACTATAATGTGGATGCTGAATGCAGAACATGAGAAAACCTATATTTACTCCAAACTAATGTAATTTCATTATTAAATAAGTAGCATCAAAGGAAGTCGACGGTCCAAGCGTCAATGTTGTGGAGCGACTTATCCAAGATATATCGTTGTTTGGAAAGTGTTTGTTGGCATATCCAGGGGTCGCACTTCTCTGCTCAAATTATCACAAATTTAAATTATAATGTTAACAATTAGAATACGTATTTTTAATAAAATCTAACATAACTAGCCAGAAAACATTTAACATTTATTAAAAAATATATGTTTGGAAGTTAAATCGACTTCATATTCAATTTCTTTCTTTATTATGCACCCCATACCCATCCCGTGGGCGGTGGTGTACAGGATTACAGAGGCACATAATCGGTTCAGGAACTGAACCCTCTAGTTCGTTTAGCTAAGCAAATAACAATATATGACGCTAGTTAAAAAATTATCAATGTTGTATACACATGTACACACCCTCATACATACATGTTGTCGGAAAATCCGACAGCATTTAATATATCATACAGACAGACAAGAGCTGTGTTGTATAAACAAGTTACCCATAGAAAACGTAACTTGTAGTGGAATTACCGTCTAAAGAAAACGGGATATCATCACCACATACTATTATAATTCACCACCTATTATGGTGGGAATTGTTCTTAAATACATTAGTCTTTGGACTTTACCATCATAAAAACATCTTATATAAATTAACTTAATTATCAATATTAAAGTAGAGTAAATGTGACCCTTCTATCACTTTCTGAAATCTGGACAAAGTAGGCCAGGCGTCAGTGAGGAAGGAGGGAGCCATTGTTGTGTCACCTCCGAGACGTGTGGAGCGAGTTCGGCTCCTATCATTCTGGACAATGTCGGCCAGTGACGTCAATAGAATGGAGTGTTAGATGCAGCCATTTATATTGAGACCAGAGGCTCACACGGGAGCAAATTCGGCTCCTGTTAATTTACTTGGACGTAGTGTTATGGAAACCAAAGGTACCATCTCCAACACGATGTCTACAATCAAGTTAAGTGTCTATCCGAAACCCGTTTATCATTCATTTATGGCCATTAATGTCAGGATATAGGGTGAGCCGGTTAGATCGCGAAATCGCCTCAAACTAAAGGTAATTAAGCCAGGTCTTTAATGTTCCATGTACTGTATAGTGTTTTCTCTGATATAACTTGTCATATATAGGATTCTGGCTTCACAGTTAGCGCCCTTTTGACAGGTCAAGACGAGGAAGAGTTTGTGCACCAGTTACTGGGTGATATGGAAGCTACCTCAAAGAGGATAATTTGGTGTCTACACCCTAGTTATACCTGGTGGACTAACCTGCTGTACTATAAGATAAGGAACCTCTTCAATGTATGTAGTTATTTCTGTAGTTTGATTGGCTGCATATATATATATATATAAACTATTAAACCCCCCCTAATGTGTAGAGGATCGATTTGTGAGATTAAGAGATTATTGCAGAAATACAGTCCACTTATCATTATACAAATTGCTATCGAAGTATATAAATTAACGTAAATATAAATTCATATAAATTAAATAAATATAAATCTCACAGGTCGGTTCCCACATTATTTGGTCATCTTCGAACCGGATGACGGATTATTTGATCCTTTGAACCCACATTTGGTCATCTTAGTACCGGATGAACCAGTTAACCAGTGGATTCATTAAATATACTAGTGCAGTGTTATTTAAACAAAGCCAGCAGTCAAGACGGCAGCGTAGCCTCGTGGGAGCTCAGGAGCCTCCCTCAGCCCAGTTCAGCTTCGTCAGCGGTTTCATGCACACCCACAGATATTTGGTGGCGTGTTATTTCGTGAAATGACAGCGCTAATATAGAACCCAGCCAAATTAGTGACTGTGTCTTCGCGAGATTGTTCACGGATTTCGTGGTGTTACATTTCGCGAGAGATTATCTACGAATTTTGTGGACTTTATTTCGCGAGGTCACTAATAATATTTAATACTTCTAGATAATATTAGAAGTTTCATAGAGGCTAATTAAGAGGCTATTATCAATAATTGTGTATATTATTTCTCCAAAATAGAGAATTATTTAATATATATTGCACTAGTGATCACAGTATAATATTTACTAATTGCCAACCCACAACAGGGTAGGATATTACCACTGACTAGTTGAACTATTATCGTTCATCCTAGTCCCATTATTACCATAGTCAGTTGTACTATATTGATCAACCTAACACCATTAATGAATGGTCCAGACCCTATTTTGGGTGTAATTTTTATCAACTCGAATTGAGTTGTATATATAATAATTTACTTATGATCATTACACCTTTGAGTGATTAATTAGTGTCTCTACCATCCTAGGGTGATATAGAAGAGCTAACCTAAAGGTACTTCCAGTGACACTGGTTTATCACTCAAATTATTAGTGTGGATGATTGTATATATATAATGTGTATTAATTTTAAGTGCTAACCTCTAGTAGAGGTAGGATTATTGCCTAGTGAGTTCAGAATTTACCCTAGGCTACCATTAGAGCTTGTTCAGTATTATGAGCAGCCCAAGTACAAGCCCCACAAGGCTTCACCAACGAGCCAGTATGGATAATGCAGGGAGAATGAAAAGAACCATTGCAGGTCTTAAAGGCCACTTAACAAGACAGATCAAGAAATGTGAAGATTTGTCACAACAATCTCAAGTTGATTATGCTGACCTGGAAAGCTATTATCAAGCAGCTGCAGGTAAATTTGAGCAAATCAAATGTCAAATAGCAACATATGTGGCTGAACTTGCCAACACTAATTTATCAGAAACAGAAATAGACGACATTATGGTTGATCTTGCGAATTATGAAGATCACACTCAGGCCACGTTACAGCCTTATGTCAAATTAATTGCCCAGAACAAGGCAACAGCAACAACAACAACAGTTGCATCTAATACGAGTCAAGCGGAAGCTCGACTCCCTCCAATTAATTTACCCACTTTCTCAGGGAAAGATGAGGAAGATTGGGACGAATTTTGGAACAAATTCGTTGACCTTGTAGACTCAAAACAATCTTTACCAAAGAGTAGTAAATTCTCTTATTTGCAAGGCCAATTATCAGGTGAGGCTAAAACAGTAGTATCCCATCTGAGATTAACTAATGACGGCTATGATCTGGCAGTAAAACTCCTCAAGGATAATTATGCTGATCCAGAAGTAAGAACATCACATTTAGTTCATGAGCTGTTGCATTTACCCCCACCGGAGGCTTCAGCTGATTCACTCCAAGTCTTCAAGCTGGAGGTAGAATCATTGATCAATGCCCTCAGCCTGACAGCAGATACAAACGGGGCTGAGTGGGTCTTGAAAATAATTGTCCAGGAGAAAATACCTAGGGACATATTGAGACAAATGAGTGCTCATTACAATAAAAGCATCTTATCCATGAATGAAATATCTGAAGGTTTAAAGTCAGTAGTTCATCAATTACGAACACATGACAAATTAAAACCACCAAGTAAACCCTCAGAAACCAATAATAGTAAACCACAGAGTACCAAAGGTACTCCAAATCAATCTAGACAATATAATTCAACACCAAAGTGGAACAGTAGCAGTGTGGGCGTATATGCAGTGGGACCCTCCAAGCCTATAGTTACTGTGTCACCCAAGAACGTGACACCAAAGGGTACTGGAAGCTATGGAACATGTTTGTTCTGCAAAGAGAAACATTCAATGTACCACTGCTCTAATTATCCTGATAGTGACGCCCGTGTTGAGCGACTCAAAGATTTGCAACATTGCACGAGGTGCCTCAGGAAACATAACATCAACGACTGTGATACCCAATTACACACCTGTAATAGGTGTAACAAAGGTCAGCACCATGCAGCATTGTGCAGAGACACCAAAACAACGTCTCCAAACCCCAAGGTGGAAGATAGCATTCCCACCACAGTACAGTACTGCAAGGTGCAACAAACAAAGAGTGTCCAATCGGCAAAGTCTAAAGGTAATACGACTTTGCCTACTGCCCAAATTACCATCCTGAATAAGAGGGCCAAGGTCCATACCCGTGGGTTGTTTGACCAAGGATCCCAGAGAACATATATCACTAAAAAGCTGGCAGATGAACTACAATTAAGGCCTGTAGCCCAGATGTCATTCAACATCTCAGGGTTTGTAACAGATGCAGGACCTCAAGTCTACCAGGTGGTACAACCATCAGTACGTTTAGGCAGGTACGTCTGTCGAGTACAAGCCATTGTGGTGGACAAAATACCAGTAGACCTACAAGTTCAAGGTCTGAGAGCAACAGCCAAATTCCTGAGAAATAGAGGAATAAAATTGGCAGATAATATTAAGTCTGATCACCTCACTGACTTCGGTCTCCTTGTTGGGACAGACTATTGTCATCGATTCATCGGTAGCCCTACTAAATATCAGGGTATAACCATGTTAAACTCTGCAGGAGGTAAATTACTCTCAGGCCCAGTATCAAGCCTGAGGAGACCTATGCCTGCAGATAAACAATACCAATAGAAATCTAAATTTGTCAGCTGATTATATTTCTCCAGTAGCATTATACTAAGGAGATTACAGCTGACTATACCAACAGAAGTTGATGTTAGTATCATCATTTAAAGCTGAAGATGAGTTCATGAGGCTTCAGTGGCAAATCAGTGAACAGTAGCCTAAAACAGCTACAAGTCACTGCGACCAATGTCACTGAACCCACTGCAGTCTCAGAACCATACTTTACTTTAATGATGAGCTATTCAATCTTCTGAATCAATTAACTAAATTAAACCCCAATAAATCTGATGACTGATTTGATACATTTATTATTTAATCAAGATGTATTCCATGGGCCTCAGTGTTTATATATCAGTGACCAGTTACTTGAACAAACTTCAAGTTATATCTAATGTCACTGATCTCACTGCAGTCCCTGAATCATACTTGACTGTAGTACTTGATCACATCCAGTCTTCTGGGTTAAATAATATGTAATAAGGCTTGAATATTAGCCTTTCAAGAGTTGACAGGGAAATGAAATCGCATTAGACTTCTAACCCCTGCAACTCTAGTACGGGACATCCGTCCTGTACGAACAGACACACAAATGTGTGATTACTAACTACTAACATCAAATTAATCTAATAATTCGAAGGAGGAGTATCGGTGTTCGTCTGTTCTAATTAGGACTTCGACCCGTGAGCAGCCCCCTGGGGAATTATGTCGGAAAATCCGACAGCATTTAATATATCATACAGACAGACAAGAGCTGTGTTGTATAAACAAGTTACCCATAGAAAACGTAACTTGTAGTGGAATTACCGTCTAAAGAAAACGGGATATCATCACCACATACTATTATAATTCACCACCTATTATGGTGGGAATTGTTCTTAAATACATTAGTCTTTGGACTTTACCATCATAAAAACATCTTATATAAATTAACTTAATTATCAATATTAAAGTAGAGTAAATGTGACCCTTCTATCACTTTCTGAAATCTGGACAAAGTAGGCCAGGCGTCAGTGAGGAAGGAGGGAGCCATTGTTGTGTCACCTCCGAGACGTGTGGAGCGAGTTCGGCTCCTATCATTCTGGACAATGTCGGCCAGTGACGTCAATAGAATGGAGTGTTAGATGCAGCCATTTATATTGAGACCAGAGGCTCACACGGGAGCAAATTCGGCTCCTGTTAATTTACTTGGACGTAGTGTTATGGAAACCAAAGGTACCATCTCCAACACGATGTCTACAATCAAGTTAAGTGTCTATCCGAAACCCGTTTATCATTCATTTATGGCCATTAATGTCAGGATATAGGGTGACCCGGTTAGATCGCGAAATCGCCTCAAACTAAAGGTAATTAAGCCAGGTCTTTAATGTTCCATGTACTGTATAGTGTTTTCTCTGATATAACTTGTCATATATAGGATTCTGGCTTCACAGTTAGCGCCCTTTTGACAGGTCAAGACGAGGAAGAGTTTGTGCACCAGTTACTGGGTGATATGGAAGCTACCTCAAAGAGGATAATTTGGTGTCTACACCCTAGTTATACCTGGTGGACTAACCTGCTGTACTATAAGATAAGGAACCTCTTCAATGTATGTAGTTATTTCTGTAGTTTGATTGGCTGCATATATATATATATATAAACTATTAAACCCCCCCCTAATGTGTAGAGGATCGATTTGTGAGATTAAGAGATTATTGCAGAAATACAGTCCACTTATCATTATACAAATTGCTATCGAAGTATATAAATTAACGTAAATATAAATTCATATAAATTAAATAAATATAAATCTCACAGGTCGGTTCCCACACATGTATATATATATGTATATATATATATATATATATATATATATATATATATATATATATATATATATATATATATATATATATATATATATATATATTAGTATATTTTGGTAGCAGTCTTTCCTGTAGACATATATTATTAAATATGACCGAAAAAGTAAGATTAATAATTCTAACACGAATTTTCTCAATCTTTCGTACATTACGCTTCACTGTTGGAGGTAAATAAAAAATCACTTCTCCAAAATTCATTTTTATTTCTAGTCTGACGCGACACGGGCGCGTTTCGTAAAACTTATTACATTTTCAAAGACTTCACAAATACACAACTGATTAGAACTTACGTATCTCTGAGTTTATATCTACATTTGAGTGAGGTGGGAAGGGTGATGTGGCATTAGAACAAGATGGGATATTAATTGGGTATTAAAAGTATCAACACAAGACAGAACAGAAACAATGGATATTGAATAGAAGTGTTTGTAGAAAGCCTATTGGTCCATATTTCTTGATGCTTCTATATTGGAGTGGAGTCTTGAGGTGGGTAGAATATAGTTGTGCAATAATTGGCTGTTGATTGCTGGTGTTGACTTCTTGATGTGTAGTGCCTCGCAAACGTCAAGCCGCCTGCTATCGCTGTATCTATCGATGATTTCTGTGTTGTTTACTAGGATTTCTCTGGCGATGGTTTGGTTATGGGAAGAGATTATATGTTTCTTAATGGAGCCCTGTTGCTTATGCATCATTGGGGAATATAAACCTGGATATGCGTATGGAAATGTCAAGACGCACAAGCCTGGAAACCCACTTCGGCCAATCATTAGCCAGATACCCACACCCACGTACAGACTGGCGAAGCGACTCAACGGCCTGCTGACTCCTTATGTTCCCTGCGCCTTCAGCCTGAAGTCTCCAAAGGAATTTGTGGACTTACTGCGGGGCACACGGGCCACAGGGATAAGAGCCTCGTTGGACGTAGAATCGCTGTTTACCAACGTACCTGTGGACGAGACAATCGGAATGATAGCCGACAGAGTGTATCGTGATCCAGCCTGTACTCCTCTTGACATGCTAGAAAGTATTCTGAGGAAACTACTCCAAGCTTGTACTAAAGAGGCACCCTTCTTGAGCCCGGAAGGGCACATGTATAAGCAAGTAGATGGGGTCGCCATGGGTTCTCCCCTAGGTGTCCTGTTTGCAAACTTCTACATGGGTACCATCGAGCAAAAAGTCTTAGTCGACATGAACTTGAAACCGGCCATATACTGCAGGTATGTTGACGACATTTTTACACAGGTACCTGATGTCAGACATCTGCAGGAGCTGAAGGAGGCATTTGAGCAGAGTTCCGTGCTGCGTTTCACTTACGAGACGGAAAAGGATGGGAAGCTGCCTTTTCTAGATGTAACAGTCATGGAAAAGGGCGGAGGTTTCCACACTGCAGTCTACACTAAGGAAACAAACATAGGAATGTGCCTAAATGCCAACAGCGACTGCCCTGACAGGTACAAGAGGAGTGTTGTTAACGCATACGTCGACCGTGCTCTCAGCCACAGCTCAGAATGGAAGCAAGTCGACGAAGAACTCTGTAGGGTAAGGCAGGTCCTAGTCAATAACGGCTTCTCCAATGGTTTCATCGAAGACATCATAAGAAGGAAAGTGAAAAGCCATGCAACCTCTGAAGAGACAACTAACACAACACCTATACCCCCTATTAGACTATTTTACAGGAACTTCTTTTCCACAGCTCATAAAACGGAGGAAAGGGTCCTGAAAGATATTGTTAATAGAAACGTTATCCCTACAGACAAAAATCAGAGGATACAACTGACGATTTACTATAAAACCAGAAAAACGGCCAGCCTACTCATGAGAAACTCTCCAGACACAAAACAGAACGCTTTAAAAGAGACTAACGTCGTCTATGCCTTCAAATGCCCACTTGGGGACTGTAAGCTCCAAAAAACCCAGTATATAGGCAAGACAACAACATCTCTTTCTAGGCGTTTAACGATGCATAAGCAACAGGGCTCCATTAAGGAACATATAATCTCTTCCCATAACCAAACCATCGCCAGAGAAATCCTAGTAAACAACACAGAAATCATCGATAGATACAGCGATCGCAGGCGGCTTGACGTTTGCGAGGCACTACACATCAAGAAGTCAACACCAGCAATCAACAGCCAATTATTGCACAACTATATTCTACCCACCTCAAGACTCCACTCCAATATAGAAGCATCAAGAAATATGGACCAATAGGCTTTCTACAAACACTTCTATTCAATACCCATTGTTTCTGTTCTGTCTTGTGTTGATACTTTTAATACCCTATTAATATCCCATCTTGTTCTAATGCCACATCACCCTTCCCACCTCACTCAAATGCAGATATAAACTCAGAGATACGTAAGTTCTAATCACTTGTGTATTTGTGAAGTCTTTGAAAGTGTAATAAGTTTTACGAAACGCGCCCGTGTCGCGTCAGACTAGAAATAAAAGTGAATTTTGGAGAAGTGATTTTTGATTTACCTCCAACAGTGAAGCGTAATGTACGAAAGATTGAGAAAATTCGTGTTAGAATTATTAATCTTACTTTTTCGGTCATATTTAATAATATATATATATATATATATATATATATATATATATATATATATATATATATATATATATATATATATATATATATATATATATATATATATATATATATATATATATATATATATATATATATATATATATATATACGTATACACATATACATACATATCTAATCACCCACACAATTACACACATCAATAATCTTTGTGTCACAAGTGACATTACAAGAGGCTCACAACAGTCACTATACGAGGCACTTTACATCTATAGTGAGTCACACAGTTACTAGTCTTGCTGTACACCCACCCAACTGGGCGGCAGCTTTACAGTCATGTGCATGCATTACCTACAGTAAGCAAATTTTGGATACTTCGCTAAAATTTCGGGCAGCACATCATTATGAATGAAGTACTTACACATTTCTTGGACACTATTGATGGTGTTATTTCTAAATTCCGCAATTTTTTCACATTCCAATATATAATGACGCAAAGTATGCGAATAGTTCTGCTGACAGAGTTTACATTTAGTCAAATGTAAATCAGCAGATGTTACAAACTCCCAGAGGTACTTGTAGCCGAGCCTAAGCCTAGCAGTGGTAACATTTAGAAGTCTGAGTATCTAGTGGGCCATTTTTGGTAAGCAGAACTGGCGCTGTGGGATGAACCAAACGTCGAGTTAAGGGGCCTAAATGAATGCTCATTCATATATGGCCCACTAGATGCATTCGGAGATCAATATGGGAAGGAATCCACAGGAGACAAACTCTGACTCCATCATTGATTATTTCACTATATCTGTGTCTAGCTTCAGAGATAAGCACGTCACAGTTATGCCTTGGGAAGCTGAGGGCAGTCAAGGATGACAAGGAGTCACTTACAATTAGCGTGTCAACTTTGGATTCATATACGCGCTCTAGTGCAAGGATTATGGCAACCAATTCTGTTTGAAGAGTGGAGGCCCAGTTACTTAGACGCGCTCCACACTCATGGGAGATGGAACCATCTCTCCCTGTCACAACAACTGCACTTCCAGCTGCACCATAGGACTGATCCAAGGATCCATCAGTGTAAATAATTTGGGAAAGGGAGCGCTCTCTGACTAAAGCATCAATTTGGCTTAAGGCATTGTACTTTGCTTCTTGTCGAAGCAAGGACTGTTCTTTAATCAGCTTCTTGGGTGGGAAAGGGGGACAGTAATTTGGAAAGGAGTGATCTCCCATGGGGCAGGAAAGTGTTGTTGTTGTCTCTCTTGGTAGGGGTGATGAAAGTTATACATTCTGAGCACATTAGCAGTTACCGTAACCCATTTGGAGGGATGCTGATCTTCAAGGAAGAAGGCTTGGAGGGCTTCAGTGCAGGGGTTAGGGTGGGTTAGCCTAAGCATCTTGATACCAATTAAAGCATTAATTTCAGTGATACGATCACTTACACATGAAATATTCAGTTCCTTCCTCATGTTTAGTAATTTAGTTGTACGGGGGCATCCGAGGATAATCTTCATGGCTTCGTTTTGCATCTTTTCCAACCCTCCAAGCATTCTCTCAGGCACTAGAGCAAGCATGGGTGCAGCATAATCAATCAGAGAAATAATATATGAGAGATACATCATTTTGACAATTCTCACATTTGCACCATAGCTTGGATGGTAGCCTGCCACAGCCTTGAGAGCACGGAGCCTCTCTCTACATTAGCGACCCAGTCTGGCTACAACATTGCGGTACAGTAAGGAACTTCAAGACCAAGAAATTTGTATCTGGTTACATAGTCGAGCAGAGAACCATCATGCAACTGCATTTTGCGAACGGCCCCACCCCGTCTGGGTGGGCGTCGGTTCAGGATCTTTGTTTTCTCTACTGAGGTGACCAAGCCTAGTTCATAGGACAATAGTTTTGCTATATATACTTGTTATTCGTTGACATGCGTTCGCTACTTAAACTACCATGTACTGTACTTATGTAAAATCTCCCATGTCTCTTCACTCATCTCACCGAACCCTACAGGCTCTGTGATATATTGTTTAATTAATTGAGATTCACAAATAAAGCTTATAATTGTATATGTTATCAAAAAGGCAGAGCTTAGTTTAGTTCATTTATTATGCACCCCATACCCATCCTATGGGCGATAGTGGAGTGTTACAGAGGCACATAATTGGCTCAGGGACTGAGCCCCACAATTCATATAGCCAAGCAAGTTATAATCTTGATAAGCTAGTTACAAAAGTCAATACACATTGTCACATCAACAATGGGCTCGAGACCGACCACAAGTACAGTTTATAATTTAAGCAACTGATTTATATGGAGGGCTAGTGTCACAATTGATATGTTTATCCTACACATAACCCCCTCTCCCCCATCCAATAGGCAGCGGTGGATAGGTTACAATCAAGTCGTTTTTTGCGTTTTATTCAGAGATTAGATCTTATTGGGTGAGGAAAGATATTCATATTTTAAAGAAGGCTTCTTGGCTGATGCTCTCCATTGATGGAAAATATTTAACCTTTTGAAAATCAATGTTAGTTTGATCTGGATATTGTAATTAACGAAAGTATTTATGTCATCAGAAAGGTAGAAATATAGGCTAAATTTAAAATCCTTTGTCATAAATATAACTGAAGTGAAAACGAAGATATATGCGTTTTGATAGTTACTTGATGGCTTGCTCTGAGAGTGTGAAGCCCTACACACCAGCCAATAAATTGTATAATTAGTTTCCATATATTTTAATTAATCTTAAAATCTATATGTCAGAAGAAAGGAAGATGTAGCCGTTAATGTGACAACATTTAAAAATATATATCTCTTAAGTTAAATAAATAATACCACCTTATCGCCGGTGTCCGGACACATGAAAACTAGCTAGGTATCAGTATCCAGCCAGGCGGGGATCACAGGCTGCACAATACTGATAAATTATATAATGCACTACTTGTGGTCGATTTCGAACCCATTTATGATGTGACGACTTATAGTGAATTTTGTAACTAGCTCATCAAGATTGTAACTTACTTAGCTAAATGAATTGTGGGGTTCGGTCCATTCATTTTTTCTTTATTATGCACCCCATAATACCCATCCCGTGGGCGGTGGTGTAAAGGATTACACAGGCACATAATCGGTTCAGGAACTGAAGCCTCTAGTTCGTTTAGCTAAGCAAATAACAATCTTTTGACGCTAGTTACAAAATTATTAATGTACACATACTTATGCATACATGTACATATACATACGTATACATATATACATACACATACATATTTAATCACCCACACAAATACACACATCAGTAATCTTTTGTGTCACAAGTAATTCAACAAGAGACTCACAATAGTCACTATAAAAGGCACTTTACATCTATGAGGAGTCGCACAGTTACTAGTCTAATTGCTCCACACCCACCCAACTGGGCGGCAGCTTTACAGTCATGTGCTCCACACCCACCCAACTGGGCGGCAGCTTTACAGTCATGTGCTGCATACATACCCAACTGGGCGGCAGCTTTACAGTCATGTGCTCCACACCCACCCAACTGGGCGGCAGCTTTACAGTCATGTGCTCCACACCCACCCAACTGGGCGGCAGCTTTACAGTCATGTGCTGCATACATACCCAACTGGGCGGCAGCTTTACAGTCATGTGCTCCACACCCACCCAACTGGGCGGCAGCTTTACAGTCATGTGCATGCATTACCTACAGTAAGCAAATTTTGGATACTTCGCTAAGATTTCGGGCAGCACATCATTATGAATGAAGTACTTATACACATTTCATGGACACAATTGATGTTGTTATCTTTAAATTCCGCGATTTTTTCACATTCCATTATATAATGACTCAAAGTATGCGAATAGTTCTGCTGACAGAGTTTACATTTAGTCAAATCTACATCATCAGATGTTACAAATTCCCAGAGGTACTTGTAGCTGAGCCTAAACCTAGCAGTGGTAATTAACATCTAGAAGTCTGCTAACATTATTGGATGACCCATAGACGAGCGATTCATCAAAGTTTATACAATATTGTGAAATTGAGAGTCAGTGTAGTAACATAAATTGGTAAATCATAAATATTGTAAGTTAAGAATCTGATGCATGTGTGTGTGTTGGGGGGGGGGTTATACCCTTGGTAAGCGAGAGTGGAAAGTAACCTTAGACGTACTGCGGTCAATGTGTGGGGGGGGGGGAGGGGGGGAGAGTCAAATTCACCCTCCAACATCTGGGCATATTACCAGCATCCTCCACAACACTCCGTCAGCCTCCAGCTGATGCTTGTAGATGCCTCATCTAACCTCACTTATGTCACACATTAACCTACAGTTCCTGTGATATTTAAACTCCTCATAACAGTGGCGTCTCACCAATATAAACTGTATTGGATTTTGTCCCGAAATAGCTATATGCTGACTGGACGTGTATGTATGTATGTATGTATGTATGTATGTATGTATGTATGTATGTATGTATGTATGTATGTATGTATGTATGTATGTATGTATGTATGTATGTATGTATGTATGTATGTATGTATGTATGCATGTATGCATGTATGCATGTATGTATGCATGTATGTATGCATGTATGTATGCATGTATGTATGTATGTATGTACGCATGTACGCATGTACGCATGTATGTATGTATGTATGTATGTATGTATGTATGTATGTATGTATGTATGTATGTATGTATGTATGTATGTATGTACGCATGTACGCATGTATGTATGTATGTATGTATGTATGTATGTATGTATGTATGTATGTATGTATGTATGTATGTATGTATGTACGCATGTACGCATGTACGCATGTATGTATGTATGTATGTATGTATGTATGTATGTATGTATGTATGTATGTATGTATGTATGTATGTATGTATGTATGTATGTATGTATGTATGTATGTATGTATGTACTCATGTATGCATGTATGTATGTATGTGTATGTATGTATGTGTGTATGTATGTATTCCCAATCACGTTAAAGACTCCCTCTCTATCATCCATTTAAAGAGAAAAACAACTATGTACTAAATAATCAACTCCTTGTAGCTTTAATTATGCTGACCTTCCTATCTGTATTCAGACTGAGCCTACCATCATTATAGGTGATTATAACACTAGACAGGAATATTGGTAATTCGCAGTTCGGTAATGGTAACGGCAACCAACTGTTGTCACTATTAGGTAGTCACGATGATGCACAGGTTGTGGGTGACCTTGAACCGACGAATATCTACGGAGGTATTCTTGATCTATGTCTGGGTGTCAACGTCTCCCACACCGTGTGCGCCTCGTCAATAGTGCCAGATATGGCGTCTGATCATCTGGCCATATTAGCCACTGTAAGCATTGGCAGCTCTATCCTCCCTGGTGGAGTGTTCAAGCGGAAGAGGCTGACTGTACCCATCGATCAACGAGACAATCTTGTTGCTCATGTGTCAGATTGGTGCAGTTCATCTGAGCCTTCACCTGTTGAAGATCTTAACAATGAGCTCACAGGTACTATCGAGCAGTTTATAGAATCACTTGATCCATCGTCCAGGCCACGTAACCCAAATTACACTGGTCATAGCACTTATGTTTATTATAATGATTCTAAATTGCATGCACTAAAACGCACTGCCAGAATAATTGGACTAGCTTATAGAAGGACTCGCACTGCTGAAACGCTTCGGCTCTTTCAAGCGGCTCTGGCAGAGGCCAGGGAACGTATGGTGGAGCTGAGGCAGACAGACTGGGAAACTGTTGTCCGTGGTCTCAATTCTCACACGCCACTTAAGTCGGGCATGGAAGGATATCAACAATGCCAATGGGAAAAATGCTGCAGAGATCTCGTACCCTAATCCTCTGCACAGAGCAAATGAGCTTGTTGATGCTTGGGCCACGACGTTCAGCTTTGACAGTCTTCCTCTACCCACACAGAATGAGTTAAATAATAGATATACTGATAGGGCAAGGCTCCTTGACTTCATGCGTCATCAAGAGGATGACTGTGACATGCTTTTTACTGAATACGAACTAGATTCTGCTCTACATAAAGGTAAAGCTACATCACCAGGGGAGGATGGAGTTACTTACGGCATACTGCATGTGCTTCTGCTAGTTCCAGGGAATCCCTTGTTTCAATTGTATAATATGAGCTCTGTAACTGGGGAGCTTCCTAAGTCATGGACCAACAGTGTTATTATTCCCATTCCTAAACCTCACCACCAGCCGAGTGCTTTTCGCCCAATCTCCCTCACTAGTTGTCTCTATAAGTGTCTTGAGAGGATAGTTCTCAACCGTCTCCTTTACAAAATTAATAATATGTTGTCTCCCCAGATATATTGCTTTACGCATGGAAAGAGTGTACATCACTGTATTACCACATTCTTCACCCTGCATATTGATAGGTCATATACCACTTTTCTAGATCTTAAGTCAGCCTTTGACATTGCTAGCCCACACGTCATTGTGAGAGAACTTGCTAAAATGAACATTGGAGGATGGCTTCTACGGTGGATAAGAGGCTATCTATCCAACAGAAGTCTTCTGTACTGTTCCAAGGGCATAGGCGTGTAACGAGAGATTTTGAACTTGGCACTCCACAGGGAGGTGTCCTCAGTCGTACTCTGTTCAATGTGTTAATCAATGCACTTTTAAACTTAGTAACTAGAAGGTCCAGCGAACACATTATTAGCTATGTGGATGATATACTGATCCGCACCAATGGGTATACCAACACCCAAAATGTTCTGAACTCTGTATTGTACACATGTCAGGAACTATGCTTGGTCATCTCAGTAGAGAAAACAAAGATCCTGAACCGACACCCACCCAGACGGGGTGGGGGCCGTTGGCAAAATGCAGTTGGATGATGGCTCTCTGCTCGACTATGTTACCAGATACAAATACCTTGGTCTTGAGGTTCTACTGTACCGCAATGTTTTAGCCAGACTGGGTCGCCAATGTAGAGAGAGGCTCCGTGCTCTCAAGGCTGTGGCAGGCAAACACAACTGTACCGTACAGTGTTATATATTTATTTCAGTTTGAACAATTTTTAACATTAAAGGATAAATTCTTTAATTGGTTGAAATTGGTTTTAACATTCGAAATCTAAAAAAACAAATCTAAAAAAAATAGGGACTCCATCTCCACCACGTTATGCGGTAATTGAGTCCACAAATCAACAACCCTGTTACCGAATCAGTATTTACTCAAGTCTTTCCTAAATATAAACTTATCCAATTTATACCCATTGTTTCGTGTTCTGTCTTGTGTTGATACTTTTAATAGACTATTATTATCCCCCTTGTTATGTTCATTTATCCACTTGTAAAAATCTGTCATGTCACCCTTAACTCTTCGCCTTTCCAGTGAGTGCAATTTAGGCTTTGGTAATCTTTCTTCATATGAGAGATTCCTAATTTGGGGAATTAACTTTGTCATCCTACAATGGACATATTCAAGTGAATTTATATTCGTTCTATAGTAAGGCGACCAAAACTGAACATAGGAAAAAAGGTAACTGCAGAAGGCCTATTGGCCCATACGAGGCAGCTCCTATCTATAACCACCCAATCTCACTCTCATACATGTCCAACTCCGCGCTTGATAGAAGCGAGGGACCCCACCTCCACCACGTTATGTGGTAATTGGTTCCACAAATCAACAACCCTGTTACCGAACCAGTATTTACCCAAATCTTTCCCAAATTGTGTTGTAGTAACATTATTATATCAATAATGGAAGAATTGATGAATCTAGTTGGAACTCTGAGAGCTGAGATGGATTCCCTACATGAGGTGGTACGACAGCTGAAACTTCGGGAAGAAACGAGGGAGGATATCAATATCACCGAGACCTCGTAGTGGAAAGTCGTAAAGGACAGGGGTCTTAAGAAGACCTTGACAAGGCTGCCTACAGATGCCATAAGGACAGCAAATTCATTTGCCGTGTTGGAGGACGAGTGCTGTGGTGAGCCTGCAGTTCTCTCGGAACGGAAATCAGCGAAGAACGGCGGAGCTCAGGCCCGTCAGGGTGCTCAGAAAGTTAAGGAGGTACCGAAGCATAAGAACATAAGAACATAAGAACAAAGGTAACTGCAGAAGGCCTATTGGCCCATACGAGGCAGCTCCTATTCTATAACCACCCAATCCCACTCATATACTTGTCCAACCCGTGCTTGAAACAATCGAGGGACCCCACCTCCACAATGTTACGCGGCAATTGGTTCCACAAATCAACAACCCTGTTACTGAACCAATATTTACCCAAGTCTTTCCTAAATCTAAACTTATCCAATTTATATCCATTGTTTCGTGTTCTGTCCTGTGTTGATACTTTAATACCCTATTAATATCCCCCCGGTTATGTCCATTCATCCACTTGTAAACCTCTATCATGTCACCCCTAACTCTTCGCCTTTCCAGTGAATGCAACTTAAGCTTTGTTAATCTTTCTTCATATGAAAGATTTCTAATTTGGGGAATTAACTTAGTCATCCTACGCTGGACACGTTCAAGTGAATTTATATCCATTCTTTAATATGGCGACCAAAACTGAACTGCATAATCTAAATGGGGCCTAACTAGAGCAAGATATAGCTTGAGAACCACACCAGGTGTCTTGTTACTAACGCTGCGATTATAAATCCAAGTGTCCGATTTGCCTTATTACGAACATTTATGCATTGATCCTTTTGTTTAAATTCTTACTAATCATAACTCCCAGATCCCTTTCGCAATCCGACTTCGCAATCACAACACCATCTAGCTCGTATCTTGTAACTCTATCATCATTACCTAACCTCAGAACTTTACATTTATCAGCATTAAACTGCATCTGCCAATCCTTTGACCATTTCAAAACCCTATCTAGATCAACTTGAAGTGATAGTGAGTCCTCCTCCGAATTAATTTCCCTACCGATTTTCGTATCATCGGCAAATTTGCAAATGTTGCTACTCAAACCTGAATCTAAATCATTTATATATATTATAAACAACAGAGGTCCCAGGACAGAGCCTTGAGGCACTCCACTTACAACATTTTCCCACTCTGACTTGATTCCATTTATACTAACTCTCTGTTTCCTTTGGTATAGCCATGCCCTAATCCAGCTTAATATAGCACCCCCAATACCATGAGACTCTATTTTTTTAATCAGTCTTTCATGTGGCACTGTATCAAAAGCTTTGCTAAAGTCAAGGTATACAACATCGCAATCCTTACCACTATCAACTGCCTCAACAATGCTAGAATAAAAAGATAACAAATTTGTTAAACATGAACGGCCATTTATAAAACCATGTTGCGACTCAATTATTAATTTATGTTTTTCAAGATGAAGACGAATTTTATTTGCTATTATAGATTCGAGTAACTTTCCCACAATAGACGTTAGGCTAATTGGTCGATAGTTAGACGCAAGTGATCTATCTCCTTTCTTAAAAACTGGTATCACATTAGCAACTTTCCAAAACTCTGGCACTCTGCCTGACTCTATTGATTTATTAAATATGGTTGACAGTGGGTCACAAAGCTCCTCTTTGCATTCTTTAAGCACCCTAGCAAACACTTCATCCGGCCCTGGGGATTTGTTTGGTTTGAGTTTTACTATTTGTTTAAGAACATCCTCCCTGGTAACTGCTAAACTCGTCAACCTGTCCTCGTCCCCACCCACATAGACTTGTTCGGCTGAAGGCATATTGTTAAGTTCCTCTTTAGTAAATACAGATACAAAATATTTATTAAAAATACTACTCATCTCTTCATCACTATCTGTTATTTGACCTGTCTCAGTTTTAATGGACCTATCCTTTCCCTAGTCTTAGTACGATATAACTGAAAAAACCCTTTAGGATTTGTCTTTGCTTGCCCTGCTATGCGAACTTCATAGTTTCTTTTTGCTTTCCTTATCTCTTTTTTAACATTTCTAACCAGTTGTACGAATCCTGTTCTAAAGTGACCTCCCCATTTTTAATCCTTTTGTACCAAGCTCTCTTTTTACCTATAAGGTTCTTCAAATTCTTTGTTATCCACTTTGGGTCATTAGTATACGATCTATTCAATTTGTATGGTATACTACGTTCCTGTGCTTTGTTTAGAATATTCTTAAATAAGTTATATATTGAATCCACATCGAAATCCCCATTTAAGTCACCTATCGCTGGGTTCATGTCTCGCTCCAAGACCGGCCCACACCCCATACCCAAGCCTTTCCAATCAATTTGACCCAAAAATTTCTTAGGCTATTAAAATCAGCTTTTCGAAAATCTGGCACTTTAACCGAATTTTCTCCTACTGGTCTATTCCATTCTATGCTAAATCTGATTCTTTGTGATCACTGCTCCCTAGCTCACTCCCTATTTCGATGTCAATAATTTGCGTTTCCCTGTTAGTTAACACTAAATCTAAAATATTATTTTCCCGTGTTGGTTCCTTAATGTGTTGCGTAAGAAAGCAATCGTCAATTAATTCTAGAAAATCTTCTGCTTCACTATTCCCTGTTTTGTTCAACAGTTTATTCCGCTAAAATTAAAGTCACCCATGACATAATACTGTTAGATCTAGATGCTCTAGATATTTCATCCCATAGATGCTTTGCTTCCATTCTGTCTAAATTTGGTGGCCTATATATTACTCCTATTATAATATTATTAGCTTTTTCGTTTAATTCAATCCAAATAGTTTCTGTGTGTGGCTCTGTTTTGATTCCCTCTTTGAGACTACATTTCAAATTGTCCCTAACATATATGGCTACTCCACCTCCTCGTCTAATATATCTATCTGTGTGAAATAGTTTAAATCCATATATTTGATATTCAGCTAATAGTTCTCTATTTTCTACATTCATCCACGTTTCGGTAAGTGCAATAATATCTATTTTTTCTGTGCAGACAAGAGCATTTAATTCGTTAATTTTATTTCTTAGACTTCTACTGTTAGTGTAATATACCCTAAGTGAATTGGTATTTTGCGGACCTTCTCTTTCCCTGATCGTTTTGCCAATTCCTTTCTCCCACAAACACATACTTTTATTACCTCCTTCCTCCAAATCAATTCCCATACCTCTATCTACTAACAGTTTAAACCCAAACAAACACCTCTAACCACTTCTTCTAGCGAGTTCGCAACAGCAACAACCCCAGCTCTCGATAGATGCACCCCATCACGAGCATACATTTCATTTCTTCCATAGAAGTGTTCCCAGTTGTCTATGAAAGATATTGCATTTGATTTGCAATATCTTTCCAGCCGGCAATTGACACCAAGTGCCCTCGATATCCATTCATTTCCCACTCCCTTTCTGGAAGAATGCCACATATGATCGGGATTCCTCCCTTGCTCCTACCTAACTCTATGGCTGTTTTATACCTCTGAATCAGTTCCTCACTCCTGACTCGACCAACATCATTTCCTCCCACGCTAATGCAAATAATGGGATTGTTCCCATTACCAGCCATAATATCATTCATGTTGTTTATAATATCACCAATGCCAGCTCCGGGATAGCAAACCCTTAACCTGTTTCCCCTATCTCTAGCACAAAACGTTCTATCCAAATACCTTATCTGGGAATCTCCCACAACTAATGTTTGCTTAGGTACTTCCTTTACTTTCTGAGGGGCCTGCGCTTCCTTTCTCTTCGTTGCTTTCCCTTTTGCGCGATCCACAGTCTCTCCACGGCACTCGTCCTCCAAAACGTCAAATGAATTTGAAGTTGCTATGGCGTTTGAAGGCGGCTTTATCAAAGTCTTCTTAAGGCCCCTGTCTTTCGCAACTCTCCAAGACGAGGTCCCTTTACTGCTGGTCTCCTCCTTCGTTACTTCTCGTTGTTTCTCGTTGTTTGAAGCGAAGTTTGGTTGTGAGAGATTCCCAGGTGCGGTACTTAGAAAGGACGTTTTGTGCCAGAGATAGGGGGGAACAGGTTAAGGGTCTGCTATCCGGGAGCTGGAATTGGAGATATTGTTGACAACATAAGAACATAAGAACAAAGGTAACTGCAGAAGGCCTATTGGCCCATACGAGGCAGCTCCTATTCTATAACCACCCAATCCCACTCATATACTTGTCCAACCCGCGCTTGAAACAATCGAGGGACCCAACCTCCAGCACGTTACGCGGCAATTGGTTCCACAAATCTACAACCTGTTACTGAACCAGTATTTACCCAAGTCTTTCCTAATCTAAACTTATCCAATTTATACCATTGTTTCGTGTTCTGTCCTGTGTTGATACTTTTAATACCCTATTAATATCCCCCTTGTTATGTCCCATTCACCCACTTGTAAACCTCTATCATGTCGCCCCTAACTCTTCGCCTTTCCAGTGAATGCAACTTAAGCTTTGTTAATCTTTCTTCATATGAAAGATTTCTAATTTGGGAATTAACTTAGTCATCCTACGCTGGACACGTTCAAGTGAATTTATATCCATTCTATAATATGGCGACAAAACTGAACTGCATAATCTAAATGGGGCCTAACTAGAGCAAGATATAGCTTGAGAACCACACCAGGTGTCTTGTTACTAACGCTGCGATTAATAAATCCAAGTGTCCGATTTGCCTTATTACGAACATTTATGCATTGATCCTTTTGTTTTAAATTCTTACTAATCATAACTCCCATATCCCTTTCGCAATCCGACTTCGCAATCACAACACCATCTAGCTCGTATCTTGTAACTCTATCATCATTACCTAACCTCAGAACTTTACATTTATCAGCATTAAACTGCATCTGCCAATCTTTTGACCATTTCAAACCCTATCTAGATCAACTTGAAGTGATAGTGAGTCCTCCTCCGAATTAATTTCCCTACCGATTTTCGTATCATCGGCAAATTTGCAAATGTTGCTACTCAACCTGAATCTAAATCATTTATATATATTATAAACAACAGAGGTCCCAGGACAGAGCCTTGAGGCACTCCACTTACAACATTTTCCCACTCTGACTTGATTCCATTTATACTAACTCTCTGTTTCCTTTGTATAGCCATGCCCTAATCCAGCTTAATATAGCACCCCAATACCATGAGACTCTATTTTTTTAATCAGTCTTTCATGTGGCACTGTATCAAAAGCTTTTGCTAAAGTCAAGGTATACAACATCGCAATCCTTACCACTATCAACTGCCTCAACAATGCTAGAATAAAAAGATAACAAATTTGTTAAACATGAACGGCCATTTATAAAACCATGTTGCGACTCAATTATTAATTTATGTTTTTCAAGATGAAGACGAATTTTATTTGCTATTATAGATTCGAGTAACTTTCCCACAATAGACGTTAGGCTAATTGGTCGATAGTTAGACGCAAGTGATCTATCTCCTTTCTTAAAAACTGGTATCACATTAGCAACTTTCCAAAACTCTGGCACTCTGCCTGACTCTATTGATTTATTAAATATGGTTGACAGTGGGTCACAAAGCTCCTCTTTGCATTCTTTAAGCACCCTGGCAAACACTTCATCCGGCCCTGGGGATTTGTTTGGTTTGAGTTTTACTATTTGTTTAAGAACATCCTCCCTGGTAACTGCTAAACTCGTCAACCTGTCCTCGTCCCCACCCACATAGACTTGTTCGGCTGAAGGCATATTGTTAAGTTCCTCTTTAGTAAATACAGATACAAAATATTTATTAAAAATACTACTCATCTCATCATCACTATCTGTTATTTGACCTGTCTCAGTTTTAATGGACCTATCCTTTCCCTAGTCTTGGTACGATATAACTGAAAAAACCCTTTAGGATTTGTCTTTGCTTGCCCTGCTATGCGAGCTTCATAGTTTCTTTTTGCTTTCCTTTATCTCTTTTTTAACATTTCTAACCAGTTGTACGAATTCCTGTTCTAAAGTGACCTCCCCATTTTTAATCCTTTTGTACCAAGCTCTCTTTTTACCTATAAGGTTCTTCAAATTCTTTGTTATCCACTTTGGGTCATTAGTATTCGATCTATTCAATTTGTATGGTATACTACGTTCCTGTGCTTTGTTTAGAAATATTCTTAAATAAGTTATATATTGAATCTACATCGAAATCCCCATTTAAGTCACCTATCGCTGGGTTCATGTCTCGCTCCAAGACCGGCCCACACCCCATACCCAAGACTTTCCAATCAATTTGACCCAAAAAATTTCTTAGGCTATTAAAATCAGCTTTTCGAAAATCTGGCACTTTAACAGAATTTTTCTCCTACTGGTCTATTCCATTCTATGCTAAATCTGATTTCTTTGTGAACACTGCTCCCTAGCTCACTCCCTATTTCGATGTCATTAATTTGCGTTTCCCTGTTAGTTAACACTAAATCTAAAATATTATTTTCCCGTGTTGGTTCCTTAATGTGTTGCGTAAGAAAGCAATCGTCAATTAATTCAAGAAAATCTTCTGCTTCACTATTCCCTGTTTTGTTCAACCAGTTTATTCCGCTAAAATTAAAGTCACCCATGACATAAATACTGTTAGATCTAGATGCTCTAGATATTTCATCCCATAGATGCTTTGCTTCCATTCTGTCTAAATTTGGTGGCCTATATATTACTCCTATTATAATATTATTAGCTTTTTCGTTTAATTCAATCCAAATAGTTTCTGTGTGTGGCTCTGTTTTGATTCCCTCTTTGAGACTACATTTCAAATTGTCCCTAACATATATGGCTACTCCACCTCCTCGTCTAATATATCTATCTGTGTGAAATAGTTTAAATCCATTTATTTGATATTCAGCTAATAGTTCTCTATTTTCTACATTCATCCACGTTTCGGTAAGTGCAATAATATCTATTTTTTCTGTGCAGACAAGAGCATTTAATTCGTTAATTTTATTTCTTAGACTTCTACTGTTAGTGTAATATACCCTAAGTGAATTGTTATTTGAGACCCTTCTCTTCCCCTGATCGTTTTGCCAATTCCTTTCTCCCACAAACACATACTTTTATTACCTCCTTCCTCCAAATCAATTCCCATACCTCTATCTACTAACAGTTTAAACCCAAACAAACACCTCTAACCACTTCTTCTAACGAGTTCGCAACAGCAACAACCCCAGCTCTCGATAGATGCACCCCATCACGAGCATACATTTCATTTTTTCCATAGAAATGTTCCCAGTTGTCTATGAAAGATATTGCATTTGATTTGCAATATCTTTCCAGCCGGCAATTGACACCAAGTGCCCTCGATATCCATTCATTTCCCACTCCCTTTCTTGGAAGAATGCCACATATGATCGGGATTCCTCCCTTGCTCTTAACTAATTCTATGGCTGTTTTATACCTCTGAATCAGTTCCTCACTCCTAACTCGACCAACATCATTTCCTCCCACGCTAATGCAAATAATGGGATTGTTCCATTACCAGCCATAATATCATTCATAAGAAGAACATAAGAACATAAGAACAAAGGCAACTGCAGAAGGCCTGTTGGCCCATACGAGGCAGCTCCTATTCTATAACCACCCAATCCCACTCATATACTTGTCCAACCCGTGCTGAAACAATCGAGGGACCCCACCTCCACAATGTTACGCGGCAATTGGTTCCACAAATCAACAACCCTGTTACTGAACCAGTATTTACCCAAGTCTTTCCTAAATCTAAACTTATCCAATTTATATCCATTGTTTCGTGTTTCTGTCCTGTGTTGATACTTTTTAATACCCTATTAATATCCCCCCGGTTATGTCCATTCATCCACTTGTAAACCTCTATCATGTCACCCCTAACTCTCGCCTTTCCAGTGAATGCAACTTAGGCTTTGTTAATCTTTCTTCATATGAAAGATTTCTAATTTGGGGAATTAACTTAGTCATCCTACGCTGGACACGTTCAAGTGAATTTATATCCATTCTATAATATGGCGACCAAAACTGAACTGCATAATCTAAATGGGGCCTAACTAGAGCAAGATATAGCTTGAGAACCACACCAGGTGTCTTGTTACTAACGCTGCGATTAATAAATCCAAGTGTCCGATTTGCCTTATTACGAACATTTATGCATTGATCCTTTGTTTTTAAAATCTTACTAATCATAACTCCCAGATCCCTTTCGCAATCCGACTTCGCAATCACAAACACCATCTAGCTCGTATCTTGTAACTCTATCATCATTACCTAACCTCAGAACTTTACATTTATCAGCATTAAACTGCATCTGCCCAATCCTTTGACCATTTCAAAACCCTATCTAGATCAACTTGAAGTGATAGTGAGTCCTCCTCCGAATTAATTTCCCTACCGATTTTCGTATCATCGTCAAATTTGCAAATGTTGCTACTCAAACCTGAATCTAAATCATTTATATATATTATAAACAACAGAGGTCCCAGGACAGAGCCTTGAGGCACTCCACTTACAACATTTTCCCACTCTGACTTTATTCCATTTATACTAACTCTCTGTTTTCCTTTGGTATAGCCATGCCCTAATCCAGCTTAATATAGCACCCCCAATACCATGAGACTCTATCTTTTTAATCAGTCTTTCATGTGGCACTGTATCAAAAGCTTTGCTAAAGTCAAGGTATACAACATCGCAATCCTTACCACTATCAACTGCCTCAACAATGCTAGAATAAAAAGATAACAAATTTGTTAAACATGAACGGCCATTTATAAAACCATGTTGCGACTCAATTATTAATTTATGTTTTTCAAGATGAAGACGAATTTTATTTGCTATTATAGATTCGAGTAACTTTCCCACAATAGACGTTAGCTAATTGGTCGATAGTTTAGACGCAAGTGATCTATCTCCTTTCTTAAAACTGGTATCACATTAGCAATCTTTCCAAAACTCTGGCACTCTGCCTGACTCTATTGATTTATTAAATATGGTTGACAGTGGGTCACAAAGCTCCTCTTTGCATTCTTTAAGCACCCTAGCAAACACTTCATCCGGCCCTGGGGATTTGTTTGGTTGAGTTTTACTATTTGTTTAAGAACATCCTCCCTGGTAACTGCTAAACTCGTCAACCTGTCCTCGTCCCCACCCCACATAGACTTGTTCGGCTGAAGGGCATATTGTTAAGTTCCTCTTTAGTAAATACAGATACAAAATATTTATTAAAATACTACTCATCTCTTCATCACTATCTGTTATTTGACCTGTCATCAGTTTTTAATGGACCTATCCTTTCCCTAGTCTTAGTACGATATAACTGAAAAAACCCTTTAGGATTGTCCTTTGCTTGCCCTGCTATGCGAACTTCATAGTTTCTTTTTGCTTTCCTTATCTCTTTTTAACATTTCTAACCAGTTGTACGAAATTCCTGTTCTAAAGTGACCTCCCCATTTTTAATCCTTTTGTACCAAGCTCTCTTTTTACCTATAAGGTTCTTCAAATTCTTTGTTATCCACTTTGGGTCATTAGTATACGATCTATTCAAGTTTGTATGGTATACTACGTTCCTGTGCTTTGTTTAGAATATTCCTAATAAGTTATATATTGAATCCACATCGAAATCCCCATTTAAGTCACCTATCGCTGGGTTCATGTCTCGCTCCAAGACCGGCCCACACCCCATACCCAAGCCTTTCCAATCAATTTGACCCAAAAAATTTCTTAGGCTATTAAAATCAGCTTTCGAAAATCTGGCACTTTAACAGAATTTTCTCCTACTGGTCTATTCCATTCTATGCTAAATCTGATTTCTTTGTGATCACTGCTCCCTAGCTCACTCCCTATTTCGATGTCATTAATTTGCGTTCCCTGTTAGTTAACAATAAATCTAAATATTATTTTCCCGTGTTGGTTCCTTAATGTGTTGCGTAAGAAAGCAATCGTCAATTAATTCTAGAAAATCTTCTGCTTCACTATTCCCTGTTTTGTTCAACCAGTTTATTCCGCTAAAATTAAAGTCACCCATGACATAAATACTGTTAGATCTAGATGCTCTAGATATTTCATCCCATAGATGCTTTGCTTCCATTCTGTCTAAATTTGGTGGCCTATATATTACTCCTATTATAATATTATTAGCTTTTTCGTTTAATTCAATCCAAATAGTTTCTGTGTGTGGCTCTGTTTTGATTCCCTCTTTGAGACTACATTTCAAATTGTCCCTAACATATATGGCTACTCCACCTCCTCGTCTAATATATCTATCTGTGTGAAATAGTTTAAATCCATATATTTGATATTCAGCTAATAGTTCTCTATTTTCTACATCCACGTTTCGGTAAGTGCAATAATATCTATTTTTTCTGTGCAGACAAGAGCATTTAATTCGTTAATTTTATTTCTTAGACTTCTACTGTTAGTGTAATATACCCTAAGTGAATTGTTATTTTGCGGACCTTCTCTTTCCCTGATCGTTTTGCCAATTCCTTTCTCCCACAAACACATACTTTTATTACCTCCTTCCTCCAAATCAATTCCCATACCTCTATCTACTAACAGTTTAAACCCAAACAAACACCTCTAACCACTTCTTCTAGCGAGTTCGCAACAGCAACAACCCCAGCTCTCGATAGATGCACCCCATCACGAGCATACATTTCATTTCTTCCATAGAAGTGTTCCCAGTTGTCTATGAAAGATATTGCATTTGATTTGCAATATCTTTCCAGCCGGCAATTGACACCAAGTGCCCTCGATATCCATTCATTTCCCACTCTCTTTCTTGGAAGAATGCCACATATGATCGGGATTCCTCCCTTGCTCCTAACTAACTCTATGGCTGTTTTATACCTCTGAATCAGTTCCTCACTCCTGACTCGACCAACATCATTTCCTCCCACGCTAATGCAAATAATGGGATTGTTCCCATTACCAGCCATAATATCATTCATGTTGTTTATAATATCACCAATGCCAGCTCCGGGATAGCAAACCCTTAACCTGTTCCCCCTATCTCTAGCACAAAACGTTCTATCCAAATACCTTATCTGGGAATCTCCCAAACTAATGTTTGCTTAGGTACTTCCTTTACTTTCTGAGGGGCCTGCGCTTCCTTTCTCTTCGTTGCTTTCCCTTTTGCGCGATCCACAGTCTCTCCACAGCACTCGTCCTCCAAAACGTCAAATGAATTTGAAGTTGCTATGGCGTTTGAAGGCGGCTTTATCAAAGTCTTCTTAAGGCCCCTGTCTTTCACAACTCTCCAAGACGAGGTTCCTTTACTACTGGTCTCCTCCTTCGTTACTTCTCGTTGTCCTTTCAGCTGACGCACCTCCTCCCGCAGAAAGTCCAACTCTGTCCTCAGGGGTCCCACTAGAGTCACCAGGTCCTTAACTACAACTTCCATATTGCAATGATAATATAACATGCAATGATAATATAACATACAATGATAATATAACAAAGGTATAATATAACATGAAAGGTATTATGACGGGAAATGGGAACAAACCCATTATTGAACCCACGCATGAAACTATCGAGGGACCCCACTTCCACCACGTTACACAACAATTGGTTCCACAAATCAACAACCCTGTTACTGAACCAGTAATTACCCAAGTCTTTCCTAAATCTAAACTTATCCAATTTATACCCATTGTTTCGTGTTCTGGCTTGTGTTGATATTTTTAATACCGTATTAATATCCCCTTTGTTATGTCCATTCATTAGTTGCTAAATTAGAAAAAAGTTCCTTTTTAGAGTAGATCAATCTAAAACAACAATAACAACTTGCAATGAAGAAAATCGATAATAAGAAGATAATAACAAAGGTAACGGCAGAAGGCCTATTGGCCCATACTATACAGCTCCTATTTATAACCACCCAATCCCATTCATATACATGTCCAACCCACGCTTGAAAAAATCGAGGGACTCCATCTCCACCACGTTATGCGGTAATTGAGTCCACAAATCAACAACCCTGTTACCGAATCAGTATTTACTCAAGTCTTTCCTAAATCTAAACATATCTAATTTATACCAATTGTTTCGTATTCTGTCTTTTGTTGATACTTTTAATACCCTATTATTATCCCCCTTGTTATGTTCATTTATCCACTTGTAGACCTCTATCATGTCACCCCTAACTCTTTGCCTTTCCAGTGAATGCAACTTAAGCTTTGTTTTTCTTAATCTTTCTTCATATGAAAGATTTCTAATTTTGTGAATTAACTGGGTCATCCTACACTGGAAACGTTCAAGTGAATTTATGTAAATTCTATAGTATAGCGACCAAAACTGAACTGCATAATCTAAATAGGGCCTAACCAGAGCTAGATATAGCTGAAGAACCACACCAGGTGTCCTTATTACTAACGCTTCGATAAATAAATCCCAGTATCCTATTTGCCTTATTACGAACATTCATGCATTGATCCTTTTGTTTTAAATTCTTACTAATCATAACTCCCAGATCCCTTTCGCAATCCGACTTCGCAATCTCAATACATAAGAACATAAGAACAAAGGCAACTGCAGAAGGCCTATTGGCCCATACGGAGCAGCTCCTATTTATAACCACCCAATCCCACTCATATACTTGTCCAACCCGCGCTTGAAACAATCGAGGGACCCCACCTCCACCACGTTACGCGGTAATTGGTTCCACAAATCAACAACCCTGTTACTAAACCAGTATTTACCCAAGTCTGTCCTAAATCTAAACTTATCCAATTTATACCAATTGTTTCGTGTTCTGTCTTGTGTTGATACTTTTAATACCCTATTAATATCCCCTTTGTTATGTCCATTCACCCACTTGTAAACCTCTATCATGTCACCTCTAACTCTTCGCCTTTCCAGTGAATGCAACTTAACATAAGAACATAAGAACATAAGAACAAAGGTAACTGCAGAAGGCCTATTGGCCCATACGAGGCAGCTCCTATTCTATAACCACCCAATCCCACTCATATACTTGTCCAACCCGTGCTTGAAACAATCGAGGGACCCCACCTCCACAATGTTACGCGGCAATTGGTTCCACAAATCAACAACCCTGTTACTGAACCAGTATTTACCCAAGTCTTTCCTAAATCTAAACTTATCCAATTTATATCCATTGTTTCTTGTTCTGTCCTGTGTTGATACTTTTAATACCCTATTAATATCCCCCCGGTTATGTCCATTCATCCACTTGTAAACCTCTATCATGTCACCCCTAACTCTTCGCCTTTCCAGTGAATGCAACTTAAGAACATAAGAACATAAGAACAAAGGTAACTGCAGAAGGCCTATTGGCCCATACGAGGCAGCTCCTATTCTATAACCACCCAATCCCACTCATATACTTGTCCAACCCGTGCTTGAAACAATCGAGGGACCCCACCTCCACAATGTTACGCGGCAATTGGTTCCACAAATCAACAACCCTGTTACTGAACCAGTATTTACCCAAGTCTTTCCTAAATCTAAACTTATCCAATTTATATCCATTGTTTCGTGTTCTGTCCTGTGTTGATACTTTTAATACCCTATTAATATCCCCCCGGTTATGTCCATTCATCCACTTGTAAACCTCTATCATGTCACCCCTAACTCTTCGCCTTTCCAGTGAATGCAACTTAAGCTTTGTTAATCTTTCTTCATATGAAAGATTTCTAATTTGGGGAATTAACTTAGTCATCCTACGCTGGACACGTTCAAGTGAATTTATATCCATTCTATAATATGGCGACCAAAACTGAACTGCATAATCTAAATGGGGCCTAACTAGAGCAAGATATAGCTTGAGAACCACACCAGGTGTCTTGTTACTAACGCTGCGATTAATAAATCCAAGTGTCCGATTTGCCTTATTACGAACATTTATGCATTGATCCTTTTGTTTTAAATTCTTACTAATCATAACTCCCAGATCCCTTTCGCAATCCGACTTCGCAATCACAACACCATCTAGCTCGTATCTTGTAACTCTATCATCATTACCTAACCTCAGAACTTTACATTTATCAGCATTAAACTGCATCTGCCAATCCTTTGACCATTTCAAAACCCTATCTAGATCAACTTGAAGTGATAGTGAGTCCTCCTCCGAATTAATTTCCCTACCGATTTTCGTATCATCGGCAAATTTGCAAATGTTGCTACTCAAACCTGAATCTAAATCATTTATATATATTATAAACAACAGAGGTCCCAGGACAGAGCCTTGAGGCACTCCACTTACAACATTTTCCCACTCTGACTTGATTCCATTTATACTAACTCTCTGTTTCCTTTGGTATAGCCATGCCTTAATCCAGCTTAATATAGCACCCCCAATACCATGAGACTCTATTTTTTTAATCAGTCTTTCATGTGGCACTGTATCAAAAGCTTTGCTAAAGTCAAGGTATACAACATCGCAATCCTTACCACTATCAACTGCCTCAACAATGCTAGAATAAAAAGATAACAAATTTGTTAAACATGAACGGCCATTTATAAAACCATGTTGCGACTCAATTATTAATTTATGTTTTTCAAGATGAAGACGAATTTTATTTGCTATTATAGATTCGAGTAACTTTCCCACAATAGACGTTAGGCTAATTGGTCGATAGTTAGACGCAAGTGATCTATCTCCTTTCTTAAAAACTGGTATCACATTAGCAACTTTCCAAAACTCTGGCACTCTGCCTGACTCTATTGATTTATTAAATATGGTTGACAGTGGGTCACAAAGCTCCTCTTTGCATTCTTTAAGCACCCTAGCAAACACTTCATCCGGCCCTGGGGATTTGTTTGGTTTGAGTTTTACTATTTGTTTAAGAACATCCTCCCTGGTAACTGCTAAACTCGTCAACCTGTCCTCGTCCCCACCCACATAGACTTGTTCGGCTGAAGGCATATTGTTAAGTTCTTCTTTAGTAAATACAGATACAAAATATTTATTAAAAATACTACTCATCTCTTCATCACTATTTGTTATTTGACCTGTCTCAGTTTTTAATGGACCTATTCTTTCCCTAGTCTTAGTACGATATAACTGAAAAAACCCTTTAGGATTTGTCTTTGCTTGCCCTGCTATGCGAACTTCATAGTTTCTTTTTGCTTTCCTTATCTCTTTTTTAACATTTCTAACCAGTTGTACGAATTCCTGTTCTAAAGTGACCTCCCCATTTTTAATCCTTTTGTACCAAGCTCTCTTTTTACCTATAAGGTTCTTCAAATTCTTTGTTATCCACTTTGGGTCATTAGTATACGATCTATTCAATTTGTATGGTATACTACGTTCCTGTGCTTTGTTTAGAATATTCTTAAATAAGTTATATATTGAATCCACATCAAAATCCCCATTTAAGTCACCTATCGCTGGGTTCATGTCTCGCTCCAAGACCGGCCCACACCCCATACCCAAGCCTTTCCAATCAATTTGACCCAAAAAATTTCTTAGGCTATTAAAATCAGCTTTACGAAAATCTGGCACTTTAACAGAATTTTCTCCTACTGGTCTATTCCATTCTATGCTAAATCTGATTTCTTTGTGATCACTGCTCCCTAGCTCACTCCCTATTTCGATGTCATTAATTTGCGTTTCCCTGTTAGTTAACACTAAATCTAAAATATTATTTTCCCGTGTTGGTTCCTTAATGTGTTGCGTAAGAAAGCAATCGTCAATTAATTCTAGAAAATCTTCTGCTTCACTATTCCCTGTTTTGTTCAACCAGTTTATTCCGTTAAAATTAAAGTCACCCATGACATAAATACTGTTAGATCTAGATGCTCTAGATATTTCATCCCATAGATGCTTTGCTTCCATTCTGTCTAAATTTGGTGGCCTATATATTACTCCTATTATAATATTATTAGCTTTTTCGTTTAATTCAATCCAAATAGTTTCTGAGTGTGGCTCTGTTTTGATTCCCTCTTTGAGACTACATTTCAAATTGTCCCTAACATATATGGCTACTCCACCTCCTCGTCTAATATATCTATCTGTGTGAAATAGTTTAAATCCATATATTTGATATTCAGCTAATAGTTCTCTATTTTCTACATTCATCCACGTTTCGGTAAGTGCAATAATATCTATTTTTTCTGTGCAGACAAGAGCATTTAATTCGTTAATTTTATTTCTTAGACTTCTACTGTTAGTGTAATATACCCTAAGTGAATTGTTATTTTGCGGACCTTCTCTTTCCCTGATCGTTTTGCCAATTCCTTTCTCCCACAAACACATACTTTTATTACCTCCTTCCTCCAAATCAATTCCCATACCTCTATCTACTAACAGTTTAAACCCAAACAAACACCTCTAACCACTTCTTCTAGCGAGTTCGCAACAGCAACAACCCCAGCTCTCGATAGATGCACCCCATCACGAGCATACATTTCATTTCTTCCATAGAAGTGTTCCCAGTTGTCTATGAAAGATATTGCATTTGATTTGCAATATCTTTCCAGCCGGCAATTGACACCAAGTGCCCTCGATATCCATTCATTTCCCACTCCCTTTCTTGGAAGAATGCCACATATGATCGGGATTCCTCCCTTGCTCCTAACTAACTCTATGGCTGTTTTATACCTCTGAATCAGTTCCTCACTCCTGACTCGACCAACATCATTTCCTCCCACGCTAATGCAAATAATGGGATTGTTCCCATTACCAGCCATAATATCATTCATGTTGTTTATAATATCACCAATGCCAGCTCCGGGATAGCAAACCCTTAACCTGTTCCCCCTATCTCTAGCACAAAACGTTCTATCCAAATACCTTATCTGGGAATCTCCCACAACTAATGTTTGCTTAGGTACTTCCTTTACTTTCTGAGGGGCCTGCGCTTCCTTTCTCTTCGTTGCTTTCCCTTTTGCGCGATCCACAGTCTCTCCACAGCACTCGTCCTCCAAAACGTCAAATGAATTTGAAGTTGCTATGGCGTTTGAAGGCGGT
Organism: Procambarus clarkii; assembly: GCF_040958095.1. Classification (NCBI taxonomy): domain Eukaryota; kingdom Metazoa; phylum Arthropoda; class Malacostraca; order Decapoda; family Cambaridae; genus Procambarus; species Procambarus clarkii. Next base: position 44,540,863 of record NC_091168.1, on the reverse strand, counting down.
TTTATCAAAGTCTTCTTAAGGCCCTTGTCTTTCGCAACTCTCCAAGACGAGGTCCCTTTACTGCTGGTCTCCTCCTTCGTTACTTCTCGTTGTTTTTTAAGCTGACGCACCTCCTCCCGCAGAGAGTCCAACTCTGTCCTCAGGGCTCCCACTAGAGTCACCAGGTCCTTCACTACAACTTCCATATTGCTATGATATGAACTTAAGCTTTGTTAATCTTTCTTCATATGAAAGATTTCTAATTTGGGGAATTAACTTAGTCATCCTACGCTGGACACGTTCAAGTGAATTTATATCCATTCTATAATATGGCGACCAAAACTGAACTGCATAATCTAAATGGGGCCTAACTAGAGCAAGATATAGCTTGAGAACCACACCAGGTGTCTTGTTACTAACGCTGCGATTAATAAATCCAAGTGTTCGATTTGCCTTATTACGAACATTTATGCATTGATCCTTTTGTTTTAAATTCTTACTAATCATAACTCCCAGATCCCTTTCGCAATCCGACTTCGCAATCACAACACCATCTAGCTCGTATCTTGTAACTCTATCATCATTACCTAACCTCAGAACTTTACATTTATCAGCATTAAACTGCATCTGCCAATCCTTTGACCATTTCAAAACCCTATCTAGATCAACTTGAAGTGATAGTGAGTCCTCCTCCGAATTAATTTCCCTACCGATTTTCGTATCATCGGCAAATTTGCAAATGTTGCTACTCAAACCTGAATCTAAATCATTTATATATATAATAAACAACAGAGGTCCCAGGACAGAGCCTTGAGGCACTCCACTTACAACATTTTCCCACTCTGACTTGATTCCATTTATACTAACTCTCTGTTTCCTTTGGTATAGCCATGCCCTAATCCAGCTTAATATAGCACCCCCAATACCATGAGACTCTATTTTTTTAATCAGTCTTTCATGTGGCACTGTATCAAAAGCTTTGCTAAAGTCAAGGTATACAACATCGCAATCCTTACCACTATCAACTGCCTCAACAATGCTAGAATAAAAAGATAACAAATTTGTTAAACATGAACGGCCATTTATAAAACCATGTTGCGACTCAATTATTAATTTATGTTTTTCAAGATGAAGACGAATTTTATTTGCTATTATAGATTCGAGTAACTTTCCCACAATAGACGTTAGGCTAATTGGTCGATAGTTAGACGCAAGTGATCTATCTCCTTTCTTAAAAACTGGTATCACATTAGCAACTTTCCAAAACTCTGGCACTCTGCCTGACTCTATTGATTTATTAAATATGGTTGACAGTGGGTCACAAAGCTCATCTTTGCATTCTTTAAGCACCCTAGCAAACACTTCATCCGGCCCTGGGGATTTGTTTGGTTTGAGTTTTACTATTTGTTTAAGAACATCCTCCCTGGTAACTGCTAAACTCGTCAACCTGTCCTCGTCCCCACCCACATAGACTTGTTCGGCTGAAGGCATATTGTTAAGTTCCTCTTTAGTAAATACAGATACAAAATATTTATTAAAAATACTACTCATCTCTTCATCACTATCTGTTATTTGACCTGTCTCAGTTTTTAATGGACCTATCCTTTCCCTAGTCTTAGTACGATATAACTGAAAAAACCCTTTAGGATTTGTCTTTGCTTGCCCTGCTATGCGAACTTCATAGTTTCTTTTTGCTTTCCTTATCTCTTTTTTAACATTGCTAACCAGTTGTACGAATTCCTGTTCTAAAGTGACCTCCCCATTTTTAATCCTTTTGTACCAAGCTCTCTTTTTACCTATAAGGTTCTTCAAATTCTTTGTTATCCACTTTGGGTCATTAGTATACGATCTATTCAATTTGTATGGTATACTACGTTCCTGTGCTTTGTTTAGAATATTCTTAAATAAGTTATATATTGAATCCACATCGAAATCCCCATTTAAGTCACCTATCGCTGGGTTCATGTCTCGCTCCAAGACCGGCCCACACCCCATACCCAAGCCTTTCCAATCAATTTGACCCAAAAAATTTCTTAGGCTATTAAAATCAGCTTTTCGAAAATCTGGCACTTTAACAGAATTTTCTCCTACTGGTCTATTCCATTCTATGCTAAATCTGATTTCTTTGTGATCACTGCTCCCTAGCTCACTCCCTATTTCGATGTCATTAATTTGCGTTTCCCTGTTAGTTAACACTAAATCTAAAATATTATTTTCCCGTGTTGGTTCCTTAATGTGTTGCGTAAGAAAGCAATCGTCAATTAATTCTAGAAAATCTTCTGCTTTCTAGAAAAACTTAAGCTTTGTTAATCTTTCTTCATATGAAAGACTTCTAATTTAGGGAATTAACTTAGTCATCCTATACTGGACACGTTCAAGTGAATTTATATCCATTCTATAATATGGCGACCAAAACTGAACTGCATAATCTAAATGGGGCCTAACTAGAGCAAGATATAGCTTGAGAACCACACCAGGTGTCTTGTTACTAACGCTGCGATTAATAAATCCAAGTGTCCGATTTGCCTTATTACGAACATTTATGCATTGATCCTTTTGTTTTAAATTCTTACTAATCATAACTCCCAGATCCCTTTCGCAATTCGACTTCGCAATCTCAACACCATCTAGCTCGTATCAGAAAGACAGAAAGGAAAGGAAGTACCTAAGCAAACATTAGTTGTGGGAGATTCCCAGATAAGGTATTTGAATAGAACGTTTTGTGCTAGAGATAGGGGGAACAGGTTAAGGGTTTGCTATCCCGGAGCTGGCATTGGTGATATTATAAACAACATGAATGATATTATGGCTGGTAATGGGAACAATCCCATTATTTGCATTAGCGTGGGAGGAAATGATGTTGGTCGAGTCAGGAGTGAGGAACTGATTCAGAGGTATAAAACAGCCATAGAGTTAGTTAGGAGCAAGGGAGGAATCCCGATCATATGTGGCATTCTTCCAAGAAAGGGAGTGGGAAATGAATGGATATCGAGGGCACTTGGTGTCAATTGCCGGCTGGAAAGATATTGCAAATCAAATGCAATATCTTTCATAGACAACTGGGAACACTTCTATGGAAGAAATGAAAAGTATGCTCGTGATGGGGTGCATCTATCGAGAGCTGGGGTTGTTGCTGTTGCGAACTCGCTAGAAGAAGTGGTTAGAGGTGTTTGTTTGGGTTTAAACTGTTAGTAGATAGAGGTATGGGAATTGATTTGGAGGAAGGAGGTAATAAAAGTATGTGTTTGTGGGAGAAAGGAATTGGCAAAACGATCAGGGAAAGAGAAGGTCCGCAAAATAACAATTCACTTAGGGTATATTACACTAACAGTAGAAGTCTAAGAAATAAAATTAACGAATTAAATGCTCTTGTCTGCACAGAAAAAATAGATATTATTGCACTTACCGAAACGTGGATGAATGTAGAAAATAGAGAACTATTAGCTGAATATCAAATATATAGATTTAAACTATTTCACACAGATAGATATATTAGACGAGGAGGTGGAGTAGCCATATATGTTAGGGACAATTTGAAATGTAGTCTCAAAGAGGGAATCAAAACAGAGCCACACACAGAAACTATTTGGATTGAATTAAACGAAAAAGCTAATAATATTATAATAGGAGTAATATATAGGCCACCAAATTTAGACAGAATGGAAGCAAAGCATCTATGGGATGAAATATCTAGAGCATCTAGATCTAACAGTATTTATGTCATGGGTGACTTTAATTTTAGCGGAATAAACTGGTTGAACAAAACAGGGAATAGTGAAGCAGAAGATTTTCTAGAATTAATTGACGATTGCTTTCTTACGCAACACATTAAGGAACCAACACGGGAAAATAATATTTTAGATTTAGTGTTAACTAACAGGGAAACGCAAATTAATGACATCGAAATAGGGAGTGAGCTAGGGAGCAGTGATCACAAAGAAATCAGATTTAGCATAGAATGGAATAGACCAGTAGGAGAAAATTCTGTTAAAGTGCCAGATTTTCGAAAAGCTGATTTTAATAGCCTAAGAAATTTTTTGGGTCAAATTGATTGGAAAGGCTTGGGTATCGGGTGTGGGCCGGTCTTGGAGCGAGACATGAACCCAGCGATAGGTGACTTAAATGGGGATTTCGATGTGGATTCAATATATAACTTATTTAAGAATATTCTAAACAAAGCACAGGAACGTAGTATACCATACAAATTGAATAGATCGTATACTAATGACCCAAAGTGGATAACAAAGAATTTGAAGAACCTTATAGGTAAAAAGAGAGCTTGGTACAAAAGGATTAAAAATGGGGAGGTCACTTTAGAACAGGAATTCGTACAACTGGTTAGAAATGTTAAAAAAGAGATAAGGAAAGCAAAAAGAAACTATGAAGTTCGCATAGCAGGGCAAGCAAAGACAAATCCTAAAGGGTTTTTTCAGTTATATCGTACTAAGACTAGGGAAAGGATAGGTCCATTAAAAACTGAGACAGGTCAAATAACAGATAGTGATGAAGAGATGAGTAGTATTTTTAATAAATATTTTGTATCTGTATTTACTAAAGAGGAACTTAACAATATGCCTTCAGCCGAACAAGTCTATGTGGGTGGGGACGAAGACAGGTTGACGAGTTTAGCAGTTACCAGGGAGGATGTTCTTAAACAAATAGTAAAACTCAAACCAAACAAATCCCCAGGGCCGGATGAAGTGTTTGCTAGGGTGCTTAAAGAATGCAAAGAGGAGCTTTGTGACCCACTGTCAACCATATTTAATAAATCAATAGAGTCAGGCAGAGTGCCAGAGTTTTGGAAAGTTGCTAATGTGATACCAGTTTTTAAGAAAGGAGATAGATCACTTGCGTCTAACTATCGACCAATTAGCCTAACGTCTATTGTGGGAAAGTTACTCGAATCTATAATAGCAAATAAAATTCGTCTTCATCTTGAAAAACATAAATTAATAATTGAGTCGCAACATGGTTTTATAAATGGCCGTTCATGTTTAACAAATTTGTTATCTTTTTATTCTAGCATTGTTGAGGCAGTTGATAGTGGTAAGGATTGCGATGTTGTATACCTTGACTTTAGCAAAGCTTTTGATACAGTGCCACATGAAAGACTGATTAAAAAAATAGAGTCTCATGGTATTGGGGGTGCTATATTAAGCTGGATTAGGGCATGGCTATACCAAAGGAAACAGAGAGTTAGTATAAATGGAATCAAGTCAGAGTGGGAAAATGTTGTAAGTGGAGTGCCTCAAGGCTCTGTCCTGGGACCTCTGTTGTTTATAATATATATAAATGATTTAGATTCAGGTTTGAGTAGCAACATTTGCAAAGTTGCCGATGATACGAAAATCGGTAGGGAAATTAATTCGGAGGAGGACTCACTATCACTTCAAGTTGATCTAGATAGGGTTTTGAAATGGTCAAAGGATTGGCAGATGCAGTTTAATGCTGATAAATGTAAAGTTCTGAGGTTAGGTAATGATGATAGAGTTACAAGATACGAGCTAGATGGTGTTGTGATTGCGAAGTCGGATTGCGAAAGGGATCTGGGAGTTATGATTAGTAAGAATTTAAAACAAAAGGATCAATGCATAAATGTTCGTAATAAGGCAAATCGGACACTTGGATTTATTAATCGCAGCGTTAGTAACAAGACACCTGGTGTGGTTCTCAAGCTATATCTTGCTCTAGTTAGGCCCCATTTAGATTATGCAGTTCAGTTTTGGTCACCATATTATAGAATGGATATAAATTCACTTGAACGTGTCCAGCGTAGGATGACTAAGTTAATTCCCCAAATTAGAAATCTTTCATATGAAGAAAGATTAACAAAGCTTAAGTTGCATTCACTGGAAAGGCGAAGAGTTAGGGGTGACATGATAGAGGTTTACAAGTGGATGAATGGACATAACCGGGGGGATATTAATAGGGTATTAAAAGTATCAACACAGGACAGAACACGAAACAATGGATATAAATTGGATAAGTTTAGATTTAGGAAAGACTTGGGTAAATACTGGTTCAGTAACAGGGTTGTTGATTTGTGGAACTAATTGCCGCGTAACATTGTGGAGGTGGGGTCCCTCGATTGTTTCAAGCACGGGTTGGACAAGTATATGAGTGGGATTGGGTGGTTATAGAATAGGAGCTGCCTCGTATGGGCCAATAGGCCTTCTGCAGTTACCTTTGTTCTTATGTTCTTATGTTCTTATCTTGTAACCCTATCATCATTACCTAACCTCATAACTTTACATTTATCAGCATTAAACTGCATCTGCCAATCCTTCGGCCATTTTAAAACCCTATCTAGATCAACTTGAAGTTATAGTGAGTCCTTCTCTGAATTAATTTCCCTACCGATTTTCGTATCATCGGCAAATTTGCAAATGTTGCTACTCAAACCTGAATCTAAATCATTTATATATATTATAAACAACAGAGGTCCCAGGACAGATCCCTGAGGTACTCCACTAACAACATTATCCCCTCTGACTTAACCCCATTTATACTAACTCTCTGTTTCCTTTGGAATAACCATGCCCTAATCCAAGTTAATATAGCACCCCCAATACCATGAGCTTCTATTTTTTTAATTAGTCTTTCATGTGGCACTGTATCAAAAGCTTTGCTAAAGTCAAGGTACACAACATCGCAATCCTTACCACTATCAACTGCCTCAACTATGCTGCAATAAAAAGCTAGCAAATTTGTTAAACATGAACGGCCATTTGTAAAACCATGTTGTGACTCATTTATTAATTTATGTTTTTCAAGATGGAGACGAATTGTATTTGCAATTATTGATTCGTGTAACTTTCCCACAATAGACGTTAGGCTAATTGGCCGATAGTTTGACGCAAGTGATCTATCTCCTTTCTTAAAAATTGGTACCACATTAGCTACTTTCCATGACTCTGGCACTCTGCCTGACTTTTGATTTATTAAATATGGTAGACAGTGGCTCGGAAAGCTCCTCTTTGCATTCTATAAGCACCCTGGCAAACACTTCATCCGGCCCTGGGGATTTGTTTGGTTTTAGTTTTTCTAATTGTTTAATTACATCCTCCCTGGTAACTGCTAAACTAGTCAACCTGTCCTCATCCCCACCCACATAGACTTGTTTGGCTGAGAACGGGTTGCAATATATGCCATTGAAATTATTACAAATGCCAATAGGTCGCACTGCAGCATCCTGTAGAATACACAAAGACACCAAATGTATACAGACCACAATTGTGAGACTCAATAACTGGCTTTGCTCCACACATGCAGAATTAGGTCTGTGTGTAGAGATTCTGTGATTCAAAGTCAGCTCTTGGGCCTTAAAAACCCAACATGCAAAATAGACATTAGGAATGTTGTAACATCCATTATAAACAACATTATTAATGCAAAGAGCAAGAGTTTCAGTCTCATTTCTATGGATACCATCTCACATAGGTGTTGTCCAGCATGATGACACAGACAAGGCAGCTAAAACTGCATGTGATAAGCCTGAAATTGAGTTGGATATTGGCACTCCAATCTCTGCTGTAAAAGCCGCAATATTTCAGGAAATTAGGGAAAACAGAAGATCAGTTACTTACACTCAAAGGCCAGAAAGCACGAGTATAAAGAGCTATGACATGTTTAAAACCGAGAATTATATGTACGGGCAGCATAAAACATCCACTAGACAGTGTGACATTGTAATTGCCAGAATTAGGCTGGGATATTCATATATATAGTAGGTGGCTGCAGGTAATGAATCCCCAAATGGTGAACATTCCAATTGTAAACAATGTGAACAAGAGCTGGGACATACTCTCCAACACTATATCTGTGATTATTGCCCAGTTATTAGTGATTTCAGACCAAATGGTATGAGGTAATTTACGATATGTAATTACTTTATGCACTCAAGAATATTGAAAGATATTCTTGTGCTGAACCTAGAGTGTGCTAGTGAAGGCAAATAGATCAGTCACCCTTATATTTCACGTTCTCTCATGATTTCATGTATGACTACCCATCCTGTGAGACAGGGATATTAGATGAACTGAAAGCTAGTTTTTTAGCTTTTTTAGTTTTTTTGTAGCTACACTCTGTAATCTTTTATATAGAATAGGTCAGCAGCACACTGCTGTGTATACCTAAGCTTGTTTATAAATAATAATAATATTTTTAATTTACAAGTAGGTACAATGGGTTTGTGAGATTACATATGATTGCTATTTTTCCTTTTTTTGTAAAGCCACTAACATGCATAGCGAATAATTTATTTTAAAGTATAATAAGAGATCATATATGAGTACCTTATGTTATAAAGTATGATGTTATTCCAAAATGTATTGCTTTGCCTAAGAGACAATTCACACCACCATGGGAGGAGTGTAACGTAGATGTAGTAATTATTCCCAGGCAAAAGAAAAAAGTATGTACGAGATAGAGAGCTGAGATATGATTGTATAATTAGAAAATGACGTACAGAAAACACTCTACATGTATACTGTGATGGAACAGTAGCTAGGGATGGAAAGGCAGGATGAGGAGTCACTGACATCGGCACTGTAGATACTGTTATTGGACGCCGCTTAATTGACAATGTCTATTCAACGCAGGCTGAACTCCAAGCTGTATTAGCAGGATTACAGGAAACAGTCAAATGTGGTAAAAATGTCTTTTTTTATTTGTTTATATACACAAGAATTTTAACATGCTTGTAAAGCCACTAGCACGCATAGCGTTTCGGGCAGGTTCTCAATCTTATTTTTTCCCTGGAATACGACCCGCCAAATCATTTAACAACCTGGTACCCATTCCCTGGTACCGACTGGATGAACAAAGGCTACATTTAAGGATTGATGCCTAGTCAATCCTCCCTGGCCGGGATATGAACCATGGCCAAATCGCTCGCGAAGCGCCGGGAGAGTGTCTTACCACTGTGCCATGGAGACTGTTGTGGCTTGCATCCTGAGGTCTGTATATTTGGTCGAGGGGAAAAAATAAAAACAAAAAAGTCTCCTCATTAATATTTCACATTTTCCTTGAGAGACAACTTATTCCTCGATAGTGAACTATTATAAACATAACCCCGTACCCAGGAGTTAGGCAACTGTTGTGGGTCGCATTCTGGGGAAAGGGCAGTAGGCGGCCTAATGGTACAGGATAAGCCTTGTAGAGAGTAAACCTCCACTCTCTCATTATCTTAATGGCATAACTAATTAACACTAATTACAGAAGCTATAATCTTTTCAATAATTACAGGTAACAGTTCTTCCACCCTTCTATCTTATTGGAGGAAGCTGAGGTGTAGTCACCAAATATAAGCCAGCGATATGAGAATAGCCAAACTTTTTGTTCCGAGTAGCTGAATCTAAAACAACAAGAATAGCCAACAGTACAATTTCCACAGTGATTCAGTGAGCTACAGTACAGACACTTAGGACTTATCACATTGATGATCCCAGAGAGTTTCGACGATACCCAGCCACGACGGACTTCAACATGGGTTCTCACTGGACCTCTACCGCTGTTGCAGCTTACTGTGGACCGCAGCCACCTGTCATGGAACGCTGCCGACACCCTCACCTCAGCTATGATTTTCATAGCGATCATCTCTGTATTTTTATCTGCAACAGCTTGCTACACCACGATCGTTACTCACTCATCTGACAGCTTCATCAGTAACTACATCATGTAGGATCTACAGCCTGGCCTGCAGACTCTCCGTCGCTGCCACTGCTTGTCCTTCAGGGACTCCCACGACAGCTGCTCTTTCATCAGATTCATCTACACGTTCACTGCATTCTGGTATGATGCCGACTCAAGCACTTTTCTTGCGCAGTACAGGACCAACAGCTTGCGTTTCCGACTCTTGATCGTTGCTTCCAGGACAATTTAGCTCTAACAGTGATTCCCTACGTGCCTACATTACCTCCTATGGTCATGGTGCCCGAGCCCATCCGCCCCGGATCTAAATGCTCCACCAGCGACCCAAGGACGCAACAATCATGCACATTCTTCTCTCCGAGCTTGTCCACACACTGCCTGCATCTTTTGGTACCGGACAACATGTTCCACAGCGACCCAGGGAACAGTAGCCTCGTATTTTTTGTTGTATTGCTTTTCTTCCATTCCCTGGCAGGGGGAGTCCTGTAGCGAGAAAACCTTATACTCGCTCCATTATCTCATCATCCTAATGGCATAACTAATTAGCACTAACTACTCAAGCTATAATCCTATCCCTATTTACAGGTAACAGTTCAACCATCCTTCTATCTTATTGGAGGGAGTTGATGTGTAGTTACCGAATATAAGCAAGCGATATGTGAATAGCGGACCACCATTTGGTCACCACTTGGTCCGGGAGACATCTCCCGTCACGCAGGGTGCAGTTGCGCCTCCACAGATCTCCAGTATCATCTTTTGATACTGGTAATGGCTCGAAAGGGCCACCACTTACGGGCTATTCATGCCCGTGCCACCTCTTGGGTGGCTTAATCTTCATCAATCAATCGAATAGCGGACGGTACAATTTCCAGTCAAGAATGTAGCACTCTGCATATGCAGTTCTAATCGACCCCAAGACACTACAGCTTCGGCACAGAACAGGCAGCAGACTAGGACCACATCCAGCTACAACGCTCTCCCACATAGAGCTCCACGACTCCGACCACACTCCGCTCTCTGCTCTGCTCCAAGCTCCGTCTCAACGTCTACGACACTGCTGTATGCAAGACTACCAAATAAATATGAAAACCCACTAACACCGTGTATCTAATCTACCCAACAACGTAACATAATCGTACGTTACAAACTCAGTGGTACCGATTTCCACTTTCTATTTACGTTGTACGTCGGTATATATATACTATGGTCCTCATCCTTACTATAAGTACTTCTAAAACAGGAGGATGGGCTAAGATAATGAAATGGGTTTGTTAATTCTACTTGGTCCACTAATTACAATTAATACTTCTTCTCAAGTGTACACGTTAAGCTTGTTAAGATTTTTTTTTTAAGTGGTACTCGTTATGAAGTGGTGAGACAATCGCCTGGCTTTTCGTGATATATTTATTTAGTATAGTCTTGATTACAGCAGTCTGTTTGTTGTTGTTGTGGCTTGCATCCTGAGGAAGGTTGGTGTATCTGGTCTAGGAGGATCTTTATTTATATATCTTTTTATTGACATATACAATAGTTTTTACATTGTTGTACAGTCATTACACGCATAGCGGTACAGGCAAGTCCTTAATATTAATTTTCACACACACACATACCCAGGCAGCAGCCCATAGCAGCTGTCTAACTCTCAATTACATGTATACTGCTAGGTGAACAGATACATCAGGGTGAAAGAAACTGCCTATTTTTTCCGCCTCCGCCGGGGATCGAACCCGGACCCTTAAGACTACAAACTCCGCGCGCTGTCTACTTACCCATCAGGCCCCCCTGAGGGCATCTCTATAAACCTAAAAGTCTTCCTGTCCCCAGCTGCAGGAATCGTTCAGGATATTTAAAAAAAAAAGATGAACTTATAGCTAGTTGTTTAGTCTGAGTTGATTTGTTTTTGTATTGAGGCAGGTATTTGTTCCCATGATTCCATATATGACTAACCATTATGTGAGATGGGAATATTAGATGAACTTATAGCTATTTTTTTTTTATCTACACTGTGTCATCTTTCATACAGAATAGAGTAGCAGCACATTGTTATGTATACCTAAGCTTGTTAATACAACAACAAAATCTAAAAAAAGCATCCTAGTTAATATTTTTAATTTTCTTTAATAGATAAATTTATCCAGGTGAACTATTTTAAACTTACATCAAATGAGTAACGTTTCACAAAATTTCTATTATGACCTAAGATTTGTCAAGAAAAAATACTCTTGCTAAGAAACAATTTTTTAAAGATTTAAATATTAAGAATAAAATAACATAGAATAATGATATTTTAAAAGTTAAATTTATATCTTACACAGAAAACAAGATACAATTTTAAAAATATATTAAAAAATATTTATATAAAAATGACGTCATCGTCATTTAATACTTAAAACTGAGGATTAATTTTCTCTGTTTATTTTTGAGGCATTGAATGCCCTTGAATTTATTTCAAATTATACCAGGTGGCAATGTGGGATAGAAAGTATATGAACACAGATCACATGAGTGAGACTCAATAACTGGCTTAGCACCACACATGCAGAATTAGCTACTCTATAATTTGCCACTAACACACTGAAGAACAGTGGTGGAGTAATTTTCTGTGATTCAAAGTCAGCTCTTCAGGCCCTTAATAAGAACCCAACATGCAAAAAAAGATACTTAGAATGTTGTAACATCCATTATAAACCACATTATTAATGCAAAGAGCAAGAGTTTCAGACTCATTTGTATGGATACCATCTCAGACAGGTGTTACCAACCTGGTCTCTTAAAAATATCGTCGCTTTTCGCTCGTATGCGCACTATGGCCAAAAGTGAACGTAATTTGAAATGAAATCGACTCACAAAAGTGACGTACTGTCCCGTTTTCTGTTTGAGTCGTCCGGCTTATTCGGTAAGGTTAGAAGAAACTTTCAATTAACGTTTTTCATACCGTTTTGAAACTTTATGAGAATTTCCTGCCCACCTAACCTACCAGAGGACCCTTAACTTACTGTTGTTGAAAAAAATCCCAAATTTATTTTCATTTTCAAATTACGGTCACTTTCAGCCATACGGGCAAACGGTCAAAAGCGATGTTATTTTTAAGAGGACAGGTTGATGACACAGACAAGGCAGCAAAACTGCATGTGATAAGCCTGAAATTGAGTTGTATATGGGCATTTTACGCTGCTGTAAAAGCCGCAATATTTCAGGAAATTAGGGAAGACAGGAGAGCAGTTACTGACACTCAAAGGCCATAAAGAGCTATGGCATGTTTAGAACCGATAATTTTATGTACAGGCAGAATAAAACATTCACTAGACATTGTGACATTGTAATTGTCTGAATTAGGCTGCGATATCGGTATCTATGGCAGGGTGTTGCAGGTAAGGAATCCCCCAATGGTGAACATTCCCATTGTAAACAATGTGAACAAGAGCTGGGACACACTCTCCAACACCATATCTGTGATTGCCCTGTTATCAGTGATATCAGACCAAATGGTATGAGGTACTTTGAGCTCTGAAATTACTTCATACACTCAGGAATAGTGGAAGATATTCTTGTGCTGTACCTAGATTTTGCTAGTGGAGGCCAATAGATCAGACTTGCATTTCATGTTCTCTCCTGATTTTTAGTCAGAGTTGATCATTATAACTTATTTTTGAGTCATTATATGCCCAAAAATTTATTTCAAATACTATAAGCATCCTGTTGAATATATAAAGACAACATATGCTCTCCCACATAGAGCTCTGCGACTCCGGCCACACTCTGCTCTGCTCGAAGCTCCGTCTCAACGTCTACGACACTGCTAGCATATCCAAGACTAATAAATAAATATGAAAATCCACGGAACACCGTGTACCTAACCTACTCATCCACGTATCATAATCGTACGTTACAAATCTTACATAGTAAGTACTTTACAATTTCAAAAATACCTTTAAAAATATTTATATAAAAATACACTTTTTTGAGATATATGCAAGAGTTGTTAGATTCTTGTGCAGCCAGTACGCGTAGCGTTTCGGGCAAGTTCTTAACTCTTTGTTCCCTGGAATACGATCCCCGCACCTAAGAATCGTTGTTACAACCATGTACACATTTTACTGTTGAGTTAAACAAAGGCTACATTTAAGGATTTGCGCCCAGTAAATCCTCCACGGCTATGATACGAACCCAGGACAAAGTTGTCTCGGAACACTAGAACAATGTCTTACCACTACACCACGGAGATTGGAGACATTACAATTTTTATATCTAGCTTTAAATTATCTGCAAGCAAATTTTATTTTTTAGGCATTACATATACTTGAATTTATTTCAAATGCTAACAGGTTGCAATGCACCATCCTGTAGAATATACAAAGACAACATATGTACACACACCACAATTGTGAGACTCAATAATTGGCTTAGCTCCACAGATGCAGAATTAGCTGCACTACAACTTGCCACTAACACGTGATGAAGTAATTATCAATTTTAAACACAATTGGGGACGCATTTTTCATCTACATCCTTCTGAACCAACTGCTCTTCCCAACACTGAAGTAGTTGAAGACTGTGTACACCAAAACAGACATGAAACTACACCTGTCGATCTCATCCACCTTGACAACCTCAACTCACGCACTGAACTACAGACTCCCCAGACTCCAGCTGATGTCAAGACAGCTGTCATGGTCACTCGTCACAGAGCCCCTGGTGCGTCTGGCATTGGACATACCCTCCTTCGACAACTTCCTGTTTCTATCATTGCTTCTATCACTAACTTATTCAACGCCTCTCTTGCCTCTGGATATTTTCTTCTCACCTTCATATCTGCCACTGCTGTTCTTATTCCAAAACCTGGGAAACTTCACACTGACCCAAAAAACTATAGATCCATCAGCCTTCTGGAGACACTTGGCAAAGTCTTTGAAAGGATGGTCAACATGAGACTCAGAACGCACCTAGAAGACAATGACTTACTCACTAACAAACAGTTTGGATTCCGGCCTCACCGGTCCACACACGACGCCTTAAATATCATGACCAATTACATCAGCATCAATCAGCACCAAAGACTCAAGACTGCACTCATCACTAAGGACGTTGAGAAAGCCTTTGACACTCTTTGGCATGACGGACTAAAATTCAAACTATGCAATAACTTTAATCATCCCCTTATCACCACCAAACTTCTTACTTCTTAGGACAATTAGAATCAAGTTCCTCCGACAACACTCTGACTACTTCAACTTACACGAAAGTGTTCCCCAAGGCTCTATTCTTGCCCCGACACTCTTCATCCTATACATCAACATCATTCCTGAGCCTATTTATCACACTATTATCTGCTACGCTAATGATGTCTCAACACCATTGATACACTATCACGCAGAGCACAAGCAGAACTCGATACTGTAACGGAATTGGAGTATGACTGGCGCATTAAAACTAACTCCAACAAATAAAAAATCACCTACTTTTTCTGTGAACGAACTATAAGCCCTATTCCTGTTCAACTCTATTCACTCTCTCCTAACCCTACTAACATCTCTGTATCTCCTTCCACCACAATTCTTGACCGACAACTACTCTTTCACACACATTACACAGAAACATACAACAGCTCTCCATGCCATGAACAAATTGTACAGACTAAAATTTGCAAAACCTGATATTGAAATGCACCTTTATAAAGCACTCATTAGACCTCTCATAACATATGCTCCAATAGCTCTTTCCTTAGCCGCTCCCACTAATAAACTAAAACTTCAGAGAATACAGAACAGAACACTTAGATGGGTACTCAACACTCGATGGGACGATTTCAATACCAGCGAAAGTCTTCATGATAGTACCAACATTCCTGCCATCAATGTCTACTGGAAAACTTTATTAGACAAACAACTTGACAAACTACTCTCTTATCACGAACAACACATTGACTCTCTCTTACACACTCTTAGACAACCACGGAACACCCACGACCTCTTCTCTACCATCTGGGTAGAGAAGAGGTACTAATAAATTACTACCTGCCTCCGCCGGGGATCGAACCCAGACCCTTAGAATTATGAAAACCGAGTACTGTCCACTCAGCCGTCAAGCCCCCCAGACGGCATATCTATAAATTTAAAGGTCTTCCTGCCTCCGGCTATGCGAATCGCTTAGGATATCTGAAAATAGATGAACATATAGGTAGTAGTTTAGTCAGAGTTAATTTGTTTGTGTGTTGAGGCAGATATTTGCTCCCCTCATTCCATATATGACAAACCATTCTATGAGATGGGAATATTAGATGAACTTATTGCTAGTTTTTTATCTACACTGTGTAATCTGTCATATAGAAGAGGTAGCAGCACATTGGTGTGTATATTTTAGCTTGTTTATAAAAACAAACATATATAAAAAGATAGCTTCCCAGTTAATATTTCTCATTTTCTTTATTAGAAAAATAAACCAGAGAGACTATTTTAAACTTACATCAAATGAAAAATCTTTCACAAATGTTCTATTATATTCTAAGTTTTGTTGAAAGCATACACTTATTGAGAAACATTTTTTGCTTAATACATAAATGCTTATAAAACAAAAAAGAAAAATAATGATATTTAAAAAAATTAATTTAAATCTTACATAGAAAATTCGATACAATTTAAATTTAAAAAATACGTTACATATAATTATATAATTATATGTATATTAGAACTCAATCGATTTTTTGTTTATGAATCAATTTTATTTTTGTGGCAATATATGCCATTGAAATTATTACAAATGCCAACAGGTCTCACTGCAGCATCCTGTAGAATACACAAAGACACCATATGTACTCAGACCACAATTGTGAGACTCAATAACTGGCTTAGCTCCACACATGCAGAATTAGGTGCATGTGTGGAGATTCTGTGATTCAAAGTCAGCTCTTCGGCCTTAAAAACCCAACATGCAAAATAGACATTAGGAATGTTGTAACATCCATTATAAACAACATTATTAATGCAAAGAGCAGGAGTTTCAGTCTCATTTCTATGGATACCATCTCACATAGGTGTTGTCCAGCATGATGACACAGACAAGGCAGCTAAAACTGCATGTGATAAGCCTGAAATTGAGTTGGATATTGGCATTCCAATCTCTGCTGTAAAAGCCGCAATATTTCCGGAAATTAGGGAAAACAGAAGATCAGTTACTGACACTCAAAGGCCAGAAAGCAGGAGTATAGAGAGCTATGACATGTTTAAAACCGAGAATTATATGTACGGGCAGCATAACACTTTCGCGCTCTCGGCGCTCAAAAAAAATCAATACCCTAGATGCTTTCGGCATTTTGCGCGCCTACGCGTAAGACCGAAAAAGTGTACACTCTTTTGACTGTCCTGACAATAATTGAAGGCGCACGTATTTAAATTTGGTATCACTGTGTTCGCAATGAAATTGTCTATAAGAGCATACCTATAAAATGCCGCCCAAGCATAAGGAGTATCAACACCAAATAAAAAACTATGCAGATCACTCGCCGAGAGCGCCAAACAGCAACAAAATGTTTCCACTCTCGTAATGGTTGCGAAGCCTACAGTTGTCCTACATCGGTAATTTTGGTATCATTGGAATCGCAATAAAATACTCTACACGGACATATGCA
Source organism: Procambarus clarkii (assembly GCF_040958095.1). Taxonomy (NCBI): domain Eukaryota; kingdom Metazoa; phylum Arthropoda; class Malacostraca; order Decapoda; family Cambaridae; genus Procambarus; species Procambarus clarkii. The sequence goes on along the minus strand of NC_091168.1, from coordinate 44,523,609 downwards.
TATGAATGTTTAATATAGGTAATTGCCCACCCGCAATAGCGTGTGAAGTGGAGAGTAGTTAGCCGCGAGCGCACTGGCGAAAACATGGGGGAAATCATGCTTGGAAAGTTTATACATTTATACGTTTCCTGACCCTACTTTTCTATGTACGTATTTCTTTTTTATACCAATGTGTTCGCAATAAAATTTTCTATAAGATGAAATGTATAACATTTGTACAAAGCATGTGTAAGAGAAGCGCCAAATATAGAACCACGTCGCTCAGTATGCGTTCGCGGCAGAAACGAACGCATTGTTTTCGTTCGTTTGATGTTTGTCATGTTTATACTTGTTGAAACATTTTATAATTTGTATGACAGTGATCGCAGTAAAATTCCCTACACAGACATATACATAACACATACAAATATTTCCCACGTGTTGGATATATCAACGGCTAAAGGGAACCCACTGCCACACGACCGCCACACCCCCAAACATACTTTGTGTTTTTTTTTTTTACTCATAGAAGTTTATGTGATATAATATTCATTCTGGTACCAAAAAATTCGCAAATAAATTCTCTACAAAACGTATATAATATAACTTCTTATAGATGATAAAAAATTCAAAATAGGTGTACTTACCCTGTCTATGTTGATTGAAGATCAACAGTTGAGCATTTTTTCTTCACTCCACCATCTTCAGGCTTCTGATCCTGAAGTTGCTCATCTGATGTTTCTTAGGTGGAGTGAAGCTGTTGCCAGTGGTTATTTTTTCTCCACCCAAAATGTCTTTTTTCGGTGGTACCTTGTGTAGCAAGGCGCAGCGCACAGTGCCACATCACAAGTTTTACATCCATATATCACGTCCCTCCTTTTGCCAGACTTGTAACAAACACGGCATCTTTTTTTTTTAGCCAAGTGCACGAGTTCATGCGTCAACTTGTAGTTGAGACGTTGTTCTGAATCTATAATTCTTGTATTTTTTGGATTCACTGGAAGAATATTGTCTTCTACAGGAACCACCAAACTTGTAGTAGAATCTTCTATGAAATCAGAAACATCAAGTGGTTCTATGTCCTCAATGTCCATTTCAGAATTTGTGGTTGATGAGTGGGCTTTAGGTGTTGAGGTGAACAGAGGACGCCTCGCACCAGATGGCCCGGGTGTTGAAACTGCCGCGTCAGCAGGAGGAGCTGTGCTGGCATCTATGTCGGGAACATGTGGTATACTTGTTGTTGTTGGCCATTCCTTGCTGTTCCACGCCAATAAGGCTTTTATTCCTACTGCGTGAAACTCTAATAGTGTTAGTTTTTTTGTATCTGTTGAGTAGTGGTTATACAATGCGTATGCATTGTGCATGGCCATTTGCAGAAAATAGAAAGTGATCTTCTTGGTCCATTTGTGGGTTTTTCTTGCAAACTCATAATATTTGACCATTTGATCAAAATGATCAACACCTTTCATGAACTTATTGTAATCCACTATGGCCTTGGGTTTGTTCATTTTCACAATTTCTACTCCAGTTCTCCCGTCACCTTTACGAACGCGTTTCCTGCGCTGTGCTTGAGTAGTGTCGGTATTGTGGATATTGGTGATGACAGAGACGGGGTGCTTGTCCTTCCAAACTATAACAAAGGTGTTATCCTTACGCATGTATACGGTCGTGTCGGTTGCCATTTTACCCTTTACAACTTGTTGCAGATCCTTGGGGGCGCCACGTTGGAGTCTAAGTGTGCCACATGTGTAATCACCAACTTCACGTAATTGTTCTGTTAGGCTTACCGAGTTATAGTAGTTATCCATATACAAATGATAACCCTTGTTGACTAGGGGCGCCATCAACCCCATCACGGTTTCCACTGTCGTTTTTCCAATTCCACAATACACATCAAATTTATATATGTAGCCTGATTTCCCTTCGGCCAACATATAAAATTTTACACCATATTTATCAGGCTTGTTGGGATTGTAGACCTTGAAAGAGAGGCGGCCTCGCCAAGCCATTGTACCCTCATCGAGACTCAATTCTTTTTTGGGGATATATACAGATTCAAATTTTTCTGAAAAATAGTCCATTAGTGGTCTAACTTTTATCAATCGGTCACTATTATTCACTGGAATGCCTTTTTTGTTATACATGTGGAAGAACTTAGAAATGTGTTGGAACCGAGCAGACGACATAAACAAGTTGAAGAATCGACAATGCCACATCTGATTCGTCTGCCAGTACATCCTCATTGTAGGCATCTTCACTATGCCCATCAGTATGCACAGGGCCAAATATAGGGCCATTTCTTTCACCGACACTGGTTTCCACGTTTTTCTTGCTGACTCAGCCATGAGATGTATGACGTGTGTGGCATGCAAATTTGTTTCATACGCTAAGTATTCAACCACTGCTCTAGTGAAAAATAATTGTAAAAACTGCAATGGAGTAGCAGGTAGTGGAATTGTTAGGCCAGGGGTTGCAGTAAAGTCATCAACGATGGGAGGAGTATTGCTACGATTCCACTCATCACCCAGCCTAGCCCTCTTTGGTACCGGACACGTGCGGTTACCGCGTGGCGGGGCTGGGGCTTCTTCATCACTCTCACTCGAAATATCTTCATCACTTGAGGAAACCTCATAAAGAACATCATTTTCCGGTTCGTCAGCCTCCAAATCATCATCAGAAGACCCTGAAAAGGCTTCAACAACGTCGGGAATCTTGGATGGAGTGAGATTGACCCCACGATACAGATCGAAAATCCTGGCGATCTCTTCTGCTTTCCTAGATTTCCTACCTTTGTTTTGCGTTCCACTGCTTGTTCCTGGTGCAGCATCCATGTTGAAGGTATTGAATGGGTTTTAGGTACACGAGAACGGAAATGGAACGGAAATAAATGCGTAAAACGGGTCACGTTTGCCGCGAGAGGGGAGCGCAGTGTGGGCACTTGGCGTGTCAACAAAACAATGGGCCGACCACGTGACCGGGTAGGCCGAGATGCCATGTGTTCGGTGAGGGAGAACGGGAATTTCATGGAGAACAATCTGAGAGTATCCCCATCCATTTCGGTTAAAAAATGGAATTTATAGAAATATTTTTTCGATTGACGAGAAAAGTAGGCAGTTATGCGGAATCGTAAGAAAAACCAGTGACGAGTTATCTCTAATCGAAAGCGCGAAAGTGATAAAACATCCACTAGACAGTGTGACATTGTAATTGCCAGAATTAGGCAGGGATATTCACATATATAGTAGGTGGCTGCAGGTAATGAATCACGAAATGGTGAACATTCCAATTGTAAACAATGTGAACAAGAGCTGGGACATACTCTCCAACACTATATCTGTGATTATTGCCCTGTTATTGGTGATTTCAGACCAAATGGTATGAGGTAATTTACGCTATGTAATTACTTTATGCACTCAAGAATATTGAAAGATATTCTTGTGCTGAACCTAGTATGTGCTAGTGAAGGCAAATAGATCAGTCACCCTTATATTTCATGTTCTCTCCTGATTTCATGTATGACTAACCATCCTGTGAGACAGGGATATTAGATGAACTGAAAGCTAGTTTTTTAGCTTTTTTAGTTTTTTGTAGCTACACTCTGTAATCTTTTATATAGAATATAAGCAGCAGCACACTGCTGTGTATACCTAAGCTTGTTTATAAATAATAATAATAATATTTTTAATTTACAAGAAGGTACAATGGGTTTGTGAGATTACATATGATTGCTATTTTTCCTTTTTTTTGCAAAGCCACTAACATGCATATCGAATAATTTATGTTAAAGTATAATAAGAGATCATATATGAGTACCAGTAGTGAATAAGGAGACAGATTGAGGTAAAAAAATTTCAGAAACGGTTGGGCACTTCCATGCCGACTTGACCCTGGCGGGCCAGATCGTCCATCCCTCTCGTTTTAGGTGGTTAGGTTAGGGCACAGTCAGCGCGCTCCTGGCTGGCTGGCGGTGGTGGGGTGGTACCCCATGGGTACCACCCATGGGGTACCTGAGGAACTGGTGCCCTATCCTAACCTGTTTTTTTGCACGATTCGTCTCGAGCTTTTAATATGAGTCTAGAGCCTCAAGAAGGGGGTCTCTACTTATGAGAGGTACCGAGGATGAATGTTCAATAGTTGGAAACCAAAAAATACACTGGTGAAAGGCATATAAACGTTTTTGGAGTATTTTAATGGCATGAGCAAAAATGCACGATTTGTCTCGGGGGTGTTACGAGAGTACTACGGTATCAATTTGGGGGCCCTTACTTTTGAATGGATCAGAGGGTGAATGTTCAATAGATTCAAACCAAGAAACACAGTTGAAAGCGAATATAGAAGTTTTTGGAGTACTTTAATGAGGCTATGACTGAATAGTATAGGGAGTCCTTGGGCACAGCTCCATTTTCTGTAATGGTCAGAGGTGGATAACCCCAGTGGGGGTCAAGCATACAAGGGGGGGGGGGTCAAGATTCCTTACAAAGACCATTTTGGATATATAGGTGTAGTAAGCCTTATCTTGAATTTGCATGATACTGTGGGGTACATTGATATGAAGGGCGAGTCATAGAACAGGATCTGCATGTGAGATGGGTCATATAGGGGTTTTAAAGAAGTTAAGATACCTTTAAAGAGTCCTGTGTGCTTGATAGTGGGGAAATGTTGTCAATAATTCTCGTGTTTTGAATCTGAATGAGGGGTCCTAGTTTGCGTTCTAGTCGTAAAATGAGTTCCTTAGTATATTTGCTATGGAAAATGAGCTTTCAGTACTCTATATAATTTGAAATGAGGTCAAGAAAGACATGTTTATGTGCGGGAAGAGTCAGGTTGGAAACTGTTTATTTCAGTCATCCCCCCTTGGCTTTGCTCCGTTTTCTGTAGCTAAAGTAAAGATTCCATTTTCTGTGGCATACAGTTGATTACTGGTGAAAAAGGCATACTTGCATTTGTATGGTTCTAACCTGTTTATAGATTTTATAGATATATTTTTCGGGCCTCAAATTAGATTTTAATATGAAAAATAGCATCAAATGTATGTCTATCTTTTGTAATAAACGTTACAAGCATTAACAATACCTGTGATATTTCATAGCATACGAAAAGAAGTTTAAATAGTGGGGCCTCAGCCATATTATGTTGGGTTTGACACTCCAAACATTAATTTGACACTTGTAAATATACTATAAAGGAAAGTAGTTGAGTAGATTAAGCAATTTAATAGTATTGGGAATTTGTTCGTATTCTGTATTAAATTTCATTTTTTAACATCATAATAGTTTTCCGCTATTGTGGTGGGGGCCCAATAACTTTATATAGCACAACGACTGGCGCTATCTGTACTTAGTCCCCCCTCAACTTAAAACTGTTGCACAATCTTAATTAAACACATTGCTAAACTCATACACAAACAAAAACTCAATTTTTAACTTACACAAATAAACCCAGGGCTTTCACATTCGCGCAAAATACTTAGTCCCCCCTAAACTTGAACACTCACAATCTTACGGTGCTTAATTTCCAAAGCCTTCCAAACCTGCACTGGGTCCTGCCCAGCTGACTGCGGCTGGAAGGATTACAATTGAGCCAAAAACAGTTGGTCAGGGTGAGATACGGCCTCATTTTTAGACATTTACTATAGCAAAAGCTTGAACGTCGAAAACTGAATGCGGGCCTGCACGAGAGTTGTTCTTGGCACTCGAATGTTTAGAGATTAAAATACATAGAATCTGCAAGAGCCCACCCAAGTCGCTTACGCGGGCAATAGACATGTTTTTCGCCCAAATGTATTTATTTAAAATAATACGTCAGATAGAAAGAGTTTCGCATTGCTATTATATTTACCTTATAAAGCCTCTTTATAAAAATGATATGCCACTGCGTATTATGATTGTTTTATAATAAATATTGCATATATACTTACACTATTTCATAAACAAAAAAAAACTTTTAATGAGCCATGGTTGGAAGGCTTCATCATTACAGTAAATACAAACTTATAAAACTAATTAAAAATATATATCTCATAGAGGAAGATTTATTCTTCAGGATATATATTATTTATTAATTAAGAGTTTCATTTTGTTAAAAAAAAAGTTGCCAATATTTTCAAATCTCTGGCCACAAATTTTTTATAAAGGTTTTCCAAGGGAGTAAATCTTGCTTCCTCTCTTTCTCCCAAATGTTTCCTCATTTGCACAGGATCAGAGCAACCTTCGTGCGGGCCCTGGTTCAGTTCCCTAACGTCCGAGCTAATGGACATTACAAATTTCACTAAATGATGCAGTATCTTAGCTGTCTCTCTAATTATAAAGGTGTTAATCTTTTTTTTTAACCTTTGAGTGCTAGGTCTCAAAAAAGGTTCTTTACCTCAGAAAGAAAGAGAGAGAGAGAGAGATTCTATTTTTGTCCATATTCGAGCGGAATGTTAAACAACCTTCGTGCGGGTCCCGGTTCAGTTCCCCCAACGTCTGAGATATTGGACATTACAAATTTCACTAAATGATTCATTATCTTAGCAGCCTCTCTAATTATAAAGTTGTTAATCTTTTTTTATAACCTTTGAGTGCTAGTTTTCAAAAGGTTCTTTACCTCAGAAAGAGAGAGAGAGAGATTCTATTTTTGTCCATATTCGAGCGGAATGTTGAGCAACCTTCGTGCAGGACCCGGTTCAGTTCCCCAACGTCCGAGCTATTGCACATAGCAAATTTCTCTAAATGAGGCAGTATCTCGCCCCCCCCCCCCAGATCAATGATTTTAGGGCAGTAAATAAGCAATTGCAATCTAATCCCCCCCCCCCCCAAAAAAAAATACTGTTCATGAAAATGTGAGCTTATTTATACTAATTTATGAATATAAAAAAACAACTCGACATTTGTACAATTTTTATTTACATAAATAAATTAGTCTCTATGCCTTTTTTGTCTTCTTAGGAAATAATCGGTCGAAGGACATGCGAAATGGTGCATCTGCAAATGGGGCAGTTTCTCATAGATACAAGACAATTACTGCATGTTACCATATGTCTGCAGGGCAGCAGTACGACACTCAACGCATTGTTAAAGCACACCTTACACAAAATATCAGCAGCCCAAGACGTTGGCGTAGATGTGTTCATCACAGTTTCAACATGGGATGTCGCATCAAAGTCTGTGGCCTCTTCGCCAGTTTCAACATCCATTTCATTAGCGACTATAGTCGTCTCTTCAGCCTCTGTTTCAACAGGAGAAGGCAAAGTCCGCAAACCAAGATTAGTGCTCATGAACCCGCTCATTGATTCAACAACGTCGACATCCATTTCATTAGCTGTGGCGACTGTTTCCATGTCAGAGGGCGCGGATTGCCATTCCAGATTCGCAGGCTCTACCCTACCTTCCACATCCTCATGATGAATTCCCCTTAAACCCATTTCGGCTTTAGTGCTCTCTTGCATATACCACAACATTAATTCTATACATCTGGCCTCTGTAACAAACGGTAATAAATCTTTGGTGCTTTTGAGATATAGCCTTAAGGCAGGTTTCACACAGACATCAGGAAATCCAAAATGTTCAATTAATGCTGGGAAAAAACTCAAACCTTCCATCAGACCAGTTAAAAGATGTTCATCTATGGGTTTTATAGTTCGACGCTGCGAAGATTCTCTAGCATTCTTAATGAACTGTGCATCCTTTTTAATGTTGACAAAGGTGCACTCAGGATACCATTACGCGTGCAGTGTCCAAGGGTCGTCAGCGGGTTCCCAATTACGAAAACCATTCCCACAGAAAAAGCAGCGCATGTGGTCACTTAGGCCTGTAAATTTAAGAAAAAAAAAATATTCCCATTCATTATTATTATTATAGCTCACATCCGGCAATGTTGTAATACAAAAACACACACACGCGCACACACACACACACACACACACACACACACACACACACACTTCCCGGGACCAAAGAGCCAGAGCTCCACCCCCGCAAGCACAATTGGGGGAGTAAACACACTTTTTTTTCAGATATATACAAGAGTTGTTACATTCTTGTACGGCCTAGCATTTCGGGCAGGTCCCTAGAATACAATCCCCACCTCGAAGAATCGTTTTTTACAACCAAGTACCCATTTTACTGTTGAGTTAAATAGAGGCTACAGTTAAGGATTTGCGCCCAGTAAATCCTCCCGGCCAGGAGGATACACACGCACACACTAAAAATAACAAAAACTCCAACAATATTTGTTTACCACAGAAGAAAAATCCTGATTCTGCCAATTCGTGAGATGTTTGCTTGACACAACCAGTCCAGCTGAGGTCGAATGTTTCCAAACGCTGTTTGTATGTTGCCAAGCCTGGATATCTAGGTTTAGCGTATGGAATTACCCCCAGAACCTGCAAATCATCTCCAGTCATTTTAGTTTCTTCCTCGCGGGGTGGGGTCTCTAAAAAAAAACAAAGATGCTCCATCACATATATGCATAAGACACAGGTTCTAAGTCAATTCTTTCAAAAACAACAACAAAAAATAAAGAAAAATTATTTGAAAAGACTTCCTGCGTTTATACTTATTTTTTTTTTTGTCCTCCCTCCACATCGCCAATACTAATTATTCAGAGATAAACTAGTAAATTATATTTATACAATATACTCACGATCAGATGTTGCTATATTCTTTGGTTCGAATAGGGGTGAAAAGAAATCCAGCCCATATTCGAATGCCAGTTTGGTGATTTCCAAAGGAACGTTATTGTCCTTTTCGCCTCTTATGAAGGAACAATTTGGCGACACTTTCGCATGCCTACTACGGGGCGTATCGCCCTCAATCCAAGCATGCACAACTTTACAACAAAAGGCGCATGAACAATGATCCGCAACTCTCAGATAATAAAATCCCTCATTCACCAGGTCTTGGGGGTTTAGCCACTCGACAGGCCAATTTATAAAGGTGTCTAAACGCATTTGGGCACATTTAAGACTGTCCCTGGAGTAAAACGTTTTAGTACGGGAAGGTTCCATTGTGCACTGGTGCGACACTGGCGAATGGAGGCAAGATCCTAGGCTATATATTGCCCGTCCTTTCCCTCCCCGAAATAAGTGTCAAAGATCGCTACATATGTGCTAGTTTCTTTTTTTTTTTTGGTTTGGCAATTCTAGCCACCGCTACTCTTTTTTTTTATGGCATAATTATGAGGAAACAGGGAAAGGAAAAAATGACTCGCAAATGTGCTAAATCATGTTGCATAATGCAGTGAATTAAAAAAAAAAAAAGATGGCAGTTGGTAGTCTTGGAAAGGTGACCAAGTACTTATTTTTTGTGATAATTATCGAGAAATGTCATTAACTACATAAGGTATCCCTAATGTCAATAAGTTATCACAAACCTTCCAATAATGATGTGGCCTCCATGACTTTATATATATTTCATTAAGGGAATATGGTCTGACTCTGGTTTTTTCATGGGGGGGTGGGGACATTAAAAAAAAAAATTGTAACATGTCGCACTGTGTTTGACCTTTTCTGCTTCTGAAAAAAAAAGGTTGCCAGTGTTTGGGTATTAAGCTGACGTATATTGATATTTTATGGCAAGATATTTTGAGATACATATTGCGCTACTTGAGGTGGTTTTTTTTATACTAATTAAGTCAGTGAAAAAAAAATGTTCCTATGGGCTTCTTGTTGGTCGAGGCCCTTATAATAATAATATAAATATTTGCTCAGTACGTGGTAACTTTTACACGCACTAGCAGGGATGGAGATATAAGGGCGCAAAGCCCCCACGACGAATATTCGCAGGGTCGACACAGGGCGGTTGACTAGGCTTTATCCAAAACATAAGGGAAAGTAAAAAAAAAAAGAAAAATGGAGACGTGGCTGGAAACGCACACCGGATATTTAACCGATGAAGAATTTTGCAATAATGAAACTTGCATTGTGTATCCTGTAAACTGCATATCTTGCGTCCCGTACGGGATGGCGAAGGACATATCAGTGAAATACAAACACGCAAGCGCCTATGGTGAACGCAGGCCTTTGTATAATCTCAAGAGATGTGTTCCCCATGATCGCCCAATTCCCGGTTCAATTCATGTCTCCAATCGTCGAGCTGAAAATCTCCCCTGCATTATTGCTGCTGCAGTGCAATATGGTATAGGGGCGCCTGTAGAGAACAATGAGATCGCCAAGTCGCATATAAAAAAATCCAAAGATCGTGATATGCTCACCGGATTAAAAGAAGATACAACGCAAAATCGCCTCATCTATTTCAAAAAGGCTATAGAAGCCATAACGAGATTCATCAAGTCTTCTCCGGAAATCGCACGAGTTGTATTACCTGTGGGTATTGGTCGCACCTGTGTTCAAAGAGATGAAGTTTGGGAGGAAACATATCTTCCAATTATCGAAGATCTGTATGAAAACTTAAAACATTACGATGTTAATGTTATATTGGTGCGTAATGACCAGAGCTCCAAGGAAAAAAAAAATGTCCCTGGCAACTCTACGATGCGCAGTTGTCCCCCGCGCCGGCGTGAAAAGTGTATATAGACCCCCTTCCGAGTCACTACCTCACAAGCCAGCACTATGGAGCTCCCCTCCCTGATTGGCGACTTTGCCTCTTTGCCCATCTATAACAATCGTGATTGTCTGCTCTATGATTTGGATGCAACAAGCGTGCAGTTGAGCGAAATGGTGCACACTTTATGGGAACGATACCCCTATGCTCGATTGCATCGGAAAAACCTGCCGTACAAAAATCGTGCTGTTAGAACTGATAGAGATATCCCCGGCCTCATATTTGTTGGCGAAGCACCCGAATTCTGCAATAGGATGGATGACGACCCCTATGAAAGTTATGCTGTTTTACTGCACCTTGTTGGATTAATCACCCAGTTTACCAACGGTCCAGCGACGCCATCTTCTTATAAAAAGCCCAGGTACGAAGCATGGAGTTTGGATGAGCATTTTTATGACGGCCTGAAAAATGATACCGAATACCAAAGATGGCGTTGGTTTGACAAAGCTCTGCGAAAAGCCATTGAACATATTCTTCAGAGAAGCCGAAGAGGACAAGTGGGAAGGATTATTTTCCCATATGGGTTGGGCAAGGCTTGCGGGCAGTATCTCACAAGTGGCGAACGCAACATATGGGAGACTAAATATTTCCCTGTGATGTGCAAATTAGCTCAGAAACTGCAAGAACGTGGTATAGACACTTTAATGATATGTCCTGTAAATAATGACACGCCAACTCGCTCTCCAACCCATGGCATCTTTAGACACAAGATTCCATGTATGGCCATTCCACCTGTTTCTACGAATGATAAAGACTCTGTTTCTACTGTCGGACCTGCCGCTGACGTGAGAGAAGACGGGTCAGCTGTCGTGGAAGATGATCCATCTACCGGCGCCATGTCTGTTACTGTAGGTGATGAAGTGCTCACTATTGTGGAAGACGACGACAATGAAGACAAAGAGAAAATGGAAATGGAATATAATGAAGATGAGATTAGAAAAGCTGTAGAATCTATATTGTAATATTTCATACAAATTAAACCACAAAAAAAGAAATGTTAACCTGTATTTTTTATTTACTTTTCCTAATTTCTCTACACACACACATTTATTTATTTATTGTTTCCTAATTTCTCTGTACAAAAAGAAAAACTATGAATTACATATTATAAAAGCCTCTAACAACTCTATGTGACAAGGTGTATATAAGACGAAGGTTATGTTAAAAAAACTTTTTAATCGCTTCGAGATGTGTTCCAACTACATGCGAGCTAAATTACGGAGACTCAAAGATTCTATTATTGAAGTGGATTTCCCCAACGTTGATATATTTAAACCCGGGGACTGTATTGTCTATGATCTTCCTGCCCTACACCAGTTTTCTAATGGTTACTCCCAACAGCTGTGGGAAAAATATCCTTATGGGGTGGTTGAAAAGAAAATATGTCCTGAAACGCTTTGTGCTGTAGTTACGGATCGTGACACTCCAGGAAATATAATCCTCTCCCCGCCACCAGAACCTAATGTGCAGCCTTATCTCTTAGCCCTCATATGTCAATATAGTGTAGGTGCGTCTATTGAAAATAATGACATTAACCAATTTCATATTAAGCATAGTAAAGATATTGATTTAGTAGCGGGATTGCGGAGAGATACAACTATCAACAGACGATGGTGTTTTAAAAAGGCCGTGAGTCGCATTATAAGCGAAGCCAAGAGTAATAATTCTATCAAACGGATAGTTATGCCATTTGGTATAGGCTGTAATTCTGGGGTGGGTTGGTCTAGAGCAGGTGAAGAAGAAGAAGAATGGCTGGCATCTTACTACCCTACACTGGCTCATTTGGCCCATGTAATGAAAAAATGCAAAAAAGAATTTGTGCTGGTGCGTCCTAAACAAGATGGAGCAGGGAAAGGTCAAGTACCGCCACAAGTAGTGAAAAGACCATCGAGTAAAAGGAGGAACCTTAGATCTTATTACACTAACGACAAATAATAAAAAGGTGCTTGTTTTTTTTTTTGTATATGTACTCATAATCAAATAAAAAATTGTATAAATGTCAAGTTTTTTTTTTTATCTATTAAAGTAGTTTTTAAAAATAAGAGAGAGACCTCATCACTTATTCACCCCCATGACAAGTACTCTAGCAAATACTACCTGACATTTTTTTTTTTAACATATTTCATCTTCAAGGGGAGTGTGCAATAATAATAATAATAATGATACATGATTTTTTTTTATTTAGGTAAAAAACACACACATATATATATACAAACAAAATAATGTTCTGGTTGAACAGAGTCTGGGTTGGGGGACAAAGTCTCGGGATTTGGGGATAACCCCCCCCCCATCAGGCCACCCGCACATTGTTCCTGTAGTATGTCCCCTTTGCATCATTAGTTCCTAAGAGTTATCTTGTAGGTGGAGATTTATCTAGATCTGCCTTAATGACTGGATGCAAATTTTCCCTCCAATAAACCTCATCCTCTGGCGCAATTTCCTCAGCTTCGGAGGTGGAACAATAATCCCCATAATCCCCAAAGAAAATTTCTCTAAATGCATTCTGCGCTCGAACTTTGTCATGATAAATAAACCAGTTTTCACGCTGTTTAAAATCAATCCCCGCAAACTGTTTTTCTATTTCACCTTGGGCTTGCACCCACTCGATAAAGTTGGGTATTCCATTATACGCCACATTAATCAAGCCTATTCCTATTTCGACAGGTAGTCTTATTTCTGTTTCGTCACAAAAACCGCCATATACGGTCTCAACGGCGCTAATTTTTGTTGTTTTCTGTCTTTGAACATGTGAGTCTTCTAAATCTGCGCCTTCATACTGCTTTTCAATTGCCGCCAAAGCCTTGACGCGTGCGATGAACTTGGGCAATTCCTCATACTCCACGACGCAATGACCTCGTGAAATAAATACCAGGGGCGATTCCCTGCATTGCATCTTCCTCTTTTCCTCAACATCTACAGCCTGATGGCCGAGCTCTGATAAAAGATATAACAGAAAAAATTAATTGCATACGCCCATAGAGAGAAAAAAATCGTTGAACTTTATTGGATTTCTTTTTAGATTTAACTTTTAACTACTTGGAACGAATTATCAATGAGGCACAAACCATGACAAGTCCTGTAAAGTATTAGGGTTTATGCATACCATTTATAGTCTCCATCACAGCTTGGTCATATGATCTCTCACTGAGAACCCCACACCCACCCCAGCCAGATATAGGCCGAGACCTCCTGAACTTGCTGCCAGGGGTCGCCAGTTTATTTTTTTTTTGTTTTTTATCTATAAGTTGGAATAAATAAGCTCGTATTTCCTTGAACGTTTTTTGACAAAATTCTTGATGTGGGAAACAAATACTCAAATGTGTGAGGGAATGAAAATGCGCGAAGCGGCCATAATGGTCCTAAGAACACACATTCTTTCCACAGTCACTGATAAGTCGCCGGCTGGATGGATTGCAATTGCTTATTTACTGCCCTAAAATCATTGATCCGGGGGGGGGGGGGGAGGGGGTGGGGGCGAGATACTGCCTCATTTAGAGAAATTTGCTATGTGCAATAGCTCGGACGTTGGGGAACTGAACCGGGTCCTGCACGAAGGTTGCTCAACATTCCGCTCGAATATGGACAAAAATAGAATCTCTCTCTCTCTCTCTTTCTTTCTGAGGTAAAGAACCTTTTTTGAGACCTAGCACTCAAAGGTTAAAAAAAAAAATTAACACCTTTATAATTAGAGAGACAGCTAAGATACTGCATCATTTAGTGAAATTTGTAATGTCCATTAGCTCGGACGTTGGGGAACTGAACCAGGAACTGAACCAGGGCCCGCACGAAGGTTGCTCTGATCCTGTGCAAATGAGGAAACATTTGGGAGAAAGAGAGGAAGCAAGATTTACTCCCTTGGAAAACCTTTATAAAAAATTTGTGGCCAGAGATTTGAAAATATTGGCAACTTTTTTTTAAACAGAATGAAACTCTTAATTAATAAATAATATATATCCTGAAGAATAAATCTTCCTCTATGAGATATATATTTTTAATTAGTTTTATAAGTTTGTATTAACTGTAATAATGAAGCCTTCCAACCATGGCTCATTAAAAGTTTTTTTTTGTTTATGAAATAGTGTAAGTATTTATGCAATATTTATTATAAAACAATCATAATACGCAGTGGCATATCATTTTTATAAAGAGGCTTTATAAGGTAAATATAATAGCAATGCGAAACTCTTTCTATCTGACGTATTATTTTAAATAAATACATTTGGGCGAAAAACATGTCTATTGCCCGCGTAAGTGTCTTGGGTGGGCTCTTGCAGATTCTATGTATTTTAATCTCTAAACATTCGAGTGCCAAGAACAACTCTCGTGCAGGCCCGCATTCAGTTTTCGACGTTCAAGCTTTTGCTATAGTAAATGTCTCTAAAAATGAGGCCGTATCTCGCCCTGACCAACTGTTTTTGGCTCAATTGTAATCCATCCAGCCACAGTCAGCTGGGCAGGACAAGTGCAGGTTTGGAAGGCTTTGGAAATTAATAAGCACCGTAAGATTGTGAGTGTTCAAGTTTAGGGGGGACTAAGTATTTTGCGCGAATGTGAAAGCCCTGGGTTTATTTGTGTAAGTTAAAAATTGAGTTTTTGTTTGTGTATAAGAGTTTAGCAATGTGTTTAAGTAAGATTGTGCAACTGTTTTAAGTTTAGGGGGGACTAAGTATTTTGCGCGAATGTGAAAGCCCTGGGTTTATTTGTGTAAGTTAAAAATTGAGTTTTTGTTTGTGTATAAGAGTTTAGCAATGTGTTTAATTAAGATTGTGCAACAGTTTTAAGTTTAGGGGGGACTAAGTACAGATATCGCCAGTCGTTGCGCTATATGAAGTTATTGGGCCCCCACCACAATAGCTAAAAACTATTATTATGTTAAAAATGAAATTTAATACAGAATACGAACTGGTATGAAATTGCTTAAACCACTCAACTACTTTTTTTTATAATATATTTACAAGTGTCAAATTAAATTTTGGAGTGTCAAACCCAACATAATATGGCTGAGGCCCCACTATTTAAACTTCTTTTCGTATGCTATAAAATATCACAGGTATTGTTAATGCTTGTAACGTTTATTACAAAAGATAGACATACATTTGATGCTATTTTTCACATTAAAATCTAATTTGAGGCCCGAAAAATATATCTATAAAATCTATAAACAGGTTAGAACCATACAAATGCAAGTATGCCTTTTTCACCAGTATTCAACTGAATACCACAGAAAATGAATCTTTACTTTAGCTACAGAAAACGGAGCAATGCCGAGGGGGGATGACTGGAATAAACAGTTTCCAACCTGACTCTTCTCGCACATAAACATGTCTTTCTTGACCTCATTTCAAATTATATAGAGTACTGAAAGCTCATTTTCCATAGCAAATATACTAAGGAACTCATTTTACGACTAGAACGCAAACTAGGACCCCTCATTCAGATTCAAAACACGAGAATTATTGACTGAACATTTCCCCACTATCAAGCACACAGGACTCTTTAAAGCTATCTTAACTTCTTTAAAACCCCAATATGACCCATCTCACATGCAGATCCTGTTCTATGACTCGCCCTTCATGTCAATGTACCCCACAGTATCATGCAAATTCAAGATAAGGCTTACTACACCTATATATCCAAAATGGTCTTTGTAAGGAATCTTGACCCCCCCTTGTATGCTTGACCCCCACTGGGGTTATCCACCTCTGACCATTACAGAAAATGGAGCTGTGCCCAAGGACTCCCTATGCTATTCAGTCATAGCCTCATTAAAGTACTCCAAAAACTTCTATATTCGCTTTCAACTGCGTTTCTTGGTTTGAATCTATTGAACATTCACCCTCTGATCCATTCAAAAGTAAGGGCCCCCAAATTGATACCGTAGTACTCTCGTAACACTCCCGGGACAAATCGTGCATTTTTGCTCATGCCATTAAAATACTCCAAAAACGTTTATATGCCTTTCACCAGTGTATTTTTTGGTTTCCAACTATTGAACATTCATCCTCGGTACCTCTCATAAGTAGAGACCCCCTTCTTGAGGCCCTAGACTCATCTTAAAGCAAGGCGACAAAAAGTAAAAAAAAACAGGTTAGGATAGGGCACCAGTTCCTCAGGTATACCATGGGTGGTGGTCCCCCCGGGACCCCGGGGGGGGGGACCACCACCCCACCACCGCCAGCCAGCCAGGAGCGCGCTGACTGTGCCCTAACCTAACCACCTAAAACAAGAGGGATGGACGATCTGGCCCGACAGGGTCAAGTCGGCATGGAAGTGCCCAACCGTTTCTGAAATTTTTTTACCTCAATCTGTCTCCTTATTCACTACTAGTACCTTATGTTCTAATGTTATAAAGTATGATGTTATTCCAAAATGTGTTGCTTTGCCTAAGAGACAATTCACACCACCATGGGAGGAGTGTAACGTAGATGTAGTAATTATTCCCAGGCAAAAGAAAAAAAGTATGTACGAGATAGGAGAGCTGAGATATGATTGCATAATTAGAAAATGACCTACAGAAAACACTTACAGTATACTGTGATGAGTCAGTAGCTAGGGATGGAAAGGCAGGATGAAGAGTCACTGACATCGGAGTCAGTCACTGGAGGAGTCACTGTAGATACTGTTATTGGACGCCGCTTAACTGACAATGTCTATTCAACGCAGGCTGAACTCCAAACTGTATTAGCAGGATTACAGGAAATAGTCAAATGTGGTAAAAATGTCTTTTTTTATTTATTTATACATACAAGAGTTTTAACATGCTTGTAAAGCCACTAGCACGCATAGCGTTTCCGGCAGGTTCTCAATCTTATTTTTTTCCTGGAATACGACCCGCTAAATGATTTTAATGGGGATCATATTCCAGGGACCTGCCCGAAACGCTACGCGTACTAGTGGCTCTACAAGAATGTAATAACTGTTGTATATATCTCAATTTAACAACCTGGTACAAATTCCCTGGTACCCACTGGATGAACAAAGGCTACATTTAAGGATTGGTGCCTAGTCAATCCTCCCTGGCCGGGATATGAACCATGGCCAAATCGCTCACGAAGCGCCAGGAGAGTGTCTTACCACTGTGCCATGGAGACTGTTGTGGCTTGCATCCTGAGGTCTGTATATTTGGTCGAGGGAAAAAAATAAAAACAAAAAAGTCTCCTCATTAATATTTCACATTTTCCTTGAGAGACAACTTATTCCTCGATAGTGAACTATTATAAACATAACCCCGTACCCAGGAGTTAGGCAACTGTTGTGGGTCGCATTCTGGGGAAAGGGCAGTAGGCGGCCTAATGGTACAGGATAAGCCTTGTAGAGAGTAAACCTCCACTCTCTCATTATCTTAATGGCATAACTAATTAACACTAATTACAGAAGCTATAATCTTTTCAATAATTACAGGTAACAGTTCTTCTACCCTTCTATCTTATTGGAGGAAGCTGAGGTGTAGTCACCAAATATAAGCCAGCGATATGAGAATAGCCAAACTTTTTGTTCCGAGTAGCTGAATCTAAAACAACAAGAATAGCCAACAGTACAATTTCCACAGTGATTCAGTGAGCTACAGTACAGACACTTAGGACTTATCACATTGATGATCCCAGAGAGTTTCGACGATACCCAGCCACGACGGACTTCAACATGGGTTCTCACTGGACCTCTACCGCTGTTGCAGCTTACTGTGGACCGCAGCCACCTGTCATGGAACGCTGCCGACACCCTCACCTCAGCTATGATTTTCATAGCGATCATCTCTGTATTTTTATCTGCAACAGCTTGCTACACCACGATCGTTACTCACTCATCTGACAGCTTCATCAGTAACTACATCATGTAGGATCTACAGCCTGGCCTGCAGACTCTCCGTCGCTGCCACTGCTTGTCCTTCAGGGACTCCCACGACAGCTGCTCTTTCATCAGATTCATCTACACGTTCACTGCATTCTGGTATGATGCCGACTCAAGCACTTTTCTTGCGCAGTACAGGACCAACAGCTTGCGTTTCCGACTCTTGATCGTTGCTTCCAGGACAATTTAGCTCTAACAGTGATTCCCTACGTGCCTACATTACCTCCTATGGTCATGGTGCCCGAGCCCATCCACCCCGGATCTAAATGCTCCACCAACGACCCAAGGACGCAACAATCATGCACATTCTTCTCTCCGAGCTTGTCTACACACTGCCTGCATCTTTTGGTACCGGACAACATGTTCCACAGCAACCCAGGGAACAGTAGCCTCGTATATTTTGTTGTATTGCTTTTCTTCCATTCCCTGGCAGGGGGAGTCCTGTAGCGAGTAAACCTTATACTCGCTCCATTATCTCATCATCCTAATGGCATAACTAATTAGCACTAACTACACAAGCTATAACCCTATCCCTATTTACAGGTAACAGTTCAACCATCCTCCTATCTTATTGGAGGGAGTTGAGGTGTAGTTACCGAATATAAGCAAGCGATATGTGCATAGCGGACGGTACAATTTCCAGTCAAGAATGTAGCACTCGGCGTATGCAGTTCTAATCGACCCCAAGACACTACAGCTTCGACACAGAACAGGCAGCAGACTACGACCTCATCCAGCTACAACGCTCTCCCACATAGAGCTCCACGACTCCGACCACACTCAGCTCTCTGCTCTGCTCCAAGCTCCGTCTCAACGTCTACGACACTGCTGTATGCAAGACTACCTAATAAATATGAAAACCCACTAACACCGTGTATCTAATCTACCCAACAACGTAACATAATCGTACGTTACAAACTCAGTGGTACCGGTTTCCACTTTCTAATTACGTTGTACGTCTGTATATATATACTATGGTCCTCATCTTTACTATAAGTACTTCTTAAACAGGAGGATGGGCTAAGATAATGAAATGGGTCTGTTAATTCTACTTAGTCCACTAATTACAATTAATACTTCTTCTCAAGTGTACACGTTAAGCTTGTTAAGATTATTTTTTTAAGTGGTACTCGTTATGAAGTGGTGAGACAATCGCCTGGCTTTTCGTGATATATTTATTTAGTACAGTCTTGGTTACAGCAGTTTGTTTGTTGTTGTTGTGGCTTGCATCCTGAGGAAGGTTGGTATAACTGGTCTAGGAGGATCTTTTTTTTATATATATATATTTATTGACATATACAATAGTTCTTACATTGTTGTACAGCCATTACACGCATAGCATTACAGGCAAGTCCTTAATATTAATTTTCACACATACACATGCCCAGGCAGCAGCCCATAGCAGCTGTCTAACTCTCAATTACATGTATACTGCTAGGTGAACAGATGCATCAGAGTGAAAGAAACTGCCTATTTTTTCCGCCTCCGCCGGGGATCGAACCCGGACCCTTAAGACTACAAACTCCGAGCGCTGTCTACTCACCCATCAGGCCCCCCTGAGGGCATCTCTATAAACCTAAAAGTCTTCCTGTCCCCGGCTACAGGAATCGTTCAGGATATTTAAAAAAATAGATGAACTTATAGCTAGTTGTTTAGTCTGAGTTGATTTGTTTTTGTATTGAGGCAGGTATTTGTTCCCATGATTCCATATATGACTAACCATTATGTGAGATGGGAATAATAGATGAACTTATAGCTTGGTTTTTGTATCTACACTGTGTCATCTTTCATACAGAATAGAGTAGCAGCACATTGTTATGTATACCTAAGCTTGTTAATACAACAACAAAATCTAAAAAAAGCATCCTAGTTAATATTTTAAATTTTCTTTAATAGATAAATTTATCGAGGTAAACTATTTTAAACTTACATCAAATGAGTAACGTTTCATGAAATTTCTATTATGACCTAAGATTTGTTAAAAAAAAATACTCTTTCTAAGAAACAGTTTTTTAGAGATTTAAATATTAGGAAGAAAATAACATAGAATAATGATATTTTAAAAATTTAATTTATATCTTATATAGAAAACAAGATACAATTTTAAAAATATATTAAAAAATATTTATATAAAAATGACGTCAACATCATTTGGGATCTTGGTAAGAATTATAATTTCTTGTTTTTCTATTTTTGAGGCATTGAATGCCCTTGAATTTATTTCATATTATACCAGGTGGCAATGTGGGATAGACAGTATATGAACACAGATCACAAGTGTGAGACTCAATAACTGGCTTAGCACCACACATGCAGAATTAGCTACTCTATAATTTGCCACTAACGCACTGAAGAACAGTGGTGGAGTAATTTTCTGTGATTCAAAGTCAGCTCTTCAGGCCCTTAATAAGAACCCAACATGCAAAATAGATACTAAGAATGTTGTAACATCCATTATAAACCACATTATTAATGCAAATAGCAAGATTTTCAGTCTTATTTGTATGGATACCATCTCACACAGGTGTTACCAACCTGGTATCTTAAAAATAACGTCGCTTTTCGCTCGTATGCGCACTATGGCCAAAAGTGAACGTAATTTGAAATGAAATCGACTCACAAAAGTGAGGTACTGTCCCGTTTTCTGTTTGAGTCGTCCAGCTTATTCGGTAAGGTTAGAAGAAGAAACTTTCAATTAACGTTTTTCATAACGCTTTGAAACTTTATGAGAATTTCCTGCCCACCTAACCTACCAGAGGACCCTTAACTTACTGTTGTTGAAAAATATCCCAAATTTATTTTCATTTTTTTTCATTTTCAAATTACGGTCACTTTCAGCCATACAGGCAAACGGTCAAAAGCGATGTTATTTTTAAGAGGACAGGTTGATGACACAGACAAGGCAGCAAAACTGCATGTGATAAGCCTGAAATTGAGTTGTATATGGGCATTTTACGCTGCTGTAAAAGCCGCAATATTTCAGGAAATTAGGGAAGACAGGAGAGCAGTTACTGACACTCAAAGGCCATAAAGAGCTATGGCATGTTTAGAACCGATAATTTTATGTACAGGCAGAATAAAACATTCGCTAGACATTGTGACATTGTAATTGTCTGAATTAGGCTGCGATATCGGTATCTATGGCAGGTTGTTGCAGGTAAGGAATCCCCCAATGGTGAACATTCCCATTGTAAACAATGTGAACAAGAGCTGGGACACACTCTCCAACACCATATCTGTGATTGCCCTGTTATCAGTGATATCAGACCAAATGGTATGACGTACTTTGAGCTCTGAAATTACTTCATACACTCAGGAATAGTGGAAGATATTCTTGTGCTGTACCTAGATTTTGCTAGTGGAGGCCAATAGATCAGACTTGCATTTCATGTTCTCTCCTGATTTTTAGTCAGAGTTGATCATTATAACTTATTTTTGAGTCATTATATGCCCAAAAATTTATTTCAAATACTATAAGCATCCTGTTGAATATATAAAGACAACATATGCTCTCCCACATAGAGCTCTGCGACTCCGGCCACACTAGGCTCTCTGCTCTGCTCCAAGCTCCGTCTCAACGCCTACGACACTACTAGCGTATCCAAGACTAATAAATAAATATGAAAACCCACTGAACACCGTGTATCTAACCTACTCATCCACGTATCATAATCGTACGTTACAAATCTTACATAGTAAGCACTTTACAATTTCAAAAATACCTTTAAAAATATTTATATAAAAATACATTTTTTTGAGATATATACAAGAGTTGTTAGATTCTTGTGCAGCCAGTACGCGTAGCGTTTCGGGCAAGTTCTTAACTCTTTGTTCCCTGGAATACGATCCCCGCACCTAAGAATCGTTGTTACAACCATGTACACATTTTACTGTTGAGTTAAACAAAGGCTACATTTAAGGATTTGCGCCCAGTAAATCCTCCACGGCTATGATACGAACCCAGGACAAAGTTGTCTCGGAACACTAGAACAATGTCTTACCACTACACCACGGAGATTGGAAACATTACAATTTTTATATCTAGCTTTAAATTATCTGCAAGCAAATTTTATTTTTAGGCATTACATGTACTTCAATTTATTTCAAATGCTAACAGGTTGTAATGCACCATCCTGTAGATTATACAAAGACAACATATGTACACACACCACAATTGTGAGACTCAATAATTGGCTTAGCTCCACAGATGCAGAATTAGCTGCACTACAACTTGCCACTAACACGTGATGAAGTAATTATCAATTTTAAACACAATTGGGGACGTATTTTTCATCTACATCCTTCTGAACCAACTGCTCTTCCCAACACTGAAGTAGTTGAAGACTGTGTACACCAAAACAGACATGAAACTACACCTGTCGATCTCATCCACCTTGACAACCTCAACTCACGCACTGAACTACAGACTCCCCAGACTCCAGCTGATGTCAAGACAGCTGTCATGGTCACTCGTCACAGAGCCCCTGGTGCGTCTGGCATTGGACATACCCTCCTTCGACAACTTCCTGTTTCTATCACTGCTTCTATCACTAACTTATTCAACGCCTCTCTTGCCTCTGGATATTTTCTTCTCACCTTCATATCTGCCACTGCTGTTCTTATTCCAAAACCTGGGAAACTTCACACTGACCCAAAAAACTATAGATCCATCAGCCTTCTGGAGACACTTGGCAAAGTCTTTGAAAGGATGGTCAACATGAGACTCAGAACGCACCTAGAAGACAATGACTTACTCACTAACAAACAGTTTGGATTCCGGCCTCACCGGTCCACACACGACGCCTTAAATATCATGACCAATTACATCAGCATCAATCAGCACCAAAGACTCAAGACTGCACTCATCACTAAGGACGTTGAGAAAGCCTTTGACACTCTTTGGCATGACGGACTAAAATTCAAACTATGCAATAACTTTAATCATCCCCTTATCACCACCAAACTTCTTACTTCTTAGGACAATTAGAATCAAGTTCCTCCGACAACACTCTGACTACTTCAACTTACACGAAAGTGTTCCCCACGGCTCTATTCTTGCCCCGACACTCTTCATCCTATACATCAACATCATTCCTGAGCCTATTTATCACACTATTATCTGCTACGCTAATGATGTCTCAACACCATTGATACACTATCACGCAGAGCACAAGCAGAACTCGATACTGTAACGGAATTTGAGTATGACTGGCGCATTAAAACTAACTCCAACAAGTAAAAAATCACCTACTTTTTCTGTGAAAGAACTATACGTCCTATTCCTGTTCAACTCTATTCACTCTCTCCTAACCCTACTAACATCTCTGTATCTCCTTCCACCACAATTCTTGACCGACAACTACTCTTTCACACACACATTACACAGAAACATACAACAGCTCTCCATGCCATGAACAAATTGTACAGACTAAAATTTGCAAAACCTGATATTGAAATGCACCTTTATAAAGCACTCATTAGTCCTCTCCTAACATATGCTCCAATAGCTCTTTCCTTAGCCGCACCCACTAATAAACTAAAACTTCAGAGAATACAGAACAGAACACTTAGATGGGTACTCAACACTCGATGGGACGATTTCAATACCAGCGAAAGTCTTCATGATAGTACCAACATTCCTGCCCTTAATGTCTACTGGAAAACTTTATTAGACAAACAACTTGACAGACTACTCTCTTATCACGAACAACACATTGACTCTCTCTTACACACTCTTAGACAACCACGGAACACCCACGACCTCTTCTCTACCATCTGGGTAGAGAAGAGGTACTAATAAATTACTACCTGCTTCCGCCGGGGATCGAACCCAGACCCTTAATTAGAATTATGAAACCCGATTGCTGTTCACTCAGCCGTCAAGCCCCCCTGACGGCATATCTATAAATTTAAAGGTCTTCCTGCCTCCGGCTATGCGAATCGCTTAGGATATCTGAAAATAGATGAACATATAGGTAGTAGTTTAGTCAGAGTTAATATTGTTTGTGTTTTGAGGCTGATATTTGCTCCCCTGATTCCATATATGACTAACCATTCTATGACATGGGAATATTAGATGAACTTATTGCTAGTTTTTTATCTACACTGTAATCTGTCATATAGAAGAGGGTAGCAGCACATTGGTGTCTATACTTTAGCTTGTTTATAAAAACATAAATAAAAAGATAGCTTCCCAGTTAATACTTCTCATTTTCTTTATTAGAAAAATAAACCAGTGAGACTATTTTAAACTTACATCAAATAAAAAATGTTTCACAAAGGTCCTATAATATTCTAAGTTACGTTAAAAGCATACACTTAGTGAGAAACATTTTTTGCTTAATACATAAATGCTTCTAAAATATGAAAGAAAAAAATAATATTTTAAAAACTGAATTTAAATCTTACATAGAAAGTTCGATAGAATTTAAATTTAAAAAATACGTTACATATAATGATATAATTAAACTTCATTAATTGCCAATTCTATCTTTCTTTTTATGTAAATAAATTTTATTTTAGAGGCAATATATGCCATTGAAATTATTACAATTGCCAACAGGTCCCACTGCAGCATCCTGTAGAATACACAAAGACACCAAATGTATACAGACCACAATTGTGAGACTCAATAACTGGCTTAGCTCCACACATGCAGAATTAGGTCCATGTGTGGAGATTCTGTGATTCAAAGTCAGCTCTTCGGCCTTAAAAACCCAACATGCAAAATAGACATTAGGAATGTTGTAACATCCATTATAAACAACATTATTAATGCAAAGAGCAAGAGTTTCAGTCTCATTTCTATGGATACCATCTCACATAGGTGTTGTCCAGCATGATGACACAGACAAGGCAGCTAAAACTGCATGTGATAAGCCTGAAATTGAGTTGGATATTGGCACTCCAATCTCTGCTGTAAAAGCCGCAATATTTCAGGAAATTAGGGAAAACAGAAGATCAGTTACTTACACTCAAAGGCCAGAAAGCACGAGTATAAAGAGCTATGACATGTTTAAAACCGAGAATTATATGTACGGGCAGCATAAAACATCCACTAGACAGTGTGACATTGTAATTGCCAGAATTAGGCTGGGATATTCATATATATAGTAGGTGGCTGCAGGTAATGAATCCCCAAATGGTGAACATTCCAATTGTAAACAATGTGAACAAGAGCTGGGACATACTCTCCAACACTATATCTGTGATTATTGCCCTGTTATTAGTGATTTCAGACCAAATGGTATGAGGTAATTTACGATATGTAATTACTTTATGCACTCAAGAATATTGAAAGATATTCTTGTGCTGAACCTAGAGTGTGCTAGTGAAGGCAAATAGATCAGTCACCCTTATATTTCACGTTCTCTCCTGATTTCAT
The DNA here is from genome assembly GCF_040958095.1 of Procambarus clarkii. Taxonomy (NCBI): domain Eukaryota; kingdom Metazoa; phylum Arthropoda; class Malacostraca; order Decapoda; family Cambaridae; genus Procambarus; species Procambarus clarkii. Next base: position 44,497,857 of record NC_091168.1, on the reverse strand, counting down.
GTATGACTAACCATCCTGTGAGACAGGGATATTAGATGAACTGAAAGCTAATTTTTTAGCTTTTTTAGTTTTTTTGTAGCTACACTCTGTAATCTTTTATATAGAATAGGTCAGCAGCACACTGCTGTGTATACCTAAGCTTGTTTATAAATAATAATAATAATATTTTTAATTTACAAGTAGGTACAATGGGTTTGTGAGATTACATATGATTGCTATTTTTCCTTTTTTTGTAAAGCCACTAACATGCATAGCGAATAATTTATTTTAAAGTATAAAAAGAGATCATATATGAGTACCTTATGTTCTAATGTTATAAAGTATGATGTTATTCCAAAATGTATTGCTTTGCCTAAGAGACAATTCACACCACCATGGGAGGAGTGTAACGTAGATGTAGTAATTATTCCCAGGCAAAAGAAAAAAGTATGTACGAGATAGAGAGCTGAGATATGATTGTATAATTAGAAAATGACGTACAGAAAACACTCTACATGTATACTGTGATGGAACAGTAGCTAGGGATGGAAAGGCAGGATGAGGAGTCACTGACATCGGCACTGTAGATACTGTTATTGGACGCCGCTTAATTGACAATGTCTATTCAACGCAGGCTGAACTCCAAGCTGTATTAGCAGGATTACAGGAAACAGTCAAATGTGGTAAAAATGTCTTTTTTTATTTGTTTATATACACAAGAATTTTAACATGCTTGTAAAGCCACTAGCACGCATAGCGTTTAGGGCAGGTTCTCAATCTTATTTTTTCCCTGGAATACGACCCGCCAAATCATTTAACAACCTGGTACCCATTCCCTGGTACCGACTGGATGAACAAAGGCTACATTTAAGGATTGATGCCTAGTCAATCCTCCCTGGCCGGGATATGAACCATGGCCAAATCGCTCGCGAAGCGCCGGGAGAGTGTCTTACCACTGTGCCATGGAGACTGTTGTGGCTTGCATCCTGAGGTCTGTATATTTGGTCGAGGGGAAAAAATAAAAACAAAAAAGTCTCCTCATTAATATTTCACATTTTCCTTGAGAGACAACTTATTCCTCGATAGTGAACTATTATAAACATAACCCCGTACCCAGGAGTTAGGCAACTGTTGTGGGTCGCATTCTGGGAAAAGGGCAGTAGGCGGCCTAATGGTACAGGATAAGCCTTGTAGAGAGTAAACCTCCACTCTCTCATTATCTTAATGGCATAACTAATTAACACTAATTACAGAAGCTATAATCTTTTCAATAATTACAGGTAACAGTTCTTCCACCCTTCTATCTTATTGGAGGAAGCTGAGGTGTAGTCACCAAATATAAGCCAGCGATATGAGAATAGCCAAACTTTATGTTCCGAGTAGCTGAATCTAAAACAACAAGAATAGCCAACAGTACAATTTCCACAGTGATTCAGTGAGCTACAGTACAGACACTTAGGACTTATCACATTGATGATCCCAGAGAGTTTCGACGATACCCAGCCACGACGGACTTCAACATGGGTTCTCACTGGACCTCTACCGCTGTTGCAGCTTACTGTGGACCGCAGCCACCTGTCATGGAACGCTGCCGACACCCTCACCTCAGCTATGATTTTCATAGCGATCATCTCTGTATTTTTATCTGCAACAGCTTGCTACACCACGATCGTTACTCACTCATCTGACAGCTTCATCAGTAACTACATCATGTAGGATCTACAGCCTGGCCTGCAGACTCTCCGTCGCTGCCACTGCTTGTCCTTCAGGGACTCCCACGACAGCTGCTCTTTCATCAGATTCATCTACACGTTCACTGCATTCTGGTATGATGCCGACTCAAGCACTTTTCTTGCGCAGTACAGGACCAACAGCTTGCGTTTCCGACTCTTGATCGTTGCTTCCAGGACAATTTAGCTTTAACAGTGATTCCCTACGTGTCTACATTACATCCTATTGTCATGGTGCCCGAGCCCATCCGCCCCGGATCTAAATGCTCCACCAGCGACCCAAGGACGCCACAATCATGCACATTCTTCTCTCCGAGCTTGTCTACACACTGCCTGCATCTTTTGGTACCGGACAACATGTTCCACAGCGACCCAGGGAACAGTAGCCTCGTATTTTTTGTTGTATTGCTTTTCTTCCATTCCCTGGCAGGGGAAGTCCTGTAGCGAGTAAACCTTATACTCGCTCCATTATCTCATCATCCTAATGACATAACTAATTAGCACTAACTACACAAGCTATAATCCTATCCCTATTTACAGGTAACAGTTCAACCATCCTCCTATCTTATTGGAGGGAATTGAGGTGTAGTTACCGAATATAAGCAAGCGATATGTGAATAGCGGACGGTACAATTTCCAGTCAAGAATGTAGCACTCGGCATATGCAGTTCTAATCGACCCCAAGACACTACAGCTTCGACACAGAACAGGCAGCAGACTAGGACCTCATCCAGCTACAACGCTCTCCCCATAGAGCTCCTCGACTCCGGCCACACTCAGCTCTCTGCTCTGCTCCAAGCTCCGTCTCAACGTCTACGACACTGCTGTATGCAAGACTACTATATAAATATGAAAACCCACTAACACCGTGTATCTAATCTACCCAACAACGTAACATAATCGTACGTTACAAACTCAGTGGTACCGGTTTCCACTTTCTAATTACGTTGTACGTCTGTATATATATACTATGGTCCTCATCCTTACTATAAGTACTTCTAAAACAGGAGGATGGGCTAAGATAATGAAATGGGTCTGTTAATTCTACTTAATCCACTAATTACAATTACTACTTCATCTCAAGTGTACACGTTAAGCTTGTTAAGATTATTTTTTTAAGTGGTACTCGTTATGAAGTGGTGAGACAATCGCCTGGCTTTTCGTGACATATTTATTTAGTATAGTCTTGGTTACAGCAGTCTGTTTGTTGTTGTTGTGGCTTGCATCCTGAGGAAGGTTGGTATAACTGGTCTAGGAGGATCTTTATTTATATATCTTTTTATTGACATATACAATAGTTCTTACATTGTTGCACAGCCATTACACGCATTGCGTCACAGGCAAGTCCTTAATATTAATTTTCAGACATACACATACCCAGGCAGCAGCCTATAGCAGCTGTCTAACTCTCAATTACATGTATACTGCTAGGTGAACAGATACATCAGGGTGAAAGAAACTGCCTATTTTTTCCGCCTCCGCCGGAGATCGAGCCCAGACCCTTAAGACTACGAACTCCGAGCACTGTCTACTCACCCATCAGGCCCCCCTGAGGGCATCTCTATAAACCAAAAAGTCTTAATGTCCCCGGCTACAGGAATCGTTCAGGATATTTAAAAAAAAAGATGAACTTATAGCTAGTTGTTTAGTCTGAGTTGATTTGTTTTTGTATTGAGGCAGGTACTTGTTCCCATGATTCCATGTATGACTAACCATTATGTGAGATGGGAATATTAGATGAACTTATAGCTAGTTTTTTGTATCTACACTGTGTCATCTTTCATACAGAATAGAGTAGCAGCACATTGTTATGTATACCTAAGCTTGTTAATACAACAACAAAATCTAAAAAAAGCATCCTAGTTAATATTTTTAATTTTCTTTAATAAATAAATTTATCGAGGTGAACTATTTTAAACTTACATCAAATGAGTAACGTTTCACAAAATTTCTATTATGACCTAAGATTTGTTAAAAAAAAATACTCTTTCTAAGAAACAGTTTTTTAGAGATTTAAATATTAGGAAGAAAATAACATAGAATAATGAGCTTTTCAAAATTTAATTTATATCTTACATAGAAAACAAGATACAATTTTAAAAATATATTAAAAAATATTTATATAAAAATGACGTCAACGTCATTTGGGATCTTGCTATGAATTATAATTTCTTGTTTTTCTATTTTTGAGGCATTGAATGCCCTTGAATTTATTTCATATTATACCAGGTGGCAATGTGGGATAGACAGTATATGAACACAGATCACAAGTGTGAGACTCAATAACTGGCTTAGCACCACACATGCAGAATTAGCTACTCTATAATTTGCCACTAACGCACTGAAGAACAGTGGTGGAGTAATTTTCTGTGATTCAAAGTCAGCTCTTCAGGCCCTTAATAAGAACCCAACATGCAAAATAGATACTAAGAATGTTGTAACATCCATTTTTAACCACATTATTAATGCAAAGAGCAAGAGTTTCAGTTTTATTTGTATGGATACCATCTCACACAGGTGTTACCAACCTGGTCGCTTAAAAATAGCGTCGCTTTTCGCTCGTATGCGCACTATGGCCAAAAGTGAACGTAATTTGAAATGAAATCGACTCACAAAAGTGAGGTACTGTCCCGTTTTCTGTTTGAGTCGTCCGGCTTATTCGGTAAGGTTAGAAGAAGAAACTTTCAATTAACGTTTTTCATAACGCTTTGAAACTTTATGAGAATTTCCTGCCCACCTAACCTACCAGAGGACCCTTAACTTACTGTTGTTGAAAAAAATCCCAAATTTATTTTCATTTTCAAATTACGGTCACTTTCAGCCATACAGGCAAACGGTCAAAAGCGATGTTATTTTTAAGAGGACAGGTTGATGACACAGACAAGGCAGCAAAACTGCATGTGATAAGCCTGAAATTGAGTTGTATATGGGCATTTTACGCTGCTGTAAAAGCCGCAATATTTCAGGAAATTAGGGAAGACAGGAGAGCAGTTACTGACACTCAAATGCCATAAAGAGCTATGGCATGTTTAGAACCGATAATTTTATGTACAGGCAGAATAAAACATTCACTAGACATTGTGACATTGTAATTGTCTGAATTAGGCTGCGATATCGGTATCTATGGCAGGTTGTTGCAGGTAAGGAATCCCCCAATGGTGAACATTCCCATTGTAAACAATGTGAACAAGAGCTGGGACACACTCTCCAACACCATATCTGTGATTGCCCTGTTATCAGTGATATCAGACCAAATGGTATGACGTACTTTGAGCTCTGAAATTACTTCATACACTCAGGAATAGTGGAAGATATTCTTGTGCTGTACCTAGATTTTGCTAGTGGAGGCCAATAGATCAGACTTGCATTTCATGTTCTCTCCTGATTTTTAGTCAGAGTTGATCATTATAACTTATTTTTGAGTCATTATATGCCCAAAAATTTATTTCAAATACTATAAGCATCCTGTTGAATATATAAAGACAACATATGCTATCCCACATAGAGCTCTGCGACTCCGGCCACACTAGGCTCTCTGCCCTGCTCCAAGCTCCGTCTCAACGTCTACGACACTACTAGCGTATCCAAGACTAATAAATAAATATGAAAACCCACTGAACACCGTGTATCTAACCTACTCATCCACGTATCATAATCGTACGTTACAAATCTTACATAGTAAGCACTTTACAATTTCAGAAATACCTTTAAAAATATTTATATAAAAATACATTTTTTTGAGATATATGCAAGAGTTGTTAGATTCTTGTGCAGCCAGTACGCGTAGCGTTTCGGGCAAGTTCTTAACTCTTTGTTCCCTGGAATACGATCCCCGCACCTAAGAATCGTTGTTACAACCATGTACACATTTTACTGTTGAGTTAAACAAAGGCTACATTTAAGGATTTGCGCCCAGTAAATCTTCCACGGCTATGATACGAACCCAGGACAAAGTTGTCTCGGAACACTAGAACAATGTCTTACCACTACACCACGGAGATTGGAGACATTACAATTTTTATATCTAGCTTTAAATTATCTGCAAGCAAATTTTATTTTTTAGGCATTACATGTACTTGAATTTATTTCAAATGCTAACAGGTTGCAATGCACCATCCTGTAGAATATACAAAGACAACATATGTACACACACCACAATTGCGAGACTCAATAATTGACTTAGCTCCACAGATGCAGAATTAGCTGCACTACAACTTGCCACTAACACGTGATGAAGTAATTATCAATTTTAAACACAATTGGGGACGCATTTTTCATCTACATCCTTCTGAACCAACTGCTCTTCCCAACACTGAAGTAGTTGAAGACTGTGTACACCAAAACAGACATGAAACTACACCTGTCGATCTCATCCACCTTGACAACCTCAACTCACGCACTGAACTACAGACTCCCCAGACTCCAGCTGATGTCAAGACAGCTGTCATGGTCACTCGTCACAGAGCCCCTGGTGCGTCTGGCATTGGACATACCCTCCTTCGACAACTTCCTGTTTCTATCATTGCTTCTATCACTAACTTATTCAACGCCCCTCTTGCCTCTGGATATTTTCTTCTCACCTTCATATCTGCCACTGCTGTTCTTATTCCAAAACCTGGGAAACTTCACACTGACCCAAAAAACTATAGATCCATCAGCCTTCTGGAGACACTTGGCAAAGTCTTTGAAAGGATGGTCAACATGAGACTCAGAACGCACCTAGAAGACAATGACTTACTCACTAACAAACAGTTTGGATTCCGGCCTCACCGGTCCACACACGACGCCTTAAATATCATGACCAATTACATCAGCATCATTCAGCACCAAAGACTCAAGACTCCACTCATCACTAAAGACGTTGAGAAAGCCTTTGACACTCTTTGGCATGACGGACTAAAATTCAAACTATGCAATAACTTTAATCATCCCCTTATCACCACCAAACTTCTTACTTCTTAGGACAATTAGAATCAAGTTCCTCCGACAACACTCTGACTACCTCAACTTACACGAAAGTGTTCCCCAAGGCTCTATTCTTGCCCCGACACTCTTCATCCTATACATCAACACCATTTCTGAGCCTATTTATCACACTATTATCTGCTACGCTAATGATGTCTCAACACCATTGATACACTACACTACCTGTCACGCAGAGCACAAGCAGAACTCGATACTGTAACGGAATTGGAGTATGACTGGCGCATTAAAACTAACTCCAACAAATAAAAAATCACCTACTTTTTCTGTGAAAGAACTATACGTCCTATTCCTGTTCAACTCTATTCACTCTCTCCTAACCCTACTAACATCTCTGTATCTCCTTCCACCACAGTTCTTGACCGACAACTACTCTTTCACACACACATTACACAGAAACATACAACAGCTCTCCATGCCATGAACAAATTGTACAGACTAAAATTTGCAAAACCTGATATTGAAATGCACCTTTATAAAGCACTCATTAGACCTCTCATAAAATATGCTCCAATAGCTCTTTCCTTAGCCGCTCCCACTAATAAACTAAAACTTCAGAGAATACAGAACAGAACACTTAGATGGGTACTCAACACTCGATGGGACGATTTCAATACCAGCGAAAGTCTTCATGATAGTACCAACATTCCTGCCATCAATGTCTACTGGAAAACTTTATTAGACAAACAACTTGACAAACTACTCTCTTATCACGAACACATTGACTCTCTCTTACACACTCTTAGACAACCACGGAACACCCACGACCTCTTCTCTACCATCTGGGTAGAGAAGAGGTAGTAATAAATTACTACCTGCTTCCGCCGGGGATCGAACCCAGACCCTTAGAATTATGAAACCCGAGTGCTGTTCACTCAGCCGTCAAGCCCCCCTGACGGCATATCTATAAATTTAAAGGTCTTCCTGCCTCCGGCTATGCGAATCGCTTAGGATATCTGAAAATAGATGAACATATAGGTAGTAGTTTAGTCAGAGTTAATTTGTTTGTGTATTGAGGCAGATATTTGCTCCCCTGATTCCATATATGACTAACCATTCTATGAGATGGGAATATTAGATGAACTTATTGCTAGTTTTTTATCTACACTGTGTAATCTGTCATATAGAAGAGGGTGCACATTGGTGTGTATACTTTAGCTTGTTTATAAAAACATAAATAAAAAGATAGCTTCGCAGTTAATATTTCTCATTTTCTTTATTAGAAAAATAAACCAGTGAGACTATTTTAAACCTACATCAAATAAAAAATGTTTCACAAATGTTCTATTATATTCTAAGTTTTGTTGAAAGCATAAACTTATTGAGAAACATTTTTTGCTTAATACATAAATGCTTATAAAACAAAGAAGAAAAATAATGATATTTTAAAAATTGAATTTATATCCTACATAGAAAATTCTATACAATTTAAATTTAAAAAATGCATTACATATAATTATATAATTAACGAACATTAATGGCCTTCTTTGTGCATGTTTTAGAGTCCATGAATCAATTTTATTTTTAAGGCAATATATGCTATTAAATTTATTACAAATGCCAACAGGTCGCACTGCAGCATCCTGTAGAATACACAAAGACACCTTATGTACACAGACTACAATTGTGAGACTCAATAACTGGCTTAGCTCCACACATGCAGAATTAGGTCCATGTGTGGAGATTCTGTGATTCAAAGTCAGCTCTTCAGCCTTAAAACCCCAACATGCAAAATGGACATGAGGAATGTTGTAACATCCATTATAAACAACATTATTAATGCAAAGAGCAAGAGTTTCAGTCTCATTTCTAGGGATACCATCTCACATAGGTGTTGTCTAGCATGATGACACAGACAAGGCAGCTAAACTGCATGTGATAAGCCTGAAATTGAGTTGGATATTGGCATTCCAATATCTGCTGTAAAAGTCGCAATATTTCAGGAAATTAGAAAATAATAAAAAAAACTAGAAGATCAGACTAGAAAATAGTAATCAGTTACTAGACTAGAAAATAATAATAATAAAAAAAAAATTGTATGTACTAGCTCTATCTATAAATCCATCAACTTTTGTATCTCACCTTGTATGTATGTACTTTGCCTGAATAAATATTTGTATTTGTATTTTGTAATTACAGAACTCAAAGTTCCTCATACTATTTGGTATGAAGTCACTTAAATAAGTTTTTACTTAAAAAGTTTACTTACTTAAGAAGTAAGTTTTAGTCTTTAATGTTTTTCCTGCCCGAAACCCTTTGCGTAATAGTGGCTTTAGGCATTGTATGTGCTAGCTCTATCTATAAATATCAATTTTTGTAAAATCTCTTGTATGTATGTACCTTACCTGAATAAACATTTATTTATTTATTTATTTATTTACTTATAACAGGGCAATCACAGATATAGTGTTGGAGAGTATGTCCCAGCTCTTGTTCACATAGTTTACAATTGGAATGTTCACCATTTGGGGATTCATTACCTGCAGCCACCTGTTATAGATATCGATATCCCAGCCTAATTCTGGCAATTATAATGTCACACTGTCTAGTGGATGTTTTATGTTGCCCGTACACATAATTCTCGGTTCTAAACATGTCATAGCTCTTTATACTCGTGCTTTCTGGCTTTTGAGTGTCAGTAACTGCTCTTCTGTCTTCCCTAATTGCCTGAAATATTACGGCTTTTACAGCAGAGATTGGAATGACCATATCCAACTCAATTTCAGGGCTTATCACATGCAGTTGTAGCGGCCTTGTCTGTGTCACCAACCTGTCCTCTTAAAAATAACGTCGCTTTTGGCCGTTTGCCCGTATGGCTGAAAGTGACCATACTTTGAAAATGAAAAAAAATGAAAATAAATTTGGGATTTTTTCAACAACAGTAAGTTAAGGGTCCTCTGGTAGGTTAGGTGGGCAGGAAATTCTCATAAAGTTTCAAAACGTTAATTGAAAGTTTCTTCTTCTAACCTTACCGAATAAGCCGGACTTAAACAGAAAACGGGAAGTACACTTTTGTGAGTCGATTTCATTTCAAATTACGTTCACTTTTGGCCATAGTGCGCATACGAGCGAAAAGCGACGTTATTTTTAAGAGACCAGGATGGTGACACCTGTGTGAGATGGTATCCATACAAATGAGACTGAAACTCTTGCTCTTTGCATTAATAATATGGTTTATAATGGATGTTACAACATTCTTAGTATCTATTTTGCATGTTGGGTTCTAAAGGGCCTGAAGAGCTGACTTTGAATCACAGAAAATTACTCCACCACTGTTCTTCAGTGCGTTAGTGGCAAATTATAGAGTAGCTAATTCTGCATGTGTGGTGCTAAGCCAGTTATTGAGTCTCACACTTATGATCTGTGTTCATATACTGTCTATCCCACATTGCCACCTGCTATAATTTGAAATAAATTTAAGGGCATTCAGGGGCGTTTATCATTGTTTGGCCGAAAAAATTCGGCCAAACACGAAAAATTTATAAAAATACTACAACGTTCTGGCAACACCGTGGTGCAAACCGTTTAATGTTATGATAATAAATAACGTAATTAGAGTAAATTTTCCAGCCGCAATTGTCCGAAATCTGGTCCTCGCGGCTCGGGTGCGCCGTAGGGTGATGCGTCATACGTTGTAAGCGTCTAGTATTTCGCAATAGAGTGGAGAATATCTTGTTATGCATATACAAATTATAAACACACTCGCTGGCAACTGTCTTCTGTGAGAGGGAGGGGCTATAATCCGATTACTGGCTCAGTCAACCTCTCAGTGTCTGTGCCGGCGGTCGTATGCCTGACGCGCTCGCACAGATCGTATTTTCTTGCATATACTGCACAATGGATATAGTATCGGACAAGAAGAAAGCTCTAAAGGCAAGAGCTCTACGCGTTAGCCAAGTAAAGAAGGAGCGTAAAGCCACACTGAGGCAAAACAAGAGTTCTCTTGAGTGAAGAGAGAGGGCAGCCTCCCGCCCCCACAACACACTACCTCGCCTCACACCCAGGCACCCACACCTCCTGTGGCACCTGCCACACCTCTGTGGCACCTGCCACACCTCCTGCTGCACCTGCCACACCACCTGCGGCACCTGCCACACCACCTGCGGCACCTGCCACTCAAGATCTTAGACCTGCAACTCAAGACGTTCTCCCTCTTGATGTTGCAAGATGTTGCATATTTCAGACCAATTATATTAGGTTAGTATGTATTATTTTTTATATCTTGATACTATATCATAAATAATTGTAAATATAAAGCTGCTGTCTTTTTTTTTATTTTTTTTTATTTATTTTTTATTTTTTTTTTTAATAATTTTTTTTTTTTTTTTATCAGGCGATCTTCATGGAACTTACACACCTTACTGAAGGAATGCCAATCTACAAGGGTGGTAATTTTGATTGAAATTGGTAGTTCATCAACCTCAGCCAAAGGTGGCTGAACTTTGACCTTCATTTTTTACAGGTAACTAATTTGCAAATATATGGTTGAATAACTTTTTTATTTATTATTCAATTTACATGGAACTTGCACATTATATGTAGAGTCTGTGCTTCTAAAAACCCAAGTTATATATTTCCCCTAAGATCATTTATTGATTTTATATATATTTATAAACATCATTTTGTTGCATAATTTTTGGGGTGAACTTTGAAAATTTGTATTATTGCACTAAATAGGTTTGGGATAATAATGCCACTAGACAACCTTTATTATATAGTATTGTGATAGCTGAGTATCATAGAAATAATATCAGTTGATATTTGTATTTGTTATATCAACTTTAAAACATGTAAAAAAATGGTTAAAAAAAGTTTTTTTTTTTTCTCCCTCTCTATTTAGGCTGCGATGCTGAAACTTGGAACACTTGCAGCACTCTTCACGTGTAACACGTCAATAAATTTTCATTGCACTAGAACAACTTTTATGAACCCTAACTAACGCCCCCTTCAATGCCTCAAAAATAAACAGATGGAATTTTTACTCAGTTATAAGTGGTAAATGATGACGACGTCATTTTTATATAAATATTTTTAAAATACATATTATAAATTGTACCTTGTTTTCTATGTAATATATAAATTTAACTTTTAAAATATCATTATTCTATGTTATTTTATTCCTAATATTAAAATCTATAAAAAATTGTTTCTTAGCAAGAGTATTTTTTCTTAACAAATCTTAGGTCATAATAGAAATTTTGTGAAACGTTACTCATTTGATGTAAGTTTAAAATAGTTCACCTCGATAAATTTATCTAATAAAGAAAATTAAAAATATTAACTAGGAAGCTTTTTTTAGATTTTGTTGTATTAACAAGCTTAGGTATACATAACAATGTGCTGCTACTCTATTCTGTATGAAAGATGACACAGTGTAGATAAAAAAAACAAGCTATAAGTTCATCTAATATTCCCATCTCACATAATGGTTAGTCATATATGGAATCATGGGAACAAATACCTGCCTCAATACAAAAACAAATCAACAGACTAAACAACTAGTCTTATTGTTTATGGGAATGACCATATTCAACTCAATTTCAGGCTTATCACATGCAGTTTAGCTGCCTTGTCTGTGTCACCATGCTGGACAACACCTATGTGAGATGGTATCCCTACAAATGAGACTCTGAAACTCTTGCTCTTTGTATTAATAATGTTGTTTATAATGGATTGAAATTGCAATTGAAATTTAAATAAGTTTATTGAGGTAAAATACACACAAAGGAATGAGGTAGCTCAAGCTATTCTCACCCCGTTCAGTACATCGTGTTCATACATATATACAAACACATCACAAACAATAAACATATTGCCGAACATTCTGAGAGATGAACGTATACATTTCCTCCTTTACACAAGTAGTATGGTATCAGACGTACACACAAATACTTTTATGACTTAGGTATACTGTATAGACAATTTGCAAGAGACATGCAGATAATTCAATAAAAGATTACAGTCTTGGTGCAAAATTCTTATATCTCTCCTAATATCATCAACCTTTCCGTTGTGACACATCCAGGCTATTTGTTCAGGAACAGTCCTTATCACAGTGTTTCTATATACATTAATCAAGGGACAATCAAGAACATAATGGACAAGGGTGTAAGACCTTAACATACCACATAGCTTACACTTCGTGTCATTATCATGAACACCTGTCCCATATTCCCAGTAATATTTGTACCCAAGCCTGAGCCGCATGTGCACAGAGTCACTCCAAGCATTTCTCCTTTTACCACAAGTGAAATGGGTGTTTTGACTCACATAAATAATAATAATAATAATAAATAATTAAATAAATGTTTATTCAGGTAAGGTACATACGAGAGATTTTGCAAAAAATTATCGATTTATAGATAGAGCAAGTACATACAATGCCTAAAGCCACTATTACGCAAAGCGTTTCGTTTCGGACTACAACATACATGTAGTGTTGCATGGTTTGTTGTTGTTGTGACAGATTCAGCTACTCGGAACAAGTTCCAAGTAGCACGGGCTATGGTGAGCCCGTAACTTACCTGGCACAGGAGCGAGGCAAGAAGCACGGGCTATGGTTAGCCATGTATGGTTTGTTCATTTGGTGCATCACGTTAGTGTGATCTCTGTGTGTAATGATGTAAGGGCGAAGAGGAAGAACGGCCTATTGACATAGCTCGGGTGCAGGGGGGTTGTGTAAAATCCTGGTTTGTGCCTCGGAGAGGCTATGGGATCCAGTAAGTTCAGTAGAACATCGGCTTCAACCCTTTTACCCTGTCGTAGGTCAGTCGATTAAGGCAGTGTCTGGGATGCTCCCGGACGCAGGTTCGAATCCTCGTCATGGCCCTTGTGGATTTGTTCTTATGGTTTGACTTCTCTGATATATTATACCTCTCCTCTCCACTTCTGCCTGTGCCTGAATATTTCTGATTATGCTTCTTATTTGTCTCATTGTGAATTCACATTCAATGTCAACTTGTGGTTTTGATGTGGCACGTTTGGCCAAGTCATCCGCTACCTCGTTGAGCACTATTCCAGCATGAGATGGAATCCACATGAATTTCACACTGTGACCTTTCAGCTGTATCTCAGTTATCCTTTTCTTACAATCCTCAACTATGGATATGAAGACTGGGTTTCAACTGTTTAAGAAATCAAGTGCTCCTCAGCTATCGACAAATACAAAAACATTTTTGTCGTCATGACGCACTTCCTCCAAACACGCCAGAATGGCCTGCAGTTCAGCTTGTGTGGATGATATATAATTACTAAGCCGGAGTTCTATTATCCTGTCCACAGTCCCAAACTCCGTATATTCCCTTATTAGGCCACCACACCCGGCCCTGCCATCCTCCGCCACCGACCCGTCACAATATACATGTAAACTGTTGCCTCTTGGTAACCGAGATATCATGCTTCCATACAAACACCGTAATTGTCCCGGTTCATGATGAATCTTTTTCACCTTGAGAGGTAAACAATTTCGAGGTCTATTTTCTGTACTTTCCAGGGAGCAGACCTATAACACTGGTAGTTGTTGTTGTTGTTTAAGATTCGCTACTCAGAACAATAAGTTCCAGTAGCACGGGCTATGGTGAGCCCGTAAGTGGAGGCTCTTTGGAGCCATTATCTGTATCAGTGGCTGATACTAGAGATATGGCGATGGATGGGGGTCTTCATGATGGTTTTCTATATATACTATACCAATATATGGAGCTATACCAATTATGGAGCTGGTGGGGTTAGTGTAGACCTCTAGGTTTTCCGTTTTTTCTTTGCCTGCGACTTTGGCTGAGCAGTGCTGTCGTTGGAGTTTGGTGAAGTGGCCTCCATGAGGAAGTCTTGAACTGTGTAGGTGTCGTATTTGTGATGCGGCGGTGGAGCTCCTACTATGATTTCCTCGACTGAGGAGTCCGTAACCTCCGTAGTGGGCGTTTTTGTCTTTCGCCTCGCAGCCTTAGGTAGGTTCAGGTGTCGTTGATTGGTGGTTCTAGCTATTTCAGGAGCGCTGGTGGTGCTGTTATCGTTTGTAGACAGCACGTCTGCTAGCGCAGCTGCTGAGATAGTGATGGTAGGAGTGTTGGGAGCTGAAGAAGGAATTACCTCTGTTTGTGTCGCCCGGGCCATGGTCGGTTCTGGAGTCGGTGTTGAAGTTGACCACCTGGTCGTCCTGCTGGTAGTCTCCGGAGTGGTAGAGGAGGCAGTGAGATTTACGCCAGTGGCTATGATGGGGGCCAGGCCATTGTCTATGTATAATGCGTTTAGTTCACTGACAAAGCGCTGGTTGTCTGGTCCTGCAAGCCTTTCCGCTAGTTTAAGAAGACCAGGGATAATGCCAGCACGGGATGCAGGGAGCTGTGAAGGAGCCTGTGGGACCTTGGGTCCCCAATGAGAAGGCTGTGTCGCCTGCTGGGAGGAGCCACATGTTGGTAAGACTGGAAAGTCTTCTGGTCGACTAGTGAGAGCTAAGGTGGTGGGTTGAACGCTTGGGGCTCTGGTCGAGGAGGTAGAAGGGTTGTTTCTCTTGGCTTCAACCTGGGCCACGATGCTTTCCTGTCTGCGGGGGCAGCGGTAGGAAATTGCGGGGTGATTGCCATCACAGAGCAAGCAGCGATGGACGGTTGCCTTGCATATGGAGTAGTGATGGTCCAGTGCGCACAGGCTGCACCTCTGGACAGGGTGCTGACACTTGTTGGTCGGGTAGGAGAGCTCGTAGCACTTAAAGCACTGCTGGATCTCATGGTATCGTTCCTTTTTTATTTAGTGGGGTGGTATTTTTAGGCCGAAGCAGTAGAATCCTTGTGTGGCAGCCTGGGTGGCCGCAGCTATGGTGGTGAACGTAATCTTCATTGATGTTTTGTCGGTGTTGCAGAACTCTAGGTTGAATACCGACAGGTTTGGATTTTCGTGCTCGATATTGTCCTTGATATGATGTTGAGATCGCTCAGAGATCCACCGGCTGGTCTTGCTGATAAAAACAGTTCTTCCGGCCAGGAACTGACGTGGGAAGTGAGGATGTAGGTGGTGCTCTTTACGAAGAATGGCATCGTTAGTCAGGAGTTTTTCTAGCTCCTCTTCACATGAAAAGAAGAGCACCATATCTTCACCTTCCTGAGTAATATCAGCGGAGTCGAGGCCAGTAACGTCCTTCAGGACCTTTAAAATATTGCTTCTCCCGATAGTATGACCGTCAAGTGGAGTAGCTCTGACCTTAAGACGTTTGGGTCGCATTGTGCCCACACTGCTCCTTGTGATGAGTGGTGTCAGACTGGACCACTGCCGTTCTGGACTGTAAACTGACCAACGACGATTGATTGATGAAGATTAAGCCGCCCAAGTAATGGCACGGGCACGAGTAGCCCGTAAGTGGTAAGGGCAACGACGATTCCGTTCTAGAGGCTTATATTACAAGCTTTGCCTCACTTTGTCAAACCGACTAACGTCTATGCAGGCTACCTGTTGCCTGGTCTGATTGAAGCTTATGCACTTTGGAAGTGATAATAATTGTAATTATCGCGAATAGGATTAGTGTAGAACTTCCTGGAAAGAGGAATTAAGAGGCGCATCAAATTATCTATATTGCAACTAATTATATTGCTCCTTAATATAATTGCTACATTTCCATTAGGTCAGGTTGACTTACGTTCACGTTAATCAATATAGATTGGCTTTGTTTACAGAGAAGCTATGATGTAGCTGGCTCAAACTTTCTCAGGTAAATACATTTCCCGGGGTAATGATATTTATTTTCCTGTTATACAAGTCTTACTCGCCCATCAGCAAATAGAGCAAGGAAAACCCTGCACTTCTGAAACCAACAAAATTTGAAACCATTGATTCCTTTATAAATAACTTACGGCGTCATGAGCACTATGCTGACGGTGATGGGTCTGTTCAGATATCCCAATGTAACAGCTGGTAGCATATACAAAGACAACATATGCACACGGACCACAAGTGTGAGACTGAATAAATGGCTTAGCTCCACACACGCAGAATTAGCTTCACTACAACTTGCCACTAACACACTGAAGAACAGTGGAGGAGTTATTTTCTGTGATTCAAAATCAGTTCTTCAGGCACTTAGAAACCCAACATGCAAAATAGATACAAAAAATATCGTGACATCCAATAAAACAACATTATTCATGCAAATTGAGTTGGATATGGGCATTCCAATCTCTGCTGTAAAAGCCGCAATATTTCAGGAAATTAGGGAAGACAGAGGAGCAGTTACTGACACTCAAAGGCCAGAAAGCACGAGTATAAAGAGCTATGACATGTTTAGAACCGACAATTATGTGTACGGGCAGCATGAAACATCCACTAGACAGTGTAACATTGTAATTGCCAGAAATAGGCTGGAATATCGATTTTTATAACAGGTGGATGCAGGTAATGAATCCCCAAATGGTGAACATTCCAATTGTAAACAATGTGAACAAGAGCTGGGACATACTCTCCAACACTATATCTGTGACTGCCCTGTTATAATTGACTTCAGACCAAATGGTATGAGGTACTTTGAGGTCTGTAATTACTTCATACACTCAGGAATATTGGAAGATATTTTTGTGCTGTACCCAGATTGTGCTAGTGGAGGCTAATAGATCAGACTTACATTTCATGTTATCTCCTGATTTTTAGTCACGGTTGATTTATTTTTGTATTAAATCTGGTATTTGCTCCCATGATTCCATATGTGACTAACAATCATGTGAGATGAGAATATTAGATGAACGTATAGCTAGTTTTATATCTTCTCTGTGTAATCTTTCATACAGAATATGGTAGCAGCACATTGCTATGTATACCTAAGCTTGTTAATACAACAGCAAAATCTTAAAAAAAAGAGCGTCCTAGTAAATATTTTTAATTTTCTTTAATACATAAATTTATCCAGATAACTATTTTAAACTTACATCAAATGCGTAACGTTTTACAAATTTTCTATTATTTTCTTAGTTTCGTTAAAAAAATACTCTTATTGAGAAACAATCTTTATTTAAGGATAAAGTAGTAAAAAGTAAATAACATATTATAATGATATTTTAACAAATTATTTTAATCTTACATAGTAAGTCCAACAGAACTTCATAAATATATTTAAAAAAATTTATATAAAAATGACATTGAAATTAAAGATTAAGTTCCATTGTATTGCTTTCTCAAAATTTGTATTTTTAACGGCATTATTTGCCCTTGAATGTATTTTAAATTGTAACAGGTGACAGTGTTACATCCTGTAGAATATACAAATAACGCGTGCTCAAGGACCACATTTGTGAGACTGAACAACTAGCTTAGCTCCACATGCAGAATTACCTGCACTACAACTTGCCACTAACACACTGAAGAACAGTGGAGGAGTAATTTTCTGTGATTCAAAGTCAGCTCTTCAGGCCCTTAAAAACCCCAAATACAAAATAGACATTAGGAATGTTGTAACATCCATTATAAACAACATCATTAATGCAAAGAGCAAGAGTTTCAGAGTATCATTTGTATGGATACCATCTCACATAGGTCTTGTCCAGCATGATGACACCGACAAGGCAGCTAAACTGCATGTGATAAGCCTGAAATTGAGTTGGATATGGGCACTCCAATCTCTGCTGTAGAAGCCGCAATATTTCCGGAAATTAGGGAAGATAGAAGAGCAGTTTCTGACACTCAAAGGCCAGAGAGAACGAATATAAAGAGCTAGGACATGTTTATAATCGAAAATTTTATGTACGGGCAGCATTAAACATCCACTAGACATTGTGACATTGTAATTGTCTGAATTAGACTGTGATATCGGTATCTATGGCAGGTGGCTACTGGTAATGAATCTCCCAATGGTGAACATTCCAATTGTAAACAATGTGAACAAGAGCTGGGACATACTCTCCAACACTATATCTGTGATTGCAACGTTATAAGTGACTTCAGACCAAATGGTATGAGATACTTTTCGCTCTGTAATTACTTCATGTACTCAGGAATACTGGAAGATATTCTTGTGCTGTACCCAGTGTGTGCTAGTGGAGGCTGATAGATCAGTCACCCTTATATATCATGTTCTCTCCTGATTCCATGTATCACTAACCCATCCTGTGAGATGCGGATATTTGATGAACGTATAGCTAGTTTTTCATATACTGTCTGTAATCTTTTGTATAGAATTGGACAGCAGCACATTGCTGTGTATACCTAAGCTTGTTTGTGAATAATAATAAAAATATTTGTAATTTACAAGAAGGTACAATGGGTTTGTGAGATTACGTGAGATTGGTATTTTTCCTTTCTTGCAAAGTCACTGACACACATAGTGAACAATTTATGTTAATGTATAATAAGAGATCATATATGAGTACCTTGCGTTCTAATGTTATTGAGCATGTTATTCCAAAATGCATTGCTTTGCCTAAGAGACAATTCTCACCACCATGGGACAATTGTAACGTAGATGTAGTAATTATTCCCCTGCAAAAGAAAACAAAGTATATATGCAATAGGTGAGCTGAGGGCAACATATGATTGTATAATTAGAAAATGTCACAGAAAACACCATACATGTGTAGTAGCAGTGAAGTTGAGGACGTAGAACGTCTGTGACTACCTGACAGGTGAGCCACCTGTATGTCGGTGGTTAGCGTCGGGTGTTAAAACCACACACATTATGCCCAAAGGAGGTCTCCCTTATGTCGGTCTCCAGCAGAAGAAAGACAGTTACCAGACATTACACACTGCCACGTAGTCCCCCTTGAGATAAATATAGAAAATGGAAATAAATATGCCATAATAGAAAACGGACTTATTCAGGGGAGATGAACACTGACTGATGCCATTGACCACTAGCGATGTCTGTGCAGGTCACCAAGGTAATGAAATTGAAGTGCGATGGAAGGCGGCCTTTTAACCCCCTTGACATTAATGGGAATAAATATTTCATAACAGAAAAACGGTCTTAAAAACGGACGAAATTTTGGGTTGACTGGAGGCGGCCGTTTAATTCCCTTGAGCGAAAATTACAGGACTTAGGAGCGAACCTTTGTATTCCCAGTTTACATAATTATATATGATGGAAGGAAGCAGTTAGAGAACTGATAGGAAAAAAATTTGAAAATACCCCTGCTACAATGACCGGCCTTGGGGGGTCGGGGGGGATGGATACCCCCCTTTGCTACAATAAACGACCGTTTTGCTTTTCCTCAAGAGCGGTCATTGTAGCAGGTGTATTTTCAGATCTTTTTCCTGTCATTTCTCTAACTGCTTCCTCCCATCATATATAATTTTTATTATGATATATTTATTCCCATTTTCGATATTTATTTCCAAAGGGGATGGGGGTGGGGGGGGGGCGGAGAATAAAAGGCAGCCTTCTGTCGAGCCTAATGTACAATGACGTCATCCATAATAAACACGTTTTCCTTAATGAGGTATTTTCATACTGTTTTCCATTTTCTTAGATCATTTGCTAGCTAAGATTTCATGATGAACATAATAAATAGGTTAAGCCCTGTTACCGAACCAGTATTTACCCAGGTCTTTTTCCTAAATCTAAAACTTACCCAAATTATACCCATTGTTTCGTGTTCTGTCTCGTGTTAATACTGGCCCCAGACATCACTCGGTACCCCTACTCAAATCTCTGAATATGTTAGACATTAAGTCACTGCACATTCTCTCATGTGTATTATACATATATAAAGCGCTAAACTATAATGCCAATCCTGATCACAAAAGCTTCATAGAAGGTTGTAACAGAACCCATGAACACCACACCAGAAATAAATACAGTTTTGATATTCCTAGAGTACGACTTAATCAAACTAGAAATGCTCTACAAATCAAGGGGCCCAGAATGTGGAATGACCTTCCCAACCATGTTAAAGACTGTACCTCTCTCAACCAGTTTAAGTTAAAAACGAAGCTATACCTAATAAATTCCCTGTAACCTACCTTACCCTTCTATTGTCAACCAATGTCTGTTTTTCTTTAAAGAGCGCTGTTTGTCGACATAATTGTATTTGTGCTGCTTTTTCATCTATGTTTTCATTTCTTGTTTTCATTCTACTCATTATGCTCAATTAGTATTAAGTTTGTAATTTAAGTTTATCATGCCCGAAACGCTTTGCGTAATAGTGGCTTTAGGCATTGTATGTACTAGCTCTACCTATAAGTCAACCAATCCTTGTAAAAATTTATTGTATGTATGTACCTTACCTAAATAAAATTGTATTGTATTGTATTGTATTGTACTTAGTCGATCTTGAGCTCGCCGGCCATAAAGCAAGCCAGCCTCGTCTCGCTGTTCTACAGCAGCTGTGAACTCTCCAGCCTCGACGAGCACTTCGGTGCAAGCCACAACTTTTCCAGCCAACAAAAGTATTGGAGCAGATCCAGGCGCTTCCCAGCCAACACATCTCGTCCTAAGCAGTGACATCTTTATCGCAGCATCTTTTGTGTATTGCCTAATGTGCTTGTGTCGAGGTTGGACTGCATTTAGGAGAACAACCCCACTTCGAGCCAGAACAGGCCCAGGTGAGAAGTCGGCAGTTCACCTTTTGCAGCTGCGGCATGGCATAGGTGCATTATTCTTCTCTTCTCCTAAAATTCTTCCGTTTCTGACAGTGCCGAGCAGTTGTGGACTCCGGTGATCATGCGAGCCCACCATAACTGGGGGTTGCAACCTTCCTGGACCCGGTGTTTGTTCGTGGTGAGACCCTCAGGCCAGGTCCTAGACCTGGCCTAGACCTGGCCTACACACTGACCCACACTGAGCTTTATGGATTCGCAGTGATTGACACAAACACGGGACTGTCTGTAGACAGTGAGTCACAATGGCTCACTGCCTGTGGATGAACTACACTGGCACTACAGCCATAGACACTGTTAACTGCATCACTACTTTCTTCACTGCCACTGGTGCACCTGTCACTTATCATGACAAATATGCTAACACCAACAGCATCAAAAACCTCATTACCTCTGAAAACCACCTTTTCACCTGTTTTAGGAAACCTGTTTTTAGTAAACTCGCCCAAGCTTCTCTGACTCCTGTACTCACGATTGAACAAAAAACTAAATGCTCTGTTCTTGTAAGAAATGTCGACAGCACTGATCTTTCAGCTCCTAAAAATATAAATCTCTCTCTCTCTCAGGACATTTCAGACAGGAATACTATTAATGTAATGGAGATATACCCAGTGTTTAATACCAAACACATCAAGATCCAGTGTTCCTCCCCTGCAGATGCTCAAAAACTCTTGCATCAAAGTATTAAAATCCTCAACACCAGCACTCCACCCTACCACATCAGTCCAGTTGAATATCTTTCTTTGCTGCAATGCTTCAAATGCTACAAGTACAGTCAGGGAACACGCAAATTCAAAAGATCACAAATTTGCTCTAAATGCTCTGAAGAAGGTAATTTTTACACTCAGTGCTCTGCCCCCACCCTAAAATGCACTAATTGCCAAGATGCTCATTCAGCAGTAGATAAATCTTGTCCTCTGAGAAAACAAACTTTGAAAACTCTTCGTACTAACCAGCCTCGCACTCATGCACAACCTCATTCTTCCTCAACCTCCCAAACCCCATCCCATCACCAAACAGCATCAGCCAACACCATGTCCCATGCCAGTGTCCTTCATGCTTCCCCTCACCAGCAACATCACCACCCTTCTACTGCACAAAAAAGCTCAGTCCTCTCTTCCTTCACTCACCACCTCCACCTTATTCTTCTCTTTAGAACCTCTCTTTCGAAGGAGTCACTGCCTGTGTACAAGTTGCTTATCTGAAGGGCCAAGGATGATGGTCGTGACTTTGCTGACTATCTTCCTATTTTTCTCACTCACAACGGTCTTCCCAGTATCTCTGTCCCTCCTCCTAAGCTCTTGCGCTCTACTCCATTCTCAGTTACAGTCCACACTCCACAAAGCACCACTACTTCAGCTGTGGAGAATACTATAGTTTCCCGGACTTGACAGTAACTGTTTGTGTCTCGCGCCGAGGCCGTTCAACATCTCGTTGTCTAACTCCCACTTCCCGTTGTAAAACTCCCATTACTCGTCCCTCCCATCTTCCCAACACACCCTTCTCAATGCATGCCGAAGAAAGTGACTCACGCCATACTCATGTTCATCATGTACACTCACAAAATCCCACCAGCACCTCATCCCACTCTCAACAGTCATAAAGATTATCCAATTCAATGTGCGGTCATATTTCTCTATTAGACACCTAATATAAGATTTTGCTGAGCTTGAGAGACCTGATGTGTTATTATTCAATATCACACACATTACAAACTCACATATAATCAAACATTATGGCCACTCCTCTTACCAGTCACCTGATGAAGAACATGAAGGAGCTGCAATACTCAAACGTTCTACAAACAAACACGAACATTTACACACTCCTTGACTTCACAAACATTTCTTAGCTATCAAATTCCACATCCAAATAGGCCCACTCATCATCTGCACCACCTACATCCGTCCTAACACCGGCATTCCCATGCAAGACATCACCACCCTCTTCAACCACACTCATTTGCCTGTTTTTCTGCTTGCAGACCTCAGTGCACCCTACATTCCACCACAATACCTCAAATCACCATGGACAACAGTTTCATCAACTATATCTTCAACAACATCTATTCTTCCTTGGCCCAGATTTCGCTACTTTTTTCAGTCATGCAGGTTCTGGCAGACCTGATCTTACATGCACCTACATACTTGGCAACAACCTACAACACTACATTTCACCAGGACCCATTACGGGCTCTGATCATATTCCCTTAATTCTCATAGTTGCCAACAATCCTATTCTCATCCCCAGCACTTCTCAGTTCTCATACCATACCATAATTGTGACGTGTTCAAACAACACATTGATGACACTGATCTCACTTATGAACACAATGACAAACATCACACTGACATTGACACACAAGCACGCAACATACAAGACACCATCATCCATGCTGCAAACATCTCCATTCCTAAAACATTACACAATCCACAATTCACTTTCACCACTTCCATTTGCACAAAACGCCTCTTAGCTTGTTATCATTCTCGATTCTTACACAACATACATCGCTATAGACAAGTACTCTGGGACCTCACAACACTAAAAGACACATCCTCAACAGCCCAGATGAAGACCACACAAAACACTTGAGACACCTCATAGCACAAGCAGAACAACACAGAAAACTGACACTCAGGAATTTTGGAAACAAATCAAACGCTTACAGGGATCAACTCACACACCATTTAAATAACTCCTACATAACAACAACGAAATCTGTGTAGGCACCCTGAACCAGATGATGTAATTAAAATTTTTAAACACAATTGGGGACGCATTTTTCATCCACATCCTTCTGAACCAACTGCTCTTCCCAACACTGAAGTAGTTGAAGACTGGGTACACCAAAACAGACATGAAACTACACCTGACGACCTCATCCACCTTGACAACCTCAACTCCCGCACTGAACTACAGACTCCCCAGACTCCAGCTGATGTCAAGACAGCTGTCATGGGCACTCGTCACAGAGCCCCTGGTGCAACTGGCATTGAACATACCCTCCTTAGACAACTCCCTGTTTCTATCACTGCTGCTATCACTAACTTATTCAACGCCTCTCTTGCCTCTGGATATTTCCCTCTCACCTTCATATCTGTCACTGCTGTTCTTATTCCAAAACCTGGGAGACTTCACATTGATCCAAAAATCTATAGTCCCATCAGCCGTCTAAAGACATTTGGCAAAGTCTTTGAAAGGCTGGTCAACATGAGACTCAGAACGCACCTAGAAGACAATAACTTACTCACTAACAAACAGTTTGGATTTCGGCCTCACCTGTCCACACACGACGCCTTAAATATCATGACCAATTACATCAGCATCAATCAGCACCAAAGACTCAAGACTGCACTCATCACTAAAGACGTTGAGAAAGCCTTTGACACTCTTTGGCATGACGGACTCAAATTCAAACTATGCAATAACTTTAATCATCCCCTTATCACCACCAAACTTCTTACTTCTTAGGACAATTAGAATCAAGTTCCTCCAACAACACGCTGACTACTTCAACTTACACGAAAGTGTTCCCCAAGGCTCTATTCCTGCCCCGACACTCTACATCCTATTCATCAACATCATTCCTGAGCCTATTTATCACACTATTATCTATCTGTTACGCTAATGATGTCTCAACACCATTGACACACTATCACGCAGAGCACAAGCAGAACTCGATACTGTAACAGAATGGGAGTATGACTGGCGCATTAAAACTAACTCCAACAAATAAAAAATCACCTACTTTTCCTGTGAAAGAACTATAAGCCCTATTCCTGTTCAACTCTATTCACTCTCTCAATCCTACTAACATCTCTGTATGTCCTTCCACCACAATTCTTGATCGACAACTACTCTTTCACACACATTACACAGAAACATACAACAGCTCTCCATGCCATGAACAAATTGTACAGACTAAAATTTGCAAAACCTGATATTGAAATGCACCTTTATAAAGCACTCATTAGACCTCTCCTAACATATGCTCCAATAACTCTTTCCTTAGCCGCACTCACTAATAAACTAAAACTTCAGAGAATACAGAACAGAACACTTAGATGGGTACTCAACACTCGATGGGACGATTTCAATACCAGCGAAAGTCTTCATGATAGTACCAACATTCCTGCCATCAATGTCTACTGGAAAACTTTATTAGACAAACAACTTGACAAACTACTCTCTTATCACGAACAACACATTGACTCTCTCTTACACACTCTTAGACAACCACGGAACACCCACGACCTCTTCTCTACCATCTGGGTAGAGAAGAGGTAGTAATAAATTACTACCTGCTTCCGCCGGGGATCGAACCCAGACCCTTAGAATTATGAAACCCGAGTGCTGTTCACTCAGCCATCAAGCCCCCCTGACGGCATATCTATAAATTTAAAGGTCTTCCTGCCTCCGGCTATGCGAATCGCTTAGGATATCTGAAAATAGATGAACATATAGGTAGTAGTTTAGTCAGAGTTAATTTGTTTGTGTATTGAGGCAGATACTTGCTTCACCCACGTACTACAAATACAAATAATCGCCAACAGAACCTAAACACCCAACATAACCTATGCCTTAGATGAACTTATTGCTAGTTTTTTATCTACACTGTGTAATCTGTCATATAGAAGTGGGTAGCAGCACATTGGTGTCTATACTTTAGCTTGTTTATAAAAACATAAATAAAAAGATAGCTTCCCAGTTAATACTTCTCATTTTCTTTATTAGAAAAATAAACCAGTGAGACTATTTTAAACTTAATCAAATGAAAAATGTTTCACAAATGTTCTATTATATTCTAAGTTTTGTTATAAGCATACATTTATTGAGAAAAACTTTTTGCTTAATACATAAATGCTTATAAAACAAAAAAGAAAAATAATGATATTTTAAATTTTAATTTAAATCTTACATAGAAAATTCAAGACAATTTAAATTTAAAAAATACGTTACATATAATAATATAATTATACGTACGTTACATGACAATCTATTCCCCTTTTATTGGTCAGTTTTATTTTTGTAGCAATATATGCCATTGAAATTATTACAAATCCCAACAGGTCGTACTGCAGCATCCTGTAGAATACACAGAGACACCATATGTACACAGACCACAATTGTGAGACTCAATAACTGGCTTAGCTCCACACATGCAGAATTAGGTGCATGTGTGGAGATTCTGTGATTCAAAGTCAGCTCTTCGGCCTTAAAAACCCAACACGCAAAATAGACATTAGGAATGTTTTAACATCCATTATAAATAACATTTTTAATGCAAAGAGCAAGAGTTTCAGAGTCTCATTTGTATGGATACCATCTCACATAGGTGTTGTCCAGCATGATGACACAGACAAGGCAGCTAAAACTGCATGTGATAAGCCTGAAATTGAGTTGGATATTGGCATTCCAATATCTGCTGTAAAAGCCGCAATATTTCAGGAAATTAGGGAAAACAGAAGATCAGTTACTTACACTCAAAGGCCAGAAAGCACGAGTAAAAAGAGCTATGCCATGTTTAAAACCGAGAATTATATGTACGGGCAACATAAAACATCCACTAGACAGTGTGACATTGTAATTGCCAGAATTAGGCTGGGATATTCATATATATAGTAGGTGGCTGCAGGTAATGAATCCCCAAATGGTGAACATTCCAATTGTAAACAATGTGAACAAGAGCTGGGACATACTCTCCAACACTATATCTGTGATTATTGCCCTGTTATTAGTGATTTCAGACCAAATGGTATGAGGTAATTTACGATATGTAATTACTTTATGCACTCAAGAATATTGAAAGATATTCTTGTGCTGAACCTAGTATGTGCTAGTGAAGGCAAATAGATCAGTCACCCTTATATTTCATGTTCTCATCTGATTTCATGTAGGACTAACCATCCTGTGAGACAGGGATATTAGATGAACTGAAAGCTAGTTTTTTAGCTTTTTTAGTTTTTTTGTAGCTACACTCTGTAATCTTTTATATAGAATAGGTCAGCAGCACACTGCTGTGTATACCTAAGCTTGTTTATAAATAATAATAATATTTTTAATTTACAAGTACGTACAATGGGTTTGTGAGATTACATATGATTGCTATTTTTCCTTTTTTTGTAAAGCCACTAACATGCATAGCGAATAATTTATTTTAAAGTATAATAAGAGATTATATATGAGTACCTTATGTTCTAATGTTATAAAGTATGATGTTATTCCAAAATGTATTGCTTTGCCTAAGAGACAATTCACACCACCATGGGAGGAGTGTAACGTAGATGTAGTAATTATTCCCAGGCAAAAGAAAAAAGTATGTACGAGATAGAGAGCTGAGATATGATTGTATAATTAGAAAATGACGTACAGAAAACATTCTACATGTATACTGTGATGGAACAGTAGCTAGGGATGGAAAGGCAGGATGAGGAGTCACTGACATCGGCACTGTAGATACTGTTATTGGACGCCGCTTAATTGACAATGTCTATTCAACGCAGGCTGAACTCCAAGCTGTATTAGCAGGATTACAGGAAACAGTCAAATGTGGTAAAAATGTCTTTTTTTATTTGTTTATATACACAAGAATTTTAACATGCTTGTAAAGCCACTATCACGCATAGCGTTTCGGGCAGGTTCTCAATCTTATTTTTTCCCTGGAATACGACCCGCCAAATCATTTAACAACCTGGTACCCATTCCCTGGTACCGACTGGATGAACAAAGGCTACATTTAAGGATTGATGCCTAGTCAATCCTCCCTGGCCGGGATATGAACCATGGCCAAATCGCTCGCGAAGCGCCGGGAGAGTGTCTTACCACTGTGCCATGGAGACTGTTGTGGCTTGCATCCTGAGGTCTGTATATTTGGTCGAGGGGAAAAAAATAAAAACAAAAAAGTCTCCTCATTAATATTTCACATTTTCCTTGAGAGACAACTTATTCCTCGATAGTGAACTATTATAAACATAACCCCGTACCCAGGCGTTAGGCAACTGTTGTGGGTCGCATTCTGGGGAAAGGGCAGTAGGCGGCCTAATGGTACAGGATAAGCCTTGTAGAGAGTAAACCTCCACTCTCTCATTATCTTAATGGCATAACTAATTAACACTAATTACAGAAGCTATAATCTTTTCAATAATTACAGGTAACAGTTCTTCCACCCTTCTATCTTATTGGAGGAAGCTGAGGTGTAGTCACCAAATATAAGCCAGCGATATGAGAATAGCCAAACTTTTTGTTCCAAGTAGCTGAATCTAAAACAACAAGAATAGCCAACAGTACAATTTCCACAGTGATTCAGTGAGCTACAGTACAGACACTTAGGACTTATCACATTGATGATCCCAGAGAGTTTCGACGATACCCAGCCACGACGGACTTCAACATGGGTTCTCACTGGACCTCTACCGCTGTTGCAGCTTACTGTGGACCGCAGCCACCTGTCATGGAACGCTGCCGACACCCTCACCTCAGCTATGATTTTCATAGCGATCATCTCTGTATTTTTATCTGCAACAGCTTGCTACACCACGATCGTTACTCACTCATCTGACAGCTTCATCAGTAACTACATCATGTAGGATCTACAGCCTGGCCTGCAGACTCTCCGTCGCTGCCACTGCTTGTCCTTCAGGGACTCCCACGACAGCTGCTCTTTCATCAGATTCATCTACACGTTCACTGCATTCTGGTATGATGCCGACTCAAGCACTTTTCTTGCGCAGTACAGGACCTACAGCTTGCGTTTCCGACTCTTGATCGTTGCTTCCAGGACAATTTAGCTTTAACAGTGATTCCCTACGTGTCTACATTACCTCCTATGGTCAAGGTGCCCGAGCCCATCTCCCCCGGATCTAAATGCTCCACCAGCGACCCAAGGACGCAACAATCATGCACATTCTTCTCTCCGAGCTTGTCCACACACTACCTGCATCTTTTGGTACCGGACAACATGTTCCACAGCGACCCAGGGAACAGTAGCCTCGTATTTTTTGTTGTAATGCTTTTCTTCCATTCCCTGGCAGGGGGAGTCCTGTAGCGAGTAAACCTTATACTCACTCCATTATCTCATCATCCTAATGGCATAACTAATTAGCACTAACTACACAAGCTATAACCCTATCCCTATTTACAGGTAACAGTTCAGCCATCCTCCTATCTTATTGGAGGGAGTTGAGGTGTAGTTACCGAATATAAGCAAGCGATATGTGAATAGCGGACGGTACAATTTCCAGTCAAGAATGTAGCACTCGGCATATGCAGTTCTAAACGACCCCAAGACACTACAGCTTCGACACAGAACAGGCAGCAGACTAGGACCTCATCCAGCTACAACGCTCTCCCACATAGAGCTCCACGACTCCGACCACACTCAGCTCTCTGCTCTACTCCAAGCTCCGTCTCAACGTCTACGACACTGCTGTATGCAAGACTACCAAATAAATATGAAAACCCACTAACACCGTGTATCTAATCTACCCAACAACGTAACATAATCGTACGTTACAAACTCAGTGGTACCGGTTTCCACTTTCTAATTACGTTGTACGTCGGTATATATATACTATGGTCCTCATCCTTACTATAAGTACTTCTAAAACAGGAGGATGGGCTAAGATAATGAAATGGGTCTGTTAATTCTACTTAATCCACTAATTACAATTAATACTTCTTCTCAAGTGTACACGTTCAGCTTGTTAAGATTTTTTTTTTAAGCGGTACTCGTTATGAAGTGAGACAATCGCCTGGCTTTTCGTGATATATTTATTTAGTATAGTCTTGGTTACAGCAGTCTGTTTGTTGTTGTTGTGGCTTGCATCCTGAGGAAGGTTGGTATAACTGGTCTAGGAGGATCTTTATTTATATATCTTTTTATTGACATACATAATAGTTCTTACATTGTTGTACAGCCATTACACGCATAGCGGTACAGGCAAGTCCTTAATATTAATTTTCACACACACACATACCCAGGCAGCAGCTGTCTAACTCTCAATTACATGTATACTGCTAGGTGAACAGATACATCAGGGTGAAAGAAACTGCCTATTTTTTCCGCCTCCTCCGGGGATCGAACCCGGACCCTTACGACTACAAACTCCGAGCGCTGTCTACTTACCCATTAGGCCCCCCTGAGGGCATCTCTACAAACCTAAAAGTCTTCCTGTCCCCGGCTATAGGAATCGTTCAGGATATTTAAAAAAGAAAAAAGATGAACTTATAGCTAGTTGTTTAGTCTGAGTTGATTTGTTTTTGTATTGAGGCAGGTATTTGTTCCCATGATTCCATATATGACTAACCATTATTTGAGATGGGAATATTAGATGAACCATTAGCTAGTTTTTTGTATCTACACTGTGTCATCTTTCATACAGAATAGAGTAGCAACACATTGTTATGTATACCTAAGCTTGAATACAACAAAATATAAAAAAGGCGTCCTAGTTAATATTTTGAATTTTCTTTAATGGATGAATTTATCAAGGTGACCTATTTTAAACTTACATCAAATGAGTAACGTTTCACAAAATTTCTATTATGATCTAAGATGTGTTAGAAAAAATATCCGTTCTAAGAAACATTTTTTTTTTAAATTTAAATGTTGAAAAGAAAATAACATTGCATAATAAAATGTTAAAAACTAAATCAATATCTTACATAGAAAATAAGACACAATTTTAGAAATATATTAATAAATATTAATATAAAAATAACGTCTATTTCATCTTATTCATACACTTTATTCGTAAGTTCTAAATTTATTTTTTGAGGCATTAAATGCCCTTCAATTTATTTAAAATGATAACAGGTGGCACTGTAGTATATGCGTACTGTGTATGAACACAGACCACAAGTGTGAGACTCAATAACTGACTTAGCTCCACACATGCAGAATTAGCTGCACTATAACTTACCACTAACACACTGAAGAACAGTGGAGGAGTAATTTTGTGTGATTTAAAGTCAGCTCTTCAGGCCCTTAAAACCCCAACATGCAAAATAGACACTTGGAATGTTGTAACATCCCTTATAAACAACATTATTAATGCAAAGAGCAAGAGTTTCAGAGTCTCATTTGTTTGGATACCATCTCACATAGGTGTTGTCCAGCATGATGACACAGACGAGGCAGCTAAACTGCATGTGATAAACCTGAAATTGAGTTGGATATGGGCATTCCAATCTCTGCTGTAAAAGCCGCAATTTTTCAGGAAATTAGGGAAGACAGAAGAGCAGTTACCGACACTCAAACACCAGAGAGCACAAGTATAAAGAGCTATGACATGTTTAGAACTGATAACTATATGTAATTATAATTGTAACTATATGTACGGGCAACATAAAACATCCACTAGACAGTGTGACATTGTAATTGCCAGAAATAGGCTGGGATATCGATATCTATGGTAGGTGGCTGCAGGTAATGAATCCCCAAGTGGTGAACATTCCAATGATGCGAACATGAGCTGCGGCATACTTTCCAACACTATATGTGAGAATGCCCTGTTATCAGTGATTTCAGACTATATGGTACGAGGTATTTTATGCTCTGTAATTACTTCATACACTCAGGAATATTGGAAGATATTCTTGTGCTGTACCCAGGTTGATATGCACTTATTCATAAGCAAGATATTGACTATAAGCAAGTGCGAGAACAGGTTCCAGTGTGTGCGAGTGGAGGCTAATAGATCAGTCACCCTTACATTTCATATTTTTTCCTGATTCCATGTATGACTAACCATCCTGTGAGATGCGGATATTAGATGAACTTAAAGCTAGTTTTTCATCGACTCCTGTAATCTTTAATATAGAATATTGCAGCATTCCACTGCTGTGTATACCTAAGCTTGTTATTAGAAATAATAATAATAATAATAATAATATTTTTTATTTACAAAGGGTTTGTGAGATTAAATAAGATTGGTATTTTTCCTTTCTTGCAAAGCCACTAACACGCATAACTAACAGTTTATGGTAAAGTATATTTAGAGATCATATATAAGTACCTTATGTTCTAATGTTATAAAGTATGTAATTCCAAAATGACTTGCTTTGCCTAAGAGACAATTCACACCACCATGGGAGGAATGTAACGTAGATGTAGTAATAATTCCCCTGCAAAAGAAAACAAAGTATGTATGAGATAAGAGAACTGAGGGCAACATATGATTGTATAATTAGAAAATGACGTACAGAAAACACTTTACATGTATATTGTGATGGGTCAGTAGCTAGGGATGGGAAGGCAGGATGTGGAGTCTTGATCAGGGAGTACACTGACATTGACACTGTAAATGCTGTTATTGGACGCCGCTTAACTGATAATGTCTCTTCAACGCAGGCTGAACTCCAAGCTGTATTAGCAGGATTACAGGAAGTAGTCAAATGTGGTAAAAATGACTTTTTTTATTTGTTTATATATACAAGAGTTCTAACATTCTTATAAAGCCACTAGCACGCATAGCGTTTCGAGCAGGTCCTTAATCTTATTTTTCCCCTGGAATACGACCCGCCAAATTGTTTAACAATCAGGTACCCATTCACTACTAGAACACAGAGGCTACAGTTAAGGATTGGCACCTAGTCAATCCTCCCCGGCCTTGATATGAACCCAGGCCAAATCGCTGGCGAAGCTCAGGGCGAGTATCTTACCACTGTACCACGGAGACTGTTGAAGCTTGCATCCTAAGGTCTGTATGTTTGGTCGAGGGCAAAAAAAAATAAAATCAAAGAAATCTCCTCATTAATATTTCATATTTTCGTTGAGAGACAAATTATTCCAAGATAGTGAACTATTATAAACATAACCCCATACCCAGGAGATAGAGAACTGTTGTGAGTCGCATCCTGGGGAAGGTCAGAAGACGGCTTAATGGATAAGCCTGACAGGCTTATCCATGACCCATGACCCATGACCCTTATCACATACGATGTGGAGTATGCAGCGAGCTCTACAACACCCGACATATGCAAACATCTGCATAAAGGAGGCAAACCAACAAACGCAAAATGTCCAAATTGCTGCGATACTCATCACGCCTGGAACAAACGATGTCTAGAGAGGGTCATAAGAATACAAACCTGCGGATCTACCCAGCAACCCAAAGCCACAACTTCTAGACCACAATCTACCAGACGCTAAGTTGAAAGCTAGTGGAACACTCCTCGGCAAGTCCGAATAAATGGAAATAAAAATCAGCAACAGACTAGAGCACCAATTCCTTCCAGTCTAAACTAGAACAGGACCTCGAACAAGTGGAGAAAACAAAGCACTACTCCACAAGGCAACAACAACCCAACAGATCAGGGCAACAAAATTAATACACCTGCTGTTGTCTCCAAGACATCACAAGCACGAATGACGACCCCTACATCATCAAATGCCCCAGTAGCTGGATGTAGCAAAGACACCTGGACCCAACCCAGAATCTCCTCACCTACCAAGACAAAATAAAGGCAGCCAAAAGCATATCAAGTGCACGGTGATCCAGTCCGGCAGTGGTCCAGTCCGGCAGTGGTCCAGTCCGGCAGTGGTCCAGTCTGACACCACTCACCACACACCACAAGGAGCAGTGTGGTCACAATGCGACCCAAACGTCTTAAGGTCAGAGCGACTCCACTTGACGGTCATGATTTCGGGAGAAGCAACATTTTAAAGGTCCTGAAGGACGTTACTGGCCTCGAACCCGCTGATATTAGTCAGGAAGGTGAAGATATCGTGCTCTTCTTTTCATGTGAAGAGGAGCTAGAGAAACTCCTCACTAACGATGCCATTCTTCTCAAAGAGCACCACCTACATCCTCACTTCCCACGTCAGTTCCTGGCCGGAAGAACTGTTTTTATCAGCAGGACCAGCCAGTGGATCTCTGAGCGATCTCAACATCATATCAAGGACAATATCGAGGACGAAAATCCAAACCTGTCGGTATTCAACCTAGAGTTCTGCAACACCGACAAAACATCAATGAAGATTACGTTCACCACCATAGCTGCGGCCACCCAGGCTACCACACAAGGATTCTACTGCTTCGGCCTAAAAATACCACCACACCAAATAAAAAAGGAACGATACCATGAGACCCAGCAGTGCTTTAAGTGTTACGAGCTCTCCCACCCGACCAACAAGTGTCAACACCCTGTCCAGAGGTGCAGCCTGTGCGCACTGGACCATCACTACTCCATATGCAAGGCAACAGTCCATTGCTGCTTGTTCTGTGATGGCAATCACCCCGCAATTTCCTACCGCTGCCCCCGCAGACAGGAAAGCATCAAGGCCCAGGTTGAAGCCAAGAGAAACAACCCTTCTACCTCCTCGACCAGAGCCCCAAGCGTTCAACCCACCACCTTCGCTCTCACTAGTCGACCAGAAGACTTTCCAGTCTTACCAACATGTGGCTCCTCCCAGCAGGCGACACAGCCTTCTCATTGGGGACCCAAGGTCTTCAAGGTCCCACAGGCTCCTTCACAGCCCCCTGCATCACGTGCTGGCATTATCCCTGGTCTTCTTAAACTAGCGGAAAGGCTTGCAGGACCAGACAACCAGCGCTTTGTTAGTGAACTAAACGCATTATACATAGACAATGGCCTGGCCCCCATCATAGCCACTAGCGTAAATCTCACTGCCTCCTCTACCACCAGGACGATTATGCGGTCAACTTCAACACCGACTCCAGGACCGCCCATGACCCGGGCGACACAAACAGAGGTAATTCCTTCTCCAGCTCCCAACACTCCTACCATCACTATCTCAGCAGCCGCGCTAGCAGACGTGCTGTCTACAAACGATAACAGCACCACCAGCGCTCCTGAAATAGCTACAACCACCAATCAACGACACCTAAGCCTACCTAAGGCTGCGAGGCGAAAGAAAAAAACGCCCTCTACGGAGGCTACGGACTCCTCAGACGAGGAAATCATAGTAGGAGCTCCACCGTCGCATCACAAATACGACACCAACACGGTTCAAGACTTCCTCATGGAGGCCACGTCACCAAACTCTAACGACAGCACTGCTCAGCCAAAGTCGCAGGCAAAGAAAAAACGGAAAATCTAGAGGTCTACACTAACCCCACCAGCTCCATAATTGGTATAGCCAGCCCTCCAGGCTGAAAACCATCATAAAGACCCCCATCCATCGCTATATCTCTAGTATCAGCCACTGATACAGATAATGGCTCCAAAGAGCCTCCACTTACGGGCTCACCATAGCCCGTGCTACTGGAACTTATTGTTCTGAGTAGCGAATCTTAAACAACAACAACAACTCCTACCAGTGTTATAGGTCTGCTCCTTGGAAAGTACAGAAAATAGACCTCGAAATTGTTTACCTCTCAGGGTTAAAAAGATTCATCATGAACCGGGACAATTACGGTGTTTGTATGGAAGCATGATATCTCGGTTACCAAGAGGCTACAGTTTACATGTATATTGTGACGGGTCGGTGGCGGAGGATGGCAGGGCAGGGTGTGGTGTCCTAATAAGGAAATATACTGAGTTTGGAACTGTGGACAGGATAATTGAACTCCGACTTAGTAATTATATATCATCCACACAAGCTGAACTGTAGGCCATTCTGGCTTGTTTGGAGGAAGTGCGTCATGACGACAAAAATGTTTTTGTATTTGTCGATAGCCGAGGAGCACTTGATTCCTTAAACAGTTGAAACCCAGTCTTCATATCAATAGTTGAGGGTTGTAAGTAAAGGATAACTGAGATACAACTGAAAGGTCACAGTGTAAAATTCATGTGGATTCCATCTCATGTTGGAATAGTGCTCAACGAGGTGGCGGATGACTTGGCCAAACGTGCCACATCAAAACCACAAGTTGACATCGAATGTGAATTCACAATGAGACAAATAAGAAGCAAAATCAGAAATATTCAGGCACAGGCAGAAGTGGAGAGGAGAAGTATAATATATGAGAGAAGTCAAACCATAAGAACAAATCCACAAGGGCCGTGACGAGGATTCGAACCTGCGTCCGGGAGCATCCCAGACACTGCCTTAATCGACTGAACTACGACAGGGTAAAAGGGTTGAAACCGAAGTTCTACTGAACTTACTGAATCCCGTAGCCTCTCCGAGGCACAAACCAGGATTTTACACCCCCCCTCCCCCCCCTGCACCCGAGCTATGTTAATAGGCCGTTCTCCCTCTTCGCCCTTACATCATTACACACAGAGATCACACTAACGTGATGCATCAAATGAACAAACCATACATGGCTAACCATAGCCTGTGCTTCTTGCCTCGCTCCTGTGCCAGGTAAGTTACGGGCTCACCATAGCCCGTGCTACTTAGAACTTGTTTCGAGTAGCTGAATCTGTAACAACAACAACAAACCATGCAACACTACATGTATGTTGTAGTCCGAAACGAAACGCTTTGCGTAATAGTGGCTTTAGGCATTGTATGTACTTGCTCTATCTATAAATCGATCAATTTTTGTAAAATCTCTTGTATGTACCTTACCTGAATAAACATTTATTTATTTATTTATTTATTATTATTTA
Organism: Procambarus clarkii; assembly: GCF_040958095.1. Classification (NCBI taxonomy): domain Eukaryota; kingdom Metazoa; phylum Arthropoda; class Malacostraca; order Decapoda; family Cambaridae; genus Procambarus; species Procambarus clarkii. The sequence continues at coordinate 44,461,075 of NC_091168.1, read as the reverse complement.
TGTGAGTCAAAACACCCATTTCACTTGTGGTAAAAGGAGAAATGCTTGGAGTGACTCTGTGCACATGCGGCTCTGGCTTGGGTACAAATATTACTGGGAATATGGGACAGGTGTTCATGATAATGACACGAAGTGTAAGCTATGTGGTATGTTAAGGTCTTACACCCTTGTCCAATATGTTCTTGATTGTCCGTTGATTAATATATATAGAAACACTGAGATAAGGACTGTTCCTGAACAAATAGCCTGGATGTGTCACAACGGAAAGGTTGATGATATTCTGGGGAGATATAAGAATTTTGCACCAAGACTGTAATCTTTTATTGAATTATCTGCATGTCTCTTGCAAATTGTCTATACAGTATAGGTAAGACATAAAAGTATTTATGTGTACGTCTGATACCATACTACTTGTGTAAAGGAGGAAATGTATACGTTTATCTCTCAGAATGTTCGGCAATATGTTTATTGTTTGTGATGTGTTTGTATGTACGTTTGAACACGTTGTACTGAACGGGGTGAGAATAGCTTGAGCTACCTCATTCCTTTGTGTGTATTTTACCATAACAAACTTATTTAAATTTCAATTGCAATTTTAATCCATTATAAACAACGTTATTAATACAAGGAGCAAGAGTTTCAGAGTATCATTTGTATGGATACCATCTCACATAGGTGTTGTCCAGCATGATGACACAGACAAGGCAGCTAAACTGCATGTGATAGGAGTGAAATTGAGTTGATATGGGCATTCCCATAAACAATAAGACTAGTTGTTTAGTCTGTTGATTTGTTTTTGTATTGAGGCAGGTATTTGTTCCCATGATTCCATATATGACTAACCATTATGTGAGATGGGAATATTAGATGAACTTATAGCTTGTTTTTTTTTATCTACACTGTGTCATCTTTCATACAGAATAGAGTAGCAGCACATTGTTATGTATACCTAAGCTTGTTAATACAACAACAAAATCTAAATAAAGCGTCCTAGTTAATATTATTAATTTTCTTTAATAGACAAATTTATCGAGGTGAACTATTTTAAACTTACATCAAATGAGTAACGTTTCATAAAATTTCTATTATGAACTAAGGTTTGTTAAAAAAAAATACTCTTTCTAAGAAACAGTTTTTTAGAGATTTAAATATTAGGAAGAAAATAACATAGAATAATGATATTTTAAAAATTTAATTTATATCTTACATAGAAAACAAGATACAATTTTAAAAATATATTAAAAAATATTTATATAAAAATGACGTCAACATCATTTGGGATCTTGCTAAGAATTATAATTTCTTGTTTTTCTATTTTTGAGGCATTGAATGCCCTTGAATTTATTTCATATTTTATCAGGTGGCAATGTGGGATAGACAGTATATGAACACAGATCACAAGTGTGAGACTCAATAACTGGCTTAGCACCACACATGCAGAATTAGCTACTCTATAATTTGCCACTAACGCACTGAAGAACAGTGGTGGAGTAATTTTCTGTGATTCAAAGTCAGCTCTTCAGGCCCTTAATAAGAACCCAACATGCAAAATAGATACTAAGAATGTTGTAACATCCATTTTTAACCACATTATTAATGCAAAGAGCAAGAGTTTCAGTTTTATTTGTATGGATACCATCTCACACAGGTGTTACCAACCTGGTCTCTTAAAATAGCGTCGCTTTTCGCTCGTATGCGCACTATGGCCAAAAGTGAACGTAATTTGAAATGAAATCGACTCACAAAAGTGAGGTACTGTCCCGTTTTCTGTTTGAGTCGTCCGGCTTATTCGGTAAGGTTAGAAGAAGAAACTTTCAATTAACGTTTTTCATAACGCTTTGAAACTTTATGAGAATTTCCTGCCCACCTAACCTACCAGAGGACCCTTAACTTACTGTTGTTGAAAAAAATCCCAAATTTATTTTCATTTTTTTTCATTTTCAAATTACGGTCACTTTCAGCCATACAGGCAAACGGTCAAAAGCGATGTTATTTTTAAGAGGACAGGTTGATGACACAGACAAGGCAGCAAAACTGCATGTGATAAGCCTGAATTTGAGTTGTATATGGGCGTTTTACGCTGCTGTAAAAGCCGCAATATTTCAGGAAATTAGGGAAGACAGGAGAGCAGTTACTGACACTCAAAGGCCATAAAGAGCTATGGCATGTTTAGAACCGATAATTTTATGTATAGGCAGAATAAAACATTCACTAGACATTGTGACATTGTAATTGTCTGAATTAGGCTGCAATATCGGTATCTATGGCAGGTTGTTGCAGGTAAGGAATCCCCCAATGGTGAACATTCCCATTGTAAACAATGTGAACAAGAGCTGGGACACACTCTCCAACACCATATCTGTGATTGCCCTGTTATCAGTGATATCAGACCAAATGGTATGAGGTACTTTGAGCTCTGAAATTACTTCATACACTCAGGAATAGTGGAAGATATTCTTGTGCTGTACCTAGATTTTGCTAGTGGATGCCAATAGATCAGACTTGCATTTCATGTTCTCTCCTGATTTTTAGTCAGAGTTGATCATTATAACTTATTTTTGAGTCATTATATGCCCAAAAATTTATTTCAAATACTATAAGCATCCTGTTGAATATATAAAGACAACATATGCTCTCCCACATAGAGCTCTGCGACTCCGGCCACACTAGGCTCTCTGCTCTGCTCCAAGCTCCGTCTCAACGTCTACGACACTACTAGCGTATCCAAGACTAATAAATAAATATGAAAACCCACTGAACACCGTGTATCTAACCTACTCATCCACGTATCATAATCGTACGTTACAAATCTTACATAGTAAGTACTTTACAATTTCAAAAATACCTTTAAAAATATTTATATAAAAATACATTTTTTTGAGATATATACAAGAGTTGTTAGATTCTTGTGCAGCCAGTACGCGTAGCGTTTCGGGCAAGTTCTTAACTCTTTGTTCCCTGGAATACGATCCCCGCACCTAAGAATCGTTGTTACAACCATGTACACATTTTACTGTTGAGTTAAACAAAGGCTACATTTAAGGATTTGCGCCCAGTAAATCCTCCACGGCTATGATACGAACCCAGGACAAAGTTGTCTCGGAACACTAGAACAATGTCTTACCACTACACCACGGAGATTGGAGACATTACAATTTTTATATCTAGCTTTAAATTATCTGCAAGCAAATTTTATTTTTTAGGCATTACATGTACTTGAATTTATTTCAAATGCTAACAGGTTGCAATGCACCATCCTGTAGAATATACAAAGACAACATATGTACACACACCACAATTGTGAGACTCAATAATTGGCTTAGCTCCACAGATGCATAATTAGCTGCACTACAACTTGCAACTAACACGTGATGAAGTAATTATCAATTTTAAACACAATTGGGGACGCATTTTTCATCTACATCCTTCTGAACCAACTGCTCTTCCCAACACTGAAGTAGTTGAAGACTGTGTACACCAAAACAGACATGAAACTACACCTGTCGATCTCATCCACCTTGACAACCTCAACTCACGCACTGAACTACAGACTCCCCAGACTCCAGCTGATGTCAAGACAGCTGTCATGGTCACTCGTCACAGAGCCCCTGGTGCGTCTGGCATTGGACATACCCTCCTTCAACAACTTCCTGTTTCTATCATTGCTTCTATCACTAACTTATTCAACGGCTCTCTTGCCTCTGGATATTTTCTTCTCACCTTCATATCTGCCACTGCTGTTCTTATTCCAAAACCTGGGAAACTTCACACTGACCCAAAAAACTATAGATCCATCAGCCTTCTGGAGACACTTGGCAAAGTCTTTGAAAGGATGGTCAACATGAGACTCAGAACGCACCTAGAAGACAATGACTTACTCACTAACAAACAGTTTGGATTCCGGCCTCACCGGTCCACACACGACGCCTTAAATATCATGACCAATTACATCAGATTCAATCAGCACCAAAGACTCAAGACTGTACTCATCACTAAGGACGTTGAGAAAGCCTTTGACACTCTTTGGCATGACGGCCTAAAATTCAAACTATGCAACAACTTTAATCATCCCCTTATCACCACCAAATTTCTTACTTCTTAGGACAATTAGAATCAAGTTCCTCCGACAACACTCTGACTACTTCAACTTACACGAAAGTGTTCCCCAAGGCTCTATTCTTGCCCCGACACTCTACATCCTATACATCAACATCATTCCTGATCCTATTTATCACACTATTATCTGCTACGCTAATGATGTCTCAACACCATTGACACACTATCACGCAGAGCACAAGCAGAACTCGATATTGTAACGGAATGGGAGTATGACTGGCGCATTAAAATCAACTCCAACAAAAAAAATCACCTACTTTTTCTGTGAAAGAACTATAAGCCCTATTCCTGTTCAACTCTATTCACTCTCTCTTAATCCTACTAACATCTCTGTATCTCCTTCCACCACAGTTCTTGGCCTCACACTTGACCGACAACTACTCTTTCACACACATTACACAGAAACATGCAATAGCTCTCCATGCCATGAACAAATTGTACAGACTAAAATTTGCAAAACCTGATACTAAAATGCACCTTTATAAAGCACTCATTAGACCTCTCCTAACATATGCTCCAATAGCTCTTTCCTTAGCCGCACTCACTAATAAACTATAACTTCAGAGAATACAGAACAGAACACTTAGATGGGCACTCAACACTCGATGAGACCATGTCAATACCAGCGAAAGTCTTCATGATAGTACCAACATTCCTGCCATCAATGTCAACTGGAAAACTTTATTAGACAAACAACTTGACAGACTACTCTCTTATCACGAACAACACATTGACCCTCTCTTACACACTCTTAGACAACCACGGAACACTCACGATCTCTTCTCTACCATCTGGGTAGAGAAGAGGTAGTAATAAATTACTACCTGCTTCCGCCGGGGATCGAACCCAGACCCTTGGAATTATAAAACCCGAGTACTGTCCACTCAGCCGTCAAGCCCCCCAGACGGCATATCTATAAATTTAAAGGTCTTCCTGCCTCCAGCTATGCGAATCGCTTAGGATATCTGAAAATAGATGAACATATAGGTAGTAGTTTAGTCAGAGTTAATTTGTTTGTGTATTGAGGCAGATATTTGCTCCCCTGATTCCATATATGACTAACCATTTAAGGCTTTCTTTGTGCATGTCTTGGTATCCATGACTCAATTTTATTTTTGAGGCAATATATGCCATTAAATTTATTACAAATGCCAACAGGTCGCACTGCAGCATCCTGTAGAATACACAAAGAAACCATATGTACACAGACCACAATTGTGAGACTCAATAACTGGCTTAGCTCCACACATGCAGAATTAGGTCCATGTGTGGAGATTCTGTGATTCAAAGTCAGCTCTTCGGCCTTAAAACCCCAACATGCAAAATAGACATGAGGAATGTTGTAACATCCATTATAAACAACATTATTAATGCAAAGAGCAAGAGTTTCAGTCTCATTTCTAGGGATACCATCTCACATAGGTGTTGTCCAGCATGATGACACAGACAAGGCAGCTAAACTGCATGTGATAAGCCTGAAATTGAGTTGGATATTGGCATTCCAATATCTGCTGTAAAAGCCGCAATATTTCAGGAAATTAGAAAATAATAAACAAAAACTAGAAGATCAGACTAGAAAATAGTAATCAGTTACTAGACTAGAAAATAATAATAATAAAAAAAAAATTGTATGTACTAGCTCTATCTATAAATCCATCAACTTTTGTATCTCACCTTGTATGTATGTACTTTGCCTGAATAAATATTTGTATTTGTATTTTGTAATTACAGAACTCAAAGTTCCTCATACTATTTGGTATGAAGTCACTTAAATAAGTTTTTACTTAAAAAGTTTACTTACTTAAGAAGTAAGTTTTAGTCTTTTAATGTTTTTCCTGCCCGAAACCCTTTGCGTAATAGTGGCTTTAGGCATTGTATGTGCTAGCTCTATCTATAAATATCAATTTTTGTAAAATCTCTTGTATGTATGTACCTTACCTGAATAAACATTTATTTATTTATTTATTTATTTACTTATAACAGGGCAATCACAGATATAGTGTTGGAGAGTATGTCCCAGCTCTTGTTCACATAGTTTACAATTGGAATGTTCACCATTGGGGATTCATTACCTGCAGCCACCTGTTATAGATATCGATATCCCAGCCTAATTCTGGCAATTATAATGTCACACTGTCTAGTGGATGTTTTATGTTGCCCGTACACATAATTCTCGGTTCTAAACATGTCATAGCTCTTTATACTCGTGCTTTCTGGCTTTTGAGTGTCAGTAACTGCTCTTCTGTCTTCCCTAATTGCCTGAAATATTACGGCTTTTACAGCAGAGATTGGAATGACCATATCCAACTCAATTTCAGGGCTTATCACATGCAGTTGTAGCGGCCTTGTCTGTGTCACCAACCTGTCCTCTTAAAAATAACGCCGCTTTTGGCCGTTTGCCCGTATGGCTGAAAGTGACCATACTTTGAAAATGAAAAAAAATGAAAATAAATTTGGGATTTTTTTCAACAACAGTAAGTTAAGGGTCCTCTGGTAGGTTAGGTGGGCAGGAAATTCTCATAAAGTTTCAAAACGTTAATTGAAAGTTTCTTCTTCTAACCTTACCGAATAAGCCGGACTCAAACAGAAAACGGGAAGTACACTTTTGTGAGTCGATTTCATTTCAAATTACGTTCACTTTTGACCATAGCGCGCATACGAGCGAAAAGCGACGTTATTTTTAAGAGACCAGGGGCCGGATTCAGGAAGGTACTTACGAAGGTTTTTCCTCTTAGCTAAGAACGAATTCCTTCTTAGCGCCTTCGTGGCGGCTACGTCCGTATTCAAAGAGCTACCCTAAGTGGAAAAATCTTCGTAAGTTCATTTCGGGATTTAAGTGTGGTTTCGACCACTCGTAGCTTTACGTAAACTGGATATAAGTCATTTTTTCTCTACTACATAACACTGGGATCGATTTATGATATTGGAACATGACCAAAATATTATAGCTGGTGAATCTAGTGAAGAGTAGTCCTTCGTGTTAGTTATATATGCATTCTCTGCTTGAAACTTGAAGTAAATATGTGTTTGATGATAGTAGAATTACTTTTATAATAGCAAGATATTATACCAGTAGTTATTAAGTAAATAAACACTGGTGAACATGAAAAATGAGAGAAGGTGATGAGCCCTGCCTGATGGGAGCATTTACTATCACCAAATGCCCCTGTTCACCTAGTAATCAGTAAGGGTGTACCTTAGCTATACATATACAGTTTTAATTTATTTTGTTTGGTTTTATTTTGAAATTAAATGTGGGTGAGACATAAAAGAAAAACATCCTGAACAAATGATGTTAGGTTAGGGTAAAAACTACAAAAACTTTGGTCATTGAATACTTAGGCCTCTAATTATGGCCTGTTAAAAAAAAAAGAGAGGGATGGGGACTGAATAGGGACAAGGGGCTGATGGAAGAAAGGTGGCAGGATAAATAGACAATCATGGGCACCACACTGTACACCCCCAAATATGTATGTACAGTATGTGTGTGTATATATATATTTCATCTTACAGGCTGTATTACAATATGCTTTATTTTTCCTAGGTACCCAATACTGTATAGTGTTCCTGGACACGCATTCAAAAAAACACAAATTTTAACAGTTAAAAACATTTGAAATGTTATTGCTTATTGCTTTACGTAATGAGCTAGCTTTAAGGAGAGAAAGAGTCTTTAAAGATCGTCTAAATCCATTAGATGTAAGTGATAAAAAATTGTTAAGGTACTATCGTTTTCCACGTCATATGATCTTAAGACTTTGTGAAGACCTTAAAGATGATATTGAAAGAATAACTAGAAGAGGTCAAGCCATTCCTGCCCATACATCATTGTTAGTAGCTCTGAGATTTTATGCAAGTGGAAGTTTCCAAAGTGTTATTGGAGATTCAACTGGTCTCAGTCAATCGAGTGTATCAAGAATAATAACTGGAGTGACGGAAGCTCTCTACAGAAAAGGACTAGCAGAAATAAAAATGCCAACAGAGATGAATGAAATTATACAAACTAAGTTAAAATTTAATAATATCAGTAGGTTTCCCAATGTAATTGGAGCAATCGATTGTACCCATGTCCCCATTAAAGCTCCAAAAGTTGAAGAAAACATATATGTAAATAGAAAACAATATCACTCTTTGAACATTCAAGTTGTGTCAAATCCTGATAATGTAATCATGGATTTCTGTGCAAGATACCCTGGAAGCACTCATGATGCTTTCATATGGGCTAACAGCAGACTCTATGACAGATTTGAAGCAGGAGAATTTGGCATTTCCTATTTGCTAGGTAAGATATGCATTTTATATATATGACCTTCATTTATAGTACAGTAGGTTGCCTATTTGTTATTTATCGAGTCACAACAAATACACTGTACAGTCTATAAATAAAAGTTGTTTAATATTGAATGGTAACAGCTGATTGTATTATGAATAGTATAAAGAAATTTATTCATGTTGATTTTATATTAAAGAAATGAAAGTGTGTTTTAGCCCTGATATGGAGAATGAGAGTGAGAATTTTGAATGGAAATCAGCAGAAATGTGTTTAAACTGGTGTTTATATACATCATGTGTCATGGGTGTACCAGAGATTACAAGTGGATGATTAAGTTAAATATGGAAGGAAGTGGATTACATTTTGGTTGTTTTGACATGTCAGTTATATGCCTCTGAACATTAAATGAGAATGATGTATGTAATGCAAGAGGTATTCATATGACAGAGGAAGGTAACCAACCACTTCAGATGCTAGAATCAAATAGTGTTTGAAAGACAGTGTGGGTTTAGGATTATTGAGTGATTTTTAAAGATGTATGCACATTTTATAAATTAAATATCTATGCAGGTGACAGTGGCTATCCCTTGCAACACAACTTACTTACACCCTTCACAAACCCTGAAAACCCTCCAGAAGAGCTGTATAACAGGAGCCATGCAAGAACAAGAGTGGTAATCGAGAAAACTTTTGGCGTGTTAAAATCTCGGTTTAGGTGTCTCCACAGGTCTGGTGGTAGTCTTCAATATGAACCAGATAAATGTGCAAAGATTTCAGTTGCATGTATGTTGTTGCACAATTATTGCATTGAGCAAAGAATACCTCTTGAAGAGATCATTGTTGATGACTTTATAATGAATGAAAATGTTGAAGGTGGAGCACATGAAAATGGGCACACACAAAGAAGGGAAGTAGTAAGGAATTTTTTCTCATAAATTTTTATTTCAAATCATACTTATATAACAAAGTAAAACATGTAATTGAAAACACTACATAATGGAACTTTTGTATAAAAATACAAGTACAGTAACTCAAGAATTTATCAATAACGGAAATCAAAAACATTTATAATTGGATTCATAGATTTATTTGTAAGTTATCCTATCAATTTTTACCTATTAAATTCAATAGCACATACTGTATATGTAAGTGAAACATAAATATACAAACAAACTGTTACAAACATGTACCTGCTGATTTGGAAATATTATTTATGCTGCTATACTTTATATGGAAAGTCAGATACCTGAGGAGAAATATATGCATCTGACAAAAGACCAAAAATTTGTGTGAAAAATATATCAATAAATATTTATTCATAGACACTAAGAAATGTGGTACATAATATGGCTGGGTAAATTTTTGGTTTGTAAAATAAGTGTGTTAGCCAATGCTGTGTACACACAGCATTGGCCTTAAAATTGAATAATTTTAATTATAAAATAAAGTTGCTTTCAATACAGTACAGTGTTTAATATACCTCACATGTAAGGGAAAAATTTAATATAATTTTGCTTAAATGATATACACAAAACAATGATATAGGCCATCAATATGTTGCCCTTAGACCAATTTGAGGTGAAACATATATTAGGGATGTGATAAAATAATTATATCTTTGCCATTAATCTTTTTGCCAATAAAAATGTTTCTTATTCTGGTGTTTTTTTCATATTGTCACTACTTTGAACTCTCAACAATTAAACCTAGCAATTGATAAACATTCTTTAATACAAAAAACATGTAAATATTTACACCAAACATAAGTTTGAGATATATACATTCTTGTACAGCCACTAGTACGCGTAGCGTTTCGGGCAGGTCCCTGGAATACGATCCCCTGCCGCGAAGCATCGTTTTTTCATCCAAGTACACATTTTACTGTTGCGTTAAACAGAGGCTACAGTTAAGGATTTACGCCCAGTAAATCCTCCCCGGCCAGGATACGAACTCATGACATAGCGCTCGCGGAACGCCAGGCGAGTGTCTTACCACTACACCACGGAGACTGTATAACACCAGTCTCCAGTCTAAACTACACCAGTTGACTATATGAGGTAGATTGGTTATTAAATTACACTATATACTATGCAAGTCATAGCAAAATTAATGATATGAATAATTGTTACATTTTAATGTTTCAATATTGTTCTTATTTACAATTGTTATTACAAAATATTATAATTTCTTAAACTATTTTTAGAGATTATAATTAGAAAGATTTAAATAAATTTCATAGTGCCTGATTATTTTTCATACATTCTACCAACTCCCATATACCTTTGGATATAACATTGAGGGATTTGTTTAAGTCCTGTACTTCTTTAACCACCTCCTTTAAGGACTTGTTCCCTTCATGTACTTCTGCAGCCACGTCCTTTAAGGCTGCTGGCACTTTATGTACAACATCTATAAGATTTTCATGCAGCATTAACACTTGTTGTGTTGTATTATGTTCTGCAGTCATTTGTTTTTTTCTTGTATGCGTACTAGAAACTGAGGCTTTGGAGTAGTCATGGCCTAAACACGATGGATGAAATTGATCACCAATTGGTGAGGCAGAAGGCTCACCTGATTCCTGTACATTTACCACTCGAGAATCATCTGTGTCCATGACCACTTCTTCTGTTACACAGTTTGGTTCTGTAAAACGTGGGTGGTTTTGTGCTGGCGTCAGCTAATCCTTGGTGATGCGGCCAGACACTTGTCTTCTGTGTTTGCCTGTTGGTTGCGCCAACTATGAATGTGGCACAGGTCAAATGTGGCCACTTTGTTGGTCACTGGAGATATTTAGCCAGTGCTTTGATTATTGGATAATTTTCATGTAACGAGATGTCACCTAGTAATATACACGATGGTAAAGGTTATTTTAAGTGCGCTATTTTTTTTGTTTTATTTACTCTGGCACTACGATGTCGAAACCAGTGAAGGAGATAGTGTTTGATTGTTTCAGGCACATGACTGGATGCACAGATCATTTCTTCTTCTTGGTAGTAGGTAGAGTTTGCAACAGATGATTTTTCTGACAACAATACCACGAGGAACCACAATGTTTACATAACACAGCTGATATTGCATTAGCGTGATTGGTCAGGTTAGAAATGTAACAGTCACTCTGATTGGCCAAACGAAACACAGTAGTGACCTCTGTCGGCACGTAAGTGAACAAGACCCAAAACCTAAATATCTTCCTAAGTGGACCTTATTGAATCGCACCTAAGCATCTTCTTAGGGCGCACTTAGGAACCTTCGTAGCAAACCCACTTACGAAGAAATACACAGAGCTTCCTGAATCTAGGTCCAGGTTGGTGACACCTGTGTGAGATGGTATCCAGACAAATGAGACTGAAACTCTTGCTCTTTGCATTAATAATGTGGTTTATAATGGATGTTACAACATTCTTAGTATCTATTTTGCATGTTGGGTTCTAAAGGGCCTGAAGAGCTGACTTTGAATCACAGAAAATTACTCCACCACTGTTCTTCAGTGCGTTAGTGGCAAATTATAGAGTAGCTAATTCTGCATGTGTGGTGCCTAAGCCAGTTATTGAGTCTCACACTTATGATCTGTGTTCATATACTGTCTATCCCACATTGCCACCTGCTATAATTTGAAATAAATTTAAGGGCATTCAATGCCTCAAAAATAAACAGAGGAAATTTTTACTCAGTTATAAGTGGTAAATGACGACGACGTCATTTTTATATAAATATTTTTTAATACATTTTTTAAATTGTACCTTGTTTTCTATGTAATATATAAATTTAACTTTTAAAATATCATTATTCTATGTTTTTTATTCCTAATATTAAAATCTATAAAAAATTGTTTCTTAGCAAGAGTATTTTTTCTTAACAAATCTTAGGTCATAATAGAAATTTTGTGAAACGTTACTCATTTGATGTAAGTTTAAAATAGTTCACCTCGATAAATTTATCTAATAAAGAAAATTAAAAATATTAACTAGGACGCTTTTTTTAGATTTTGTTGTTGTATTAACAAACTTAGGTATACATAACAATGTGCTGCTACTCTATTCTGTATGAAAGATGACACAGTGTAGATAAAAAAAACAAGCTATAAGTTCATCTAATATTCCCATCTCACATAATGGTTAGTCATATATGGAATCATGGGAACAAATACCTGCCTCAATACAAAAACAAATCAACAGACTAAACAACTAGTCTTATTGTTTATGGGAATGACCATATTCAACTCAATTTCAGGCTTATCACATGCAGTTTAGCTGCCTTGTCTGTGTCATCATGCTGGACAACACCTATGTGAGATGGTATCCATACAAATGAGACTCTGAAACTCTTGCTCTTTGTATTAATAATGTTGTTTATAATGGATTGAAATTGCAATTGAAATTTAAATAAGTTTATTAAGGTAAAATACACACAAAGGAATGAGGTAGCTCAAGCTATTCTCACCCCGTTCAGTACATCGTGTTCATACATATATACAAACACATCACAAACATATTGCCGAACATTCTGAGAGATGAACGTATACATTTCCTCCTTTACACAAGTAGTATGGTATCAGACGTACACACAAATACTTTTATGACTTAGGTATACTGTATAGACAATTTGCAAGAGACATGCAGATAATTCAATAAAAGATTACAGTCTTGGTGCAAAATTCTTATATCTCTCCTAATATCATCAACCTTTCCGTTGTGACACATCCAGGCTATTTGTTCAGGAACAGTCCTTATCACAGTGTTTCTATATACATTAATCAAGGGACAATCAAGAACATAATGGACAAGGGTGTAAGACCTTAACATACCACATAGCTTACACTTCGTGTCATTATCATGAACACCTGTCCCATATTCCCAGTAATATTTGTACCCAAGCCTGAGCCGCATGTGCACAGAGTCACTCCAAGCATTTCTCCTTTTACCACAACTGAAATGGGTGTTTTGACTCACATAAATAATAATAATAATAATAATAAATAATTAAATAAATGTTTATTCAGGTAAGGTACATACATACAAGAGATTTTGCAAAAATTGATCGATTTATAGATAGAGCTAGTACATACAATGCCTAAAGCCACTATTACGCAAAGCGTTTCGTTTCGGACTACAACATACATGTAGTGTTGCATGGTTTGTTGTTGTTGTTATAGATTCAGCTACTCGGAACAAGTTCCAAGTAGCACGGGCTATGGTGAGCCCGTAACTTACCTGGCACAGGAGCGGGGCAAGAAGCACGGGCTATGGTTAACCATGTATGGTTTGTTCATTTGGTGCATCACGTTAGTGTGATCGCTGTGTGTAATGATGTAAGGGCGAAGAGGGAGAACGGCCTATTGACATAGCTCGGGTGCAGGGGGGGTGTAAATTCCTGGTTTGTGCCTCGGAGAGGCTACGGGATCCAGTAAGTTCAGTAGAACTTCGGTTTCAACCCTTTTACCCTGTCGTAGCTCCGTCGATTAAGGCAGTGTCTGGGATGCTACCGGACGCAGGTTCGAATCCTCGTCACGGCCCTTGTGGATTTGTTCTTATGGTTTGACTTCTCTCATATATTATACCTCTCCTCTCCACTTCTGCCTGTGCCTGAATATTTCTGATTATGCTTCTTATTTGTCTCATTGTGAATTCACATTCAATGTCAACTTGTGGTTTTGATGTGGCACGTTTGGCCAAGTCATCCGCTACCTCGTTGAGCACTATTCCAACATGAGATGGAATCCACATGAATTTCACACTGTGACCTTTCAGCTGTATCTCAGTTATCCTTTTCTTACAATCCTCAACTATGGACACGAAGACTGGGTTTCGACTATTTAAGAAATCAAGTGCTCCTCGGCTATCGACAAATACAAAAACATCTTTGTCGTCATGACGTACTTCCTCTAAACACGCCAGAATGGCCTGCAATTCAGCTTGTGTGGATGATATATAATTTCTAAGTCGGAGTTCAATTATCCTGTCCACAGTCCCAAACTCCGTATATTCCCTTATTAGGACACCACACCCTGCCCTGCCATCCTCCGCCACCGACCTTGTCACAATATACATGTAAACTGTTGCCTCTTGGTAACCCAGATATCATGCTTCCATACAAACACCGTAATTGTCCCGGTTCATGATGAATCTTTTTCACCTTGAGGGGTAAACGATTTCGAGGTCTATTTTCTGTACTTCCCAGGGAGCAGACCTATAACACTGGTAGGAGTTGTTGTTGTTGTTTAAGATCCGCTACTCAGAACAATAAGTTCCAGTAGCACGGGCTATGGTGAGCCCGTAAGTGGAGGCTCTTTGGAGCCATTATCTGTATCAGTGGCTGATACTAGAGATATGGCGATGGATGGGGGTCTTCTTGATGGTTTTCAGCCTGGAGGGCTGGCTATACCAATTATGGAGCTGGTGGGGTTAGTGTAGACCTCTAGGTTTTCCGTTTTTTCTTTGCCTGCAACTTTGGCTGAGCAGTGCTGTCGTGGGAGTTTGGTGACGTGGCCTCCATGAGGAAGTCTTGAACTGTGTAGGTGTCGTATTTGTGATGCGGCGGTGGAACTCCTACTATGATTTCCTCGTCTGAGGAGTCCGTAACCTCCGTAGTGGGCGTTTTTGTCTTTCGCTTCGCAGCCTTAGGTAGGCTCAGGTGTCGTTGATTGGTGGTTGTAGCTATTTCAGGAGCGCTGGTGGTGCTGTTATCGTTTCTAGACAGCGCGGCTGCTGAGATAGTGATGGTAGGAGTGTTGGGAGCTGGAGAAGGAATTACCTCTGTTTGTGTCGCCCGGGTCATGGGCGGTTCTGGAGTCGGTGTTGAAGTTGACCACCTGGTCGTCCTGGTAGTAGTCTCCGGAGTGGTAGAGGAGGCAGTGAGATTTACGCCAGTGGCTATGATGGGGGCCAGGCCATTTTCTATGTATAATGCGTTTAGTTCACTGACAAAGCGCTGGTTGTCTGGTCCTGCAAGCCTTTCCGCTAGTTTAAGAAGACCAGGGATAATGCCAGCACGGGATGCAGGGGGCTGTGAAGGAACATGTGGGACCTTGGGTCCCCAATGAGAAGGCTGTGTCTCCTGCTGGGGAGGAGCCACATGTTGGTAAGACCGGAAAGTCTTCTGGTCGACTAGTGAGAGCTAAGGTGGTGGGTTGAACGCTTGGGGCTCTGGTCGAGGAGGTAGAAGGGTTGTTTCTCTTGGCTTCAACCTGGGCCTTGATGCTTTCCTGTCTGCGGGGGCAGCGGTAGGAAATTGCGGGGTGATTGCCATCACAGAGCAAGCAGTGATGGACTGTTGCCTTGCATATGGAGTAGTGATGGTCCAGTGCGCACAGGCTGCACCTCTGGACAGGGTGCTGACACTTGTTGGTCGGGTGGGAGAGCTCGTAGCACTTCAAACACTGCTGGATCTCATGGTATCGTTCCTTTTTTATTTGGTGGGGTGGTATTTTTAGGCCGAAGCAGTAGAATCCTTGTGTGGCAGCCTGGGTGGCCGCAGCTATGGTGGTGAACGTAATCTTCATTGATGTTTTGTCGGTGTTGCAGAACTCCAGGTTGAATACCGACAGGTTTGGATTTTCGTCCTCGATATTGTCCTTGATATGATGTTGAGATCGCTCAGAGATCCACCGGCTAGTCTTGCTGGTAAAAACAGTTCTTCCGGCCAGGAACTGACGTGGGAAGTGAGGATGTAGGTGGTGCTCTTTACGAAGAATGGCATCGTTAGTCAGGAGTTTTTCTAGCTCCTCTTCACATGAAAAGAAGAGCACGATATCTTCACCTTCCTGAGTAATATCAGCGGGTTCAAGGCCAGTAACGTCCTTCAGGACCTTTAAAATATTGCTTCTCCCGATAGTATGACCGTCAAGTGGAGTAGCTCTGACCTTAAGACGTTTGGGTCGCATTGTGCCCACACTGCTCCTTGTGATGAGTGGTGTCAGACTGGACCACTGCCGTTCTGGACTGTAAACTGACCAACGACGATTTATTGATGAAGATTAAGCCGCCCAAGTGGTGGCACGGGCACGAGTAGCCCGTAAGTGGTAAGGGCAACGACGATTCCGTTCTAGAGGCTTATATTACAAGCTTTGCCTCACTTTGTCAAACCGACTAACGTCTATGCAGGCTACCTGTTGCCTGGTCTGATTGAAGCTTATGCACTTTGGAAGTGATAATAATTGTAATTATCGCGAATAGGATTAGTGTAGAACTTCCTGGAAAGAGGAATTAAGAGGCGCATCAAATTATCTATATTGCAACTAATTATATTGCTCCTTAATATAATTGCTACATTTCCATTAGGTCAGGTTGACTTACGTTCACGTTAATCAATATAGATTGGCTTTGTTTACAGAGAAGCTATGATGTAGCTGGCTCAAACTTTCTCAGGTAAATACATTTCCCGGGGTAATGATATTTATTTTCCTGTTATACAAGTCTTACTCGCCCATCAGCAAATAGAGCAAGGAAAACCCTGCACTTCTGAAACCAACAAAATTTGAAACCATTGATTCCTATATAAATAACTTACGGCGTCATGAGCACTATGCTATATGACGGTGATAGGTCTGTTCAGATGTCCCAATGTAACAGCTGGTAGCATATACAAAGACAACATATGCACACGGACTACAAGTGTGAGACTGAATAAATGGCTTAGCTCCACACACGCAGAATTAGCTGCACTACAACTTGCCACTAACACACTGAAGAACAGTGGAGGAGTTATTTTCTGTGATTCAAAATCAGTTCTTCAGGCACTTAGAAACCCAACATGCAAAATAGATACAAAAAATATTGTGACATCCAATAAAACAACATTATTCATGCAAATTGAGTTGGATATGGGCATTCCAATCTCTGGTGTAAAAGCCGCAATATTTCAGGAAATTAGGGAAGACAGAGGAGCAGTTACTGACACTCAAAGGCCAGAAAGCACGAGTATAAAGAGCTATGACATGTTTAGAACCGACAATTATGTGTACGGGCAGCATGAAACATCCACTAGACAGTGTAACATTGTAATTGCCAGAAATAGGCTGGAATATCGATTTTTATAACAGGTGGCTGCAGGTAATGAATCCCCAAATGGTGAACATTCCAATTGTAAACAATGTGAACAAGAGCTGGGACATACTCTCCAACACTATATCTGTGACTGCCCTGTTATAATTGACTTCAGACCAAATGGTATGAGGTACTTTGAGGTCTGTAATTACTTCATACACTCAGGAATATTGGAAGATATTTTTGTGCTGTACCCAGATTGTGCTAGTGGAGGCTAATAGATCAGACTTACATTTCATGTTATCTCCTGATTTTTAGTCACGGTTGATTTATTTTTGTATTAAATCTGGTATTTGCTCCCATGTTTCCATATATGACTAACAATCATGTGAGATGAGAATATTAGATGAACGTATAGCTAGTTTTATATCTTCACTGTGTAATCTTTCATACAGAATAGGGTAGCAGCACATTGCTATGTATACCTAAGCTTGTTAATACAACAGCAAAATCTAAAAAAAAAGAGCGTCCTAGTAAATATTTTTAATTTTCTTTAATACATAAATTTATCCAGATAACTATTTTAAACTTACATCAAATGCGTAACGTTTTACAAATTTTCTATTATTTTCTTAGTTTCGTTAAAAAAATACTCTTATTGAGAAACAATCTTTATTTAAGGATAAAGTAATAAACAGTAAATAACATATTATAATGATATTTTAACAAATTATTTTAATCTTACATAGTAAATCCAGCAGAACTTCATAAATATATTTAAAAAAGTTTATATAAAAATGACATTGAAATTAAAAATTAGGTTCCATTATATTCCTTTCTCAAAATCTGTATTTTTAACGGCATTATTTGCCCTTGAATGTATTTTAAATTGTAACAGGTGGCAGTGTTACATCCTGTAGAATATACAAATAACGCGTGCTCAAGGACCACAATTGTGAGACTGAACAACTGGCTTAGCTCCACATGCAGAATTACCTGCACTACAACTTGCCACTAACACACTGAAGAACAGTGGAGGAGTAATTTTCTGTGATTCAAAGTCAGTTCTTCAGGCCCTTAAAAACCCCAAATACAAAATAGACATTAGGAATGTTGTAACATCCATTATAAACAACATCATTAATGCAAAGAGCAAGAGTTTCAGAGTATCATTTGTATGGATACCATATCACATAGTCTTGTCCAGCATGATGACACCGACAAGGCAGCTAAACTGCATGTGATAAGCCTGAAATTGAGTTGGATATGGGCACTCCAATCTCTGTTGTAGAAGCCGCAATATTTCCGGAAATTAGGGAAGATAGAAGAGCAGTTTCTGACACTCAAAGGCCAGAGAGAACGAATATAAAGAGCTAGGACATGTTTAGAATCGAAAATTTTATGTACGGGCAGCATTAAACATCCACTAGACATTGTGACATTGTAATTGTCTGAATTAGACTGTGATATCGGTATCTATGGCAGGTGGCTACTGGTAATGAATCTCCCAATGGTGAACATTCCAATTGTAATAACAGTAACAGTTATGTACCACGCCCTGCCCTGGTGACTCTCTATTACTCCCTTATCTATCCATATCTCAACTATGGTATTTGTGCTTGGGGCTCTACTACCCAAAATCACTTACGTCCTCTAATTACTCAACACAAAGCTGCTATTAGGACAATATCCAATTCTGGCCCCAGACATCACTCGGTACCCCTACTCAAATCCCTGAATATGTTAGACATTAAGTCACTGCACATTCTCTCATGTGTACTATACATATACAAAACGCTAAACTGTAATGCCAATCCTGATCTCAAAAGCTTCATAGAAGGTTGTAACAGAACCCATGAGCACCACACCAGAAATAAATACAGTTTTGATATTCCTAGAGTACGACTTAATCAAACCAGAAATGCTCTACAAATCAAGGGGCCCAGAATGTGGAATGACCTTCCCAACCATGTTAAAGACAGTACCTCTCTCAACCAGTTTAAGTTAAAAACGAAGCTATACCTAATAAATTCCCTGTAACCTACCTTACCCCTCTATTGTCAACCCATGTATGTTTTTTTTTTTTTTTTTTTTTTTTTTTCAAATCAACGCTGTTTTAATGTAATTTTCTGTAATAATTTGTAATTGTATTTGTGCTGTTTTTTCAACAATGTTCCCCCCTCTTTTACCTCTATTTTTATTTGTACTCAACGCATTTTTTTCTTTTTACCCATTAGTTTTAAGCTTTAGTCAGTAGTGTTTTTTTTTTCCTGCCTGAAACGCTTTGCGTAATAGTGGCTTTAGGCATTGTATGTACTAGCTCTTATCTATAAAGCCAACAAACTTTGTAAAATCTCTTTATGTATGTACCTTTGCCTAAATAAAAATTATTATTATTATTATTGTAAACAATGTGAACAAGAGCTGGGACATACTCTCCAACACTATATCTGTGATTGCAACGTTATAAGTGACTTCAGACCAAATGGTATGAGATACTTTTCGCTCTGTAATTACTTCATGTACTCAGGAATACTGGAAGATATTCTTGTGCTGTACCCAGTGTGTGCTAGTGGAGGCTAATAGATCAGTCACCCTTATATATCATGTTCTCTCCTGATTCCATGTATCACTAACCCATCCTGTGAGATGCGGATATTTGATGAACTTATAGCTAGTTTTTCATATACTGTCTGTAATCTTTTGTATAGAATTGGACAGCAGCACACTGCTGTGTATACCTAAGCTTGTTTATGAATAATAATAATAATAAAAATATTTGTAATTTACAAGAAGGTACAATGGGTTTGTGAGATTACGTGAGATTGGTATTTTTCCTTTCTTGCAAAGTCACTGACACACATAGTGAACAATTTATGTTAATGTATAATAAGAGATCATATATGAGTACCTTGTGTTCTAATGTTATTGAGTATGTTATTCCAAAATGCATTGCTTTGCCTAAGAGACAATTCACACCACCATGGGACAATTGTAACGTAGATGTAGTAATTATTCCCCTGCAAAAGAAAACAAAGTATATATGCAACAGGTGAGCTGAAGGCAACATATGATTGTATAATTAGAAAATGTCACAGAAAACACCATACATGTGTAGTAGCAGTGAAGTTGAGGACGTAGAACGTCTGTGACTACCTGACAGGTGAGCCACCTGTGTGTCGGTGGTTAGCGTCGGGTGTTAAAACCACACACATTATGCCCAAAGGAGGTCTCCCTTATGTCGGTCTCCAGCAGAAGAAAGACAGTTACCAGACATTACACACTGCCACGTAGTTCCCCCTTGAGATAAATATAGAAAATGGAAATAAATATGCCATAATAGAAAACGGACTTATTCAGGGGAGATGAAGACTGACTGATGCCATTGACCACTAGCGATGTCTGTGCAGGTCACCAAGGTAATGAAATTGAAGTGCGATGGAAGGCGGCCTTTTAACCCCCTTGACATTAATGGGAATAAATATTTCATAACAGAAAAACGGTCTTAAAAACGGACGAAATTTTGGGTTGACTGGAGGCGGCCGTTTAATTCCCTTGAGCGAAAATGGCAGGACTTAGGAGCGAACCTTTGTATTCCCAGTTTACAAAATTATATATGATGGAAGGAAGCAGTTAGAGAACTGATAGGAAAAAAATCTGAAAATACCCCTGCTACAATGACCGGCCTAAGGGGGGGGGGGATGGATACCCGCCTTTGCTACAATGAACGACCGTTTTGCTTTTCCTCAAGGGCGGTCATTGTAGCAGGGGTATTTTCAGATCTTTTTCCTGTCATTTCTCTAACTGCTTCCTCCCATCATATATAATTTTTATTATGATATATTTATTCCCATTTTCGATATTTATTTCCAAAGGGGATGGGGGTGGGCGGAGAATAAAAGGCAGCCTTCTGTCGAGCCTAATGTACAATGACGTCATCCATAATAAACACGTTTTCCTTAATGAGGTATTTTCATACTGTTTTCCATTTTCTTAGATCATTTTCTAGCTAAGATTTCATGATGAACATAATAAATAGGTTAAGCCCTGTTACCGAACCAGTATTTACCCAGGTCTTTTTCCTAAATCTAAAACTTACCCAAATTATACCCATTGTTTCGTGTTGTGTCTCGTGTTAATACTTTGTCGATCTTGAGCTCGCCGGCCATAAAGCAAGCCAGCCTCGTCTCGCTGTTCTACAGCAGCTGTGAACTCTCCAGCCTCGACGAGCACTTCGGTGCAAGCCACAACTTTTCCAGCCAACAAAAGTATTGGAGCAGACCCAGGCGCTTCCCAGCCAACACATCTCGTCCTAAGCAATGGCATCTTTATCGCAGCATCTTTTGTGTATTGTCTAATGTGCTTGTGTCGAGGTTGGACTGCATTTAGGAGAACAACCCCACTTCGAGCCAGAACAGGCCCAGGTGAGAAGTCGGCAGTTCACCTTTTGCAGCTGCGGCATGGCATAGGTGCATTATTCTTCTCTTCTCCTAAAATTCTTCCGTTTCTGACAGTGCCGAGCAGTTGTGGACTCCGGTGATCATGCGAGCCCACCATAACTGGGGGTTGCAACCTTCCTGGACCCGGTGTTTGTTCGTGGTGAGACCCTCAGGCCAGGTCCTAGACCTGGCCTAGACCTGGCCTACACACTGACCCACACTGAGCTTTATGGATTCGCAGTGATTGACACAAACACGGGACTGTCTGTAGACAGTGAGTCACAATGGCTCACTGTCTGTGGATGAACTACACTGGCACTGCAGCCATAGACACTGTTAAATGCATCACTACTTTCTTCAGTGCCACTGGTGCACCTGTCACTAATCATGACAAATATGCCAACACCAACAGCATCAAAAACCTCATTACCTCTGAAAAACCACCTTTTCACCTGTTTTAGGAAACCTGTTTTTAGTAAACTTGCCCAAGCTTCTCTGACTCCTGTACTCACGATTGAACAAAAAACTAAATGCTCTGTTCTTGTACGAAATGTCGACAGCACTGATCTTTCAGCTCCTAAAAATATAAATCTCTCTCTCTCTCAGGACATTTCAGACAGGAATACTATTAATGTAATGGAGATATACCCAGTGTTTAATACCAAACACATCAAGATCCAGTATTCCTTCGCTGCAGATGCTCAAAAATTCTTGCATCAAAGTATTAAAATCCTCAACACCAGCACTCCACCCTACCTCATCAGTCCAGTTGAATATCTTCCTTTGCTGCAATGCTTCAAATGCTACAAGTACAGTCAGGAAACAAGCAAATTCAAAAGTTCACAAATTTGCTCTAAATGCTCTGAAGAAGGTCATTTTTACACTCAGTGTTCTGCCCCCACCCTAAAATGCACTAATTGCCAAGGTGCTCATTCAGCAGTAGATAAATCTTGTTCTCTGAGAAAACAAACTTTGAAAACTCTTCGCACTAACCAACCTCGCACTCATGCACAACCTCATTCTTCCTCAACCTCCCAAACCCCATCCCATCACCAAACAGCATCAGCCAACACCATGTCCCATGCCAGTGTCCTTCATGCTTCCCCTCACCAGCAACATCACCACCCTTCTACTGCACAACAAACTCAGTCCTCTCTACCTCTCTTCCTTCACTCACCACCTCCACCTTATTCTTCTCTTTAGAACCTCTCTTTCGAAGGAGTCACTGCCTGTGTACAAGTTGCTTATCTGAAGGGCCAAGGATGATGGTCGTGACTTTGCTGACTATCTTCCTATTTTTCTCACTCACAACGGTCTTCCCAGTATCTCTGTCCCTCCTCCTAAGCTCTTGCGCTCTACTCCATTCTCAGTTACAGTCCACACTCCACAAAACACCACTACTTCAGCTGTGGAGAATACTATAGTTTCCCGGACTTGACAGTAACTGTTTGTGTCTCGCGCCGAGGCCGTTCAACATCTCGTTGTCTAACTCCCACTTCCCGTTGTAAAACTCCCATTACTCGTCCCTCCCATCTTCCCATCACACCCTTCTCAATGCATGCCGCAGAAAGTGACTCACGCCATCCTCATGTTCATCATGTACACGCACAAAATCCCACCAGCACCTCATCCCACTCTCAACAGTCATAAAGATTATCCAATTCAATGTGCGGTCATATTTCTCTATTACACACCTAATATAAGATTTTGCTGAGCTTGAGAGACCTGATGTGTTATTATTCAATATCACACACATTACAAACTCACATATAATCAAACATTATGGCCACTCCTCTTACCAGTCACCTGATGAAGAACATGAAGGAGTTGCAATACTCAAACGTTCTACAAACAAACACGAACATTTACACACTCCTTGACTTCACAAACATTTCTTAGCTATCAAATTCCACATCCAAATAGGCCCACTCATCATCTGCACTACCTACATCCGTCCTAACACCGGCATTCCCATGCAAGACATCACCACCCTCTTCAACCACACTCATTTGCCTGTTTTTCTGCTTGCAGACCTCAGTGCACCCTACATTCCACCACAATACCTCAAATCACCATGGACAACAGTTTCATCAACTATATCTTCAACAACATCTATTCTTCCTTGGCCCAGATTTCGCTACTTTTTTCAGTCATGCAGGTTCTGGCAGACCTGATCTTACATGCACCTACATACTTGGCAACAACCTACAACACTACATTTCACCAGGACCCATTACGGGCTCTGATCATATTCCCTTAATTCTCATAGTTTCCAACAATCCTATTCTCATCCCCAGCACTCCTCAGTTCTCATACCATACCATAATTGTGACGTGTTCAAACAACACATTGATGACACTGATCTCACTTATGAACACAATGACAAACATCACACTGACATTGACACACAAGCACGCAACATACAAGACACCATCATCCATGCTGCAAACATCTCCATTCTTAAAACATTACACAATCCACAATTCACTTTCACCACTTCCATTTGCACAAAACGCCTCTTAGCTTGTTATCATTCTCGATTCTTACACAACATACATCGCTATAGACAAGTACTCTGGGACCTCACAACACTAAAAGACACATCCTCAACAGCCCAGATGAAGACCACACAAAACACTTGAGACACCTCATAGCACAAGCAGAACAACACAGAAAACAGACACTCAGGAATTTTGGAAACAAATCAAACGCTTACAGGGATAAACTCACACACCATTTAAATAACTCCTACATAACAACAACAAAATCTGTGTAGGCACCCTGAGCCAGATGATGTAATTAACATTTTTAAACACAATTGGGGACGCATTTTTCATCCACATCCTCCTGAACCAACTGCTCTTCCCAACACTGAAGTAGTTGAAGACTGGATACACCAAAACAGACATGAAACTACACCTGACGACCTTATCCACCTTGACAACCTCAACTCACGCACTGAACTACAGACTCCCCAGACTCCAGCTGATGTCAAGACAGCTGTCATGGGCACTCGTTGCAGAGTCCCTGGTGCGTCTGGCATTGGACAAACCCTCCTTCGACAACTTCCTGTTTCTATCATTGCTGATATCACTAACTTATTCAAGGCCTCTCTTGCCTCTGGATATTTCCCTCTCACCCTCAAATCTGCCACTGCTGTTCTTATTCCAAAACCTGGGAAACTTCACACTGACCCAAAAAACTATAGTCCCATCAGCCGTCTAAAGACATTTGGCAAAGTCTTTGAAAGGCTGGTCAACATGAGACTCAGAATGCACCTAGAAGACAATGACTTACTCACTAACAAACAGTTTGGATTCCGGTCTCACCGGTCCACACACGACGCCTTAAATATCATGACCAATTACATCAGCACCAAAGACTCAAGACTACTCATCACTAAAGACGTTGAGAAAGTCTTTGACTACTCTTTGGCATGACGGCCTAAAATTCAAACTATGCAATAACTTTATTCTTCCTATCCCCTTATCACCACCAAACTTCTTTCTAACTACTTAGACAATAGGACAATGAGAAACAAGTTCCTCCGACAACACGCTGACTACTTCAACTTACACGAAAGTGTTCCCCAAGGCTCTATTCTTGCCCCGACACTTTAAATCCTATTCATCAACATCATTCCTGAGCCTATTTATCACACTATTATCTATCTGTTACGCTAATGATGTCTCAACACCATTGACACACTATCACGCAGAGCACAAGCAGAACTCGATACTGTAACAGAATGGGAGTATGACTGGCGCATTAAAATCAACTCCAACAAATAAAAAATCACCTACTTTTTCTGTGAAAGAACTATACGTCCTATTCCTGTTCAACTCTATTCACTCTCTCTTAATCCTACTAACATCTCTGTATCTCCTTCCACCACAGTTCTTGATCGACAACTACTCTTTCACACACATTACACAGAAACATACAACAGCTCTCCATGCCATGAACAAATTGTACAGACTAAAATTTGCAAAACCTGATATTGAAATGCACCTTTATAAAGCACTCATTAGACCTCTCATAACATATACTTCAATAGCTCTTTCCTTAGCCGCACCCACTAATAAACTAAAACTTCAGAGAATACAGAACAGAACACTTAGATGGGTACTCAACACTCGATGGGACGATTTCAATACCAGCGAAAGTCTTCATGATAGTACTAACATTCCTGCCATCAATGTCTACTGGAAAACTTTATTAGACAAACAACTTGACAGACTACTCTCTTATCACGAACAACACATTGACTCTCTCTTACACTCTCTTAGACAACCACGGAACACCCACGACCTCTTCTCTACCATCTGGGTAGAGAAGAGGTAGTAATAAATTACTACCTGCTTCCGCCGGGAATTGAACCCAGACCCTTAGAATTATGAAACCCGAGTACTGTTCACTCAGCCGTCAAGCCCCCCTGACGGCATATCTATAAATTTAAAGGTCTTCCTGCCTCCGGCTATGCGAATCGCTTAGGATATCTGAAAATAGATGAACATATAGGTAGTAGTTTAGTCAGAGTTAATTTGTTTGTGTATTGAGGCAGATATTTGCTTCACCCACGTACTACAAATACAAATAATCGCCAACAGAACCTAAACACCCAACATAACCTATGCCTTAGATGAACTTATTGCTAGTTTTTTATCTACACTGTGTAATCTGTCATATAGAAGAGGGTAGCAGCACATTGGTGTCTATACTTTAGCTTGTTTATAAAAACATAAATAAAAAGATAGCTTCCCAGTTAATACTTCTCATTTTCTTTATTAGAAAAATAAACCAGTGAGACTTTTAAACTTAATCAAATGAAAAATGTTTCACAAATGTTCTATTATATTCTAAGTTTTGTTATAAGCATACATTTATTGAGAAAAACTTTTTGCTTAATACATAAATGCTTATAAAACAAAAAGAAAAATAATGATATTTTAAATTTTAATTTAAATCTTACATAGAAAATTCAAGACAATTTAAATTTAAAAAATACGTTACATATAATAATATAATTATACGTACATTACATGACAATCTATTCTTCTTTTATTGGTCAGTTTTATTTTTGTAGCAATATATGCCATTAAATTTATTACAAATGCCAACAGGTCGCACTGCAGCATCCTGTAGAATACACAAAGACACCATATGTACACAGACCACAATTGTGAGACTCAATAACTGGCTTAGCTCCACACATGCAGAATTAGGTCCATGTGTGGAGATTCTGTGATTCAAAGTCAGCTCTTCGGCCTTAAAAACCCAACACGCAAAATAGACATTAGGAATGTTGTAACATCCATTATAAATAACATTTTTAATGCAAAGAGCAAGAGTTTCAGAGTCTCATTTGTATGGATACCATCTCACATAGGTGTTGTCCAG
This sequence comes from Procambarus clarkii, assembly GCF_040958095.1. NCBI lineage: Eukaryota > Metazoa > Arthropoda > Malacostraca > Decapoda > Cambaridae > Procambarus > Procambarus clarkii. Next base: position 44,433,866 of record NC_091168.1, on the reverse strand, counting down.
CATGATGACACAGACAAGGCAGCTAAAACTGCATGTGATAAGCCTGAAATTGAGTTGGATATTGGCATTCCAATATCTGCTGTAAAAGCCGCAATATTTCAGGAAATTAGGGAAAACAGAAGATCAGTTACTTACACTCAAAGGCCAGAAAGCACGAGTAAGAAGAGCTATGCCATGTTTAAAACCGAGAATTATATGTACGGGCAACATAAAACATCCACTAGACAGTGTGACATTGTAATTGCCAGAATTAGGCTGGGATATTCATATATATAGTAGGTGGCTGCAGGTAATGAATCCCCAAATGGTGAACATTCCAATTGTAAACAATGTGAACAAGAGCTGGGACATACTCTCCAACACTATATCTGTGATTATTGCCCTGTTATTAGTGATTTCAGACCAAATGGTATGAGGTAATTTACGATATGTAATTACTTTATGCACTCAAGAATATTGAAAGATATTCTTGTGCTGAACCTAGTATGTGCTAGTGAAGGCAAATAGATCAGTCACCCTTATATTTCATGTTCTCTTCTGATTTCATGTAGGACTAACCATCCTGTGAGACAGGGATATTAGATGAACTGAAAGCTAGTTTTTTAGCTTTTTTAGTTTTTTTGTAGCTACACTCTGTAATCTTTTATATAGAATAGGTCAGCAGCACACTGCTGTGTATACCTAAGCTTGTTTATAAATAATAATAATATTTTTAATTTACAAGTAGGTACAATGGGTTTGTGAGATTACATATGATTGCTATTTTTCCTTTTTTTGTAAAGCCACTAACATGCATAGCGAATAATTTATTTTAAAGTATAATAAGAGATCATATATGAGTACCTTATGTTCTAATGTTATAAAGTATGATGTTATTCCAAAATGTATTGCTTTGCCTAAGAGACAATTCACACCACCATGGGAGGAGTGTAACGTAGATGTAGTAATTATTCCCAGGCAAAAGAAAAAAGTATGTACGAGATAGAGAGCTGAGATATGATTGTATAATTAGAAAACGACGTACAGAAAACACTCTACATGTATACTGTGATGGAACAGTAGCTAGGGATGGAAAGGCAGGATGAGGAGTCACTGACATCGGCACTGTAGATACTGTTATTGGACGCCGCTTAATTGACAATGTCTATTCAACGCAGGCTGAACTCCAAGCTGTATTAGCAGGATTACAGGAAACAGTCAAATGTGGTAAAAATGTCTTTTTTTATTTGTTTATATACACAAGAATTTTAACATGCTTGTAAAGCCACTAGCACGCATAGCGTTTCGGGCAGGTTCTCAATCTTATTTTTTCCCTGGAATACGACCCGCCAAATCATTTAACAACCTGGTACCCATTCCCTGGTACCGACTGGATGAACAAAGGCTACATTTAAGGATTGATGCCTAGTCAATCCTCCCTGGCCGGGATATGAACCATGGCCAAATCGCTCGCGAAGCGCCGGGAGAGTGTCTTACCACTGTGCCATGGAGACTGTTGTGGCTTGCATCCTGAGGTCTGTATATTTGGTCGAGGGGAAAAAAATAAAAACAAAAAAGTCTCCTCATTAATATTTCACATTTTCCTTGAGAGACAACTTATTCCTCGATAGTGAACTATTATAAACATAACCCCGTACCCAGGAGTTAGGCAACTGTTGTGGGTCGCATTCTGGGGAAAGGGCAGTAGGCAGCCTAATGGTACAGGATAAGCCTTGTAGAGAGTAAACCTCCACTCTCTCATTATCTTAATGGCATAACTAATTAACACTAATTACAGAAGCTATAATCTTTTCAATAATTACAGGTAACAGTTCTTCCACCCTTCTATCTTATTGGAGGAAGCTGAGGTGTAGTCACCAAATATAAGCCAGCGATATGAGAATAGCCAAACTTTTTGTTCCGAGTAGCTGAATCTAAAACAACACGAATAGCCAACAGTACAATTTCCACAGTGATTCAGTGAGCTACAGTACAGACACTTAGGACTTACCACATTGGTGATCCCAGAGAGTTTCGACGATACCCAGCCACGACGGACTTCAACATGGGTTCTCACTGGACCTCTACCGCTGTTGCAGCTTACTGTGGACCGCAGCCACCTGTCATGGAACGCTGCCGACACCCTCACCTCAGCTATGATTTTCATAGCGATCATCTCTGTATTTTTATCTGCAACAGCTTGCTACACCACGATCGTTACTCACTCATCTGACAGCTTCATCAGTAACTACATCATGTAGGATCTACAGCCTGGCCTGCCGACTCTCCGTCGCTGCCTGGGCACTGCTTGTCCTTCAGGGACTCCCACGACAGCTGCTCTTTCATCAGATTCATCTACACGTTCACTGCATTCTGGTATGATGCCGACTCAAGCACTTTTCTTGCGCAGTACAGGACCTACAGCTTGCGTTTCCGACTCTTGATCGTTGCTTCCAGGACAATTTAGCTTTAACAGTGATTCCCTACGTGTCTACATTACCTCCTATGGTCATGGTGCCCGAGCCCATCCGCCCCGGATCTAAATGCTCCACCAGCGACCCAAGGACGCAACAATCATGCACATTCTTCTCTCCGAGCTTGTCTACACACTACCTGCATCTTTTGGTACCGGACAACATGTTCCACAGCGACCCAGGGAACAGTAGCCTCGTATTTTTTGTTGTATTGCTTTTCTTCCATTCCGTGGCAGGGGGAGTCCTGTAGCGAGTAAACCTTATACTCGCTCCATTATCTCATCATCCTAATGGCATAACTAATTAGCACTATCTACACAAGCTATAATCCTATCCCTATTTACAGGTAACAGTTCAACCATCCTCCTATCTTATTGGAGGGAGTTGAGGTGTAGTTACCGAATATAAGCAAGCGATATGTGAATAGCGGACGGTACAATTTCCAGTCAAGAATGTAGCACTCGGCATATGCAGTTCTAATCGACCACAAGACCCTACAGCTTCGACACAGAACAGGCAGCAGACTAGGACCGCATCCAGCTACAACGCTCTCCCACATAGAGCTCCTCGACTCCGGCCACACTCCGCTCTCTGCTCTACTCCAGGCTCCGTCTCAACGTCTACGACACTGCTGTATGCAAGACTACTAAATAAATATGAAAACCCACTAAACACCGTGTATCTTATCTACCCAACAACGTAACATAATCGTACGTTACAAACTCAGTGGTACCGGTTTCCACTTTCTAATTACGTTGTACGTCGGTATATATATACTATGGTCCTCATCCTTACTATAAGTACTTCTAAAACAGGAGGATGGGCTAAGATAATGAAATGGGTCTGTTAATTCTACTTAGTCCACTAATTACAATTAATACTTCTTCCCAAGTGTACACGTTAATACCTCTTTCCAAACCTGCTAGAGAACAAATCACCAGTAGTTACAGCCCCGCTCCTGTGCCAGGTAAGTCCACTACGGGCTCACCATAGCCCGTGCTACTTGGAACGTTTTGTTCTGAGTAGCTGAATCTAAAACAGCAACGAAACATCATGCCCCAAGTTACAGTCCCGTTCCTGTGCAAAGTAAATCCACTACGGGCTCACCATAGGCCGTGCTACTTGGAAATTTTTGTTCCCAGTAGCTGAATCTAAAACAACAACACAACGTGCTACATTACATTGTTGTTGGTGAATGTCAATGGTGTTGGAGATCAGAGGTGTATCTCTAGAGCCACGGTACTGAACCACAATTCCAGTTAAACTGACTAACGACGATTGTTGTTGTTGTTGTTTTAGATTTAGCTACTCAGAACGAAATGTCAATGTAGCACGGGCTATGGGTGATCCGGTAATTGAGTTCGGTTATTCGCGATAACATTGTTACTCTGATATTTGGGTCAAAGTTTTAAATGGAGGTGGGGTTTTCTCCTTTTTCCCTGTTTCTTTTTCGCGTCTGTTTTAGTCGTTTTTTTAATAACATTATCTTGGTGGCAGATGTAGGTGCAGAATGTTCACTAGTGAGTCCCATTCTTTACCGGCTCTTCTAATCATAACAAACGACAATTGATTGATGAAGATTAAGCCACCCAAATGGTGGCACGGGCACGAGTAGCCCGTAAGGGGTAAGGGCAACGACGATTCCGTTCTAAGGGCTGATATTAAATGAACAAATCCTAAAGGGCCGTGACGAGGATTCGAACCTGCGTCCGGGAGCATCCCAGACACTGCCTTAATCGACTGAGCTACGACAGGGTTAAAAGAGTTGCTTATATTAAAGCTTTGCCTCACTTTGTCAAACCGACTAACGTCTATGCAGGCTACCTGTTGCCTGGCCTGATTGAAGCTTGTGCACATTGGAAGTGAAAATAATTGTAATTAGAGCAAAAGGATTAGTGTAGAGCTTCCTGAAAAGAGGAATTAAGAGGCACAACAAATTATCTATATTGCAACTAATTATATTGCTCCTTAATATAATTGCTACATTTCCATTAGGTCAGGTTGAATTACGTTCACGTTAATCAATATAGATTGGCTTTGTTTACAGAGAAGCTATGATGTAGCTGGCTCAAACCTTTCTCAGGTAAATACATTTCCCGGGGTAATGATATTTATTTTCCTGTTATACAAGTCTTACTCGCCCATCAGCAAAATGAGAAAGGAAAACCCTGCACCTTCTGAAAGCAACAAAATTTGAAACCACTTGATTCCTTTATAAATAACTTACGGCCTCACGAGCACTATGCTCACGGTGATTGGTCTGTTCAAATGTAAACGGGTAGCACTGCAACAGCTGGTAGCATATACAAAGACAACATATGCACACGGACCACAAGTGTGAGACTGAATTAGCTCCACACATGCAGAATTAGCTGCACTACAACTTGCCACTAACGCACTGAAGAACAGTGGAGGAGTTATTTTCTGTGATTCAAAATCAGTTCTTCAGGCGCTTAGAACCCCAACATGCAAAATAGATACAAAGAATATGAACAAATCCACAAGGGCCGTGACTGAGGATTCGAACCTGCGTCCGGGAGCATCCCAGACACTGCCTTAATCGACTGAGCTACGACAGGGGGAAAAGGGTTGAAACCCAAGTTCTACTGAACTTACTGGATCCCGTAGCCTCTCCGAGGCACAAACCAGGCTTTTACACAACCCCCCCCCCCCCTGCACCCGAGCTATGTCAACAGGCCGTTCTCCCTCTTCGCCCTTACATCATTACACACAGAGATCACACTAACGTGATGCATCAAATGAACAAATCCACAAGGATTTGTGGATTTGCTCGGGTACAGGGGGGAGGGGGGGGGGGGTGTAAAAGCCTGGTTTGTGCCTCGGAGAGGCTACGGGATCCAGTAAGTTCAGTAGTACTTGGGTTTCAACCCTTTTACCCTCTCGTAGCTCAGTCGATTAAGGCAGTGTCTGGGATGCTCCCGGACAGCAGGTTCGAATCCTCGTCACTGCCCTTGTGGATTTGTACATTTAATGCATCACATTAGTGTGATCTCTGTGTGTACAAAGAATATTGTAACATCCAATAAAACAACATTATTAATGCAAATTGAGTTGGATATGGGCATTCTAATCTCTACTGTAAAAGTCGCAATATTTCACGAAATTAGGGAAGACAGCGGAGCAGTTACTGACACTCAAAGGTCTGAGAGCACGAGTATAAAGATCAATGACATGTTTAGAGCCGACAATTATGTGTACGGGCAGCATAGCACATCCACTAGACAGTGTGACATTGTAATTGCCATAATTAGGCAGGGATATCGATATCTATAACAGGTGGATGCAGGCAATGAATCCCCAAATGGTGAACATTCCAATTGTAAACTATGTGAACAAGAGCTGGGACATACTCTCCAACACTATATCTGTGATTGCCCTGTTATAAGTGACTTCAGACCAAATGGTATGAGGTACTTTGAGCTCTGTAATTACTTTTTTTTATTTATATATATATATATATATATATATATATATATATATATATATATATATATATATATATATATATATATATATATATATATATATATATATATACATATATATATATATATATATATATATATATATATATATATATATATATATATATATATATATATATATATATATATATATATATACATATATATATATATATATATATATATATATATATATATATATATATATATATATATATATATATATATATATATATATATATACATATATATATATATATATATATATATATATATGTATATATATATATATATATATATATATATATATATATATATATATATATATATATATATATATACAAGAGTTCTTACATTCTTGTACAGCCACAAGTACGCGTGGCGTTTCGGGCAAGTCCTTAATCCTATGTTCCCTGGAATACGACCCCCGTGAAGAATCGTTTTTAAAACCAAATACCCATTTTACTGTTGAGTTAAACAGAGGCTACAGTTAAGGATTTGCGCCCAGTAAATACTCCCCGGCCAGGATACGAACCCAGGACAAAGCACTCGTGGAACGCCAGGCGAGCAGTCTTACCACTATGCCACGGAGACTGTATAAACAAATGCTTCATACACTCAGGAATATTGGAAGATATTTTTGTCCTGTCCCCAGATTTTGCTAGTGGAAGCTAATAGATCACACCTACATTTTGTGTTCTCTCCTGACTTTTAATCAAGAGTTGATTTGTTTTTTGTGCAAATTAAAAAAAATTGAAATTTCTTGTTCTACTGAGGGTGGTATTTTTCCCCTGATTCCATGTATGACTAACCATCCTGTGAGATGGGAATGGAAGAACTTATAGCTAATTTTTGAACTACACTGTGTAATCTTTCATATAGAATAGGGTAGCAGCATATTGCTGTGTATACCTAAGCTTGCTAATAATAATAAAATAATCTAAAATAAAAGCGTCCTAGTTAATATTTCTCATTTTCTTTAAGAGGTAAATTTATCCAGTTAAACTATTTTAAACTTACATCAAGAGAGAAACGTTTCACAAAATTTCTTTTATGTTTTATGTTTTGTTAAAAATATATTCTTATTGAGACACTTTCCTTGTTTAGTGCATAAAATGTTGCAAAAATAATAATAATAATATTTTGAAAATAAAATTTATATCTTACATAGAAAGTATGGAACAATTTCAAAAATATGATTACAAATATTTATATAATTAAATTGCAGAGAAAATCTGTTGTGTTTCGATGTTTTGAATTTTAAATAAATAAATAAATAACTAAATAAATAAATAAATGTTTATTTAGGTAAGGTACATACATACATACAAGAGATTTTACAAAGTTTGTTGGATTAATATATAGAGCTAGTACATTGCAACCCGTTCTCGCAAATTTAATAAGTCAATATTGACTTATTAAATATGTGCATAGGTGACATACTTAACATAATAGATACCCTTAAAAATATTCATAGAAAACACCGACCTTACCTAACCTTGTTAGTATCTTAAGATAAGCATCTTATTGCTTCGTAATTACAATTATTACCTAACCTATAATAGGTATAGGTTAAGTAATAATTGTAATTACGAAGCAATAAGATGCTTATCTTAAGATACTAACAAGGTTAGGTACGGTCGGTGTTTTCTATGAATCTTTTTAGGGGTATCTATTATGTTTAGTATATCACCTATGCACGTAGTTAATAAGTCAATATTGACTTTACGAATTTGCGAGAACGGGTTGTACATACAATGCCTAAAGCCACTATTACGCAAAGCGTTTCAGGCAGGAAAAACATTAATGACTAAAGCTTAATACTAATGGGTATAAAGAATAAAATGTGTTGAGAACAAATAAAAATAGAGGTAAAAGAGGAAGGAACATGGCTGAAAAAGCAGCACAAATACAATTACAAATTATTACAGACAATTGCATTCAAACAGCGTTGTTTTAAAAAAAAAAAACAGACATGGGTTAACAACAGAGGGGTAAGGTAGGTTACAGGGAATTTATTAGGTAGTACTTCGTTTTTATCTGAAACTGGTTGAGAGAGGTACAGTCTTTAACATGGTTGGGAAGGTCATTCCACATTCTGGGTCCCTTGATTTGTAGAGCATTTCTAGTTTGATTAAGTCGTACTCTTGGAATATCAAAACTATTTATTTCTGGTGTGGTGCTCATGGGTTCTGTTACAACCTTCAATGAAGCTTTTGAGGTCAGGATTGGCATTACAGTTCAGCTTTTTATATATGTATAATACACATGAGAGAATGTGCAGTGACTTAATATCTAACATATTCAGAGATTTGAGTAGGGGTACCGAGTGATGTCTGGGGCTAGAGTAGGATATTGTCCAAATAGCAGCTTTGTGTTGAGTAATTAGAGGACGTAAGTGATTTTGGGTAGTAGAACCCCAAGCACAAATACCATAGTTGAGATATGGATAGATGAGGGAGTAATAGAGAGTCACCAGGGCAGGGCGGGGTACATAATATCTGATCTTAGAAAGAATGCCAACAGTTTTTGAAACTTTTTTTGATATATTTAGGATGTGTCCCTGGAAATTCAGCTTGTGGTCAATGAGAACGCCAAGGAACTTGCCATCTAATTTGTTACAAATTTGGGTATTGTTTATTTTGAGATTTATTTGATTAGAGGATATATTGCCAAACAGAATATAGAAAGTTTTGTCAATGTTCAGGGTGAGTTTGTTGGCAGTTAACCAAAGATGGACTTTATTTAGCTCAGTATTTACTGTGGCATTTAGAGCAAGGGGGTCAGGACTGGAGTAAATGAAGGTTGTGTCGTCAGCAAATAGAATTGGTTTGAGGTGTTGGGAGGCATTTGAAAGGTCATTAATGTAGATGAGAAAGAGGAGAGGGCCAAGTATGCTGCCCTGAGGAACACCAATGTTGATGGGTAGGGTGGGAGAAATTTAATTATTCACAGAAACATACTGGAGCCTGTCAGTAAGGTAAGATTTCAGGTATTGCAGGGAGTGTCCTCTGACTCCATTATGATGTAATTTAAGAAGAAGGTTTTGGTGGTTGACAGTGTCAAAAGCCTTACGCAGGTCCACAAATAACCCAGCAGGGAACTCCTTTTTATCAAGAGCTGCGTGAATCGAGTCAATCATACTAATAAGTGCATCGTTAGTGCTTTTTTTGGGTCTGAAGCCATATTGACAAGAGCTAAGTATATTGTGTTTGGCTAGATAAGAGTAAAGCTGCTTGTAGATTAGTTTTTCAAATATTTTTTGACAAGTTAGGCAGGATTGATATAGGTCTGTAGTTGTTAACATCTGTGAGATCACCACATTTGTGGACAGGGGTTACTCTTGCTTTTTTTTAGAATGTCTGGAAAGGTTTGGAGTTCAAGTGACTTGTTGAAGAGCAATGCAATAGCAGGGGCTAAAGATCTAGAGGCTTTTTTGTAAATTAAAGTTGGTATCTCCTCAAGGGCACTAGACTTGGTTTTAAGGGAAAGGATTATCTCATTGACATCAGTGGAATTAGTAGGCTTTAGGTACAGAGACTGTGGATAGTTACCTGTAAGATAGTCCTTAACATCAGTACTGGAAGATGGAATATCATTTGCAAGGGATGACCCAATGGAAGAGAAAAACCTATTGAACTCAATAGCAGAATCAGAGGCAGAAAACTGACCAACGTTATTGGACAGGAGTGTTGGTTTGTTATTTAAAATCTTCTTTGATCCCAATATTTGTGAAATTGTGCTCCAAGTTTTTTTAATGTTGCTCTTTATTTGGGTAAATTTATCTTCATAGTATTTAGTTTTGGCTCGTCTAATTATTTTAGATAGCAATAACGAGTAATTCTTTGAGAATTCTTTGGAGACGGTTCCTAACCTATACTTCTTCTCAAGGTCATGTTTTTTATTAATGGATTTAAGTATTCCCTTTGTAAGCCAAGGATTGTTAAGCCTTTTGTTTGTGACTTGTTTTGTAAGCATAGGACAGTGGGTGTTATAAAGGCTAAGAGTTGTTTGAAGAAAAGATTGCACTGCTAGGTTGATGTCCCCTATGTTACCTAACTCGGACTCCCAGTTGACATTATCAGCAGCAGTTATAAAATTTTTTATAGCAGTTTCATTGTGCAGCCTAAAGCTTAAATCCCTTGACTCAAGAGGTGGTTTGTTAATGTTAGTTAAGAGAAATGTGGGGTAATGGTCTGTAGTGCTATCGGTGATTATACCTGAAGTAATTGGAGAGGTTATGTTGGTCCAGATGTGATCTAGAGTCGTAGCAGTACTATCAGTGATTCTAGTAGGTCTAGTGATTAAGGGTATGAGGATGCATGAATTCATACAGTTGAGGAAGCTAACAGCAGTAGGGTGTTCAGGCTCGCAGAGGTCAATATTAAAGTTCCCTGCGATAATTAAATGGTTCTTATGTGACTTTATTTTGAGGCATTACATGCCTGAAAATGTATTATAAATGCCAACAGGTCACACTGCAGCGTGTCCTATAGTATATACAAAGATAACATATGTAAAGAGACCACAAGTATAAGACTGAATAACTGGCTTAGCTCCACACATAGCAGAATGAGCGGCACAACAACTTGCCACTGAAGAACAGAGGAGGAGAAATTTTCTGTGATTCAAGGCCCATTAAAACCCAACATGCAAAATAGATACTAAGAATGTTGTAACATCCATTATAAACAACATTATTAATGCAAAGAGCAAGAGTTTCAGAGTTTCATTTGTATGGATACCATCTCACCTAGGTCTTGTCCAGCATGATGACACAGACAAGGTAGCTGAAACTACATGTGATAAGCCTGAAACTGAGTTGGATATGGGCAGTCCAATCTCTGCTGTAAAAACCGCAATATTTCAGGAAATTAGGGAAGACAGGAGAACAGTTACTGACACACAACGGCCAGAAAGCACGAGTATAAAGAACAATGACATGTTTAGAACGAATAATTATATGTACGGGCAGCATAAAACATCCACTAGACAGTGTGGCATTGTAATTGCCAGAATTAGGTTGGCGTATCGATATCTATAACAGGTGGCTGCAGGTAATGAATCCTCCAATGGTGAACATTCCAATTGTAAACAATGTGAATAAGAGCTGGGACATACTCTCAAACACTATATCTGTGATTGCCCTGTTATAAGTGATTTCAGACCAAATGGTATGAGGTACTTTGAGCTCTGTAATTATTTCATACACTCAGGAATATTGGAAGATATTTTTGTACTGTTCCCAAAATTTGCTAGTGGAGGATAATAGATCAGACTTACATTTTATGTTCTCTCCTGATTTTTAGTCACAGTTGATTTGATTTTGTACTGAGGTTGGTATTTGCTCCCCTGATTCCATGTATGACTAACCATCCTGGGAGATGGGAATATTAGATGAACTTATAGCCAGTTTTTGATCTACACTGTGTAATCTCTCATATAGAATGGGGTAGCAGCATATTGTTGTGTATACTTAAGCTTGTTAAGATTTTTTTTTAAGCGGTACTCGTTATGAAGTGAGACAATCGCCTTGCTTTTCGTGATATATTTATTTAGTATAGTCTTGGTTACAGCAGTCTGTTTGTTGTTGTTGTGGCTTGCATCCTGATGAAGGTTGGTATAACTGGTCTAGGAGGATCTTTATTTATATATCTTCTTATTGACATATACAATAGTTCTTACATTGTTGTACAGCCATTAGCACGCATAGCGTTTTGGGCAAGTCCTTAATCTTAATTTTCACACATACACATACCCAGGCAGCAGCCCATAGCAGCTGTCTAACTCTCAATTACATGTATACTGTTAGGTGAACAGATACATCAGGGTGAAAGAAACTGCCTTTTTTCCGCCTCCGCCGGGAATCGAACCCGGACCTAAGGGTCCAGGTTCGATCCCCGTCAGACTACGAACTCCGAGCGCTGTCTACTCAACCATCAGGCCCCCTGATGGCATCTCTATAAACCTAAAAGTCTTCCTGTCCCTGGCTATAGGAATCGTTCAGGATATTTAAAAAAAAACAGATGAACTTATAGCTAGTTGTTTAGTCTGAGTTGATTTGTTTTTGTATTGAGGCAGGTATTTGTTCCCATGATTCCATATATGACTAACCATTATGTGAGATGGGAATATTAGATGAACTTATAGCTAGTTTTTTGTATCTACACTGTGTCATCTTTCATACAGAATAGAGTAGCAGCACATTGTTATGTATACCTTAGCTTGAATACAACAAAATAAAAAAAAAAGCGTCCTAGTTAATATTTTGAACTTTCTTTAATAGATGAATTTATCAAGGTGACCTATTTTAAACTTACATCATATAAGTAACGTTTCACAAAATTTCTATTATGATCTAAGATTTGTTAGAAAAAATATCCGTTCTAAGAAACATTTCTTTTTTTTTAAATTTAAATGTTGAAAAGAAAATAACATAGAATAATGATATTTTAAAAACTAAATCAATATCTTACATAGAAAATAAGACACAATTTTAGAAATATATTAAAAAATATTTATATAAAAATAACGTCAATATCATCTTATTCATTCACTTTTTTCGTCAGTTCTAAATTAATGTTTTGAGGCATTAAATGCCCTTCAATTTATTTCAAATGATAACAGGTGGCACTGTAGGATATACATATACAGTATTTGAACACAGACCATAAGTGTGAGACTCAATAACTGGCTTAGCTCCACACATGTATAATTAGCTGCACTATAACTTGCCACTAACGCACTGAAAAATAGTGGTGGAGTAGTTTTCTGTGATTCAAAATCAGCTCTTCAGGCCCTTAAAAACCCAACATGCAAAATAGATAATAACAATATTGTAACATCCATTACAAACAACATTATTAATGCAAAGAGCAAGAGTTTCAGAATCTCATTTGTATGGATACCATCTCACATAGGTGTTGTTCAGTATGATGACACAGACAAGGCAGCTAAACTGCATGCGATAAGCCTGAAATTGAGTTGGATATGGGCATTCCAATCCCTGCTGTAAAAGTCGTAATATTTCAGGCAATTAGGGAAGACAGAAGAGCAGTTACTGACACTCAAAGGCCAGAGAACACGAGCTTAAAGAGCTATGACATGTTTAGAAACGAGTTACGGGCTATTCACGACCGTGTCACCTCTTGGGTGGCTTAATCTTTGTCAATCATCAATCTTTGAAACGAGAATTATATGTACGGGGAGCATAAAACATCCACTAGACAATGTGGCATTGTAATTGCCAGAATTAGGCTGAGATATCGATATCAATGACAGGTGGCTGCAGGTAATGAATCCCGAAATGGTGAACATTCCAATTGTTAACTATGTGAACAAGAGCTGGGACATACTCTCAAACACTATCTGTGATTGTCCCGTTATCAGTGACTTCAGACCAAATAGTGTGAGGTATTTTGAGCTCTGTAATTACTTCATACACTCAGGGAATATTGGAAGGTATTTTTGCGCTGTACTCAGATTGTGCTAGTGGAGGGCTAATAGATCAGACGTACATTTCATGTTCTCTTCTGATTTTTAGTCACGGTTGATTTATTTTTGTATTAAATCTGGTATTTTCTCCCCTGATTCCATGTTTGACTAACGATCCTGTGAGATGGGAATATTAGATGAACTTATAGCCAGTTTTTGGTCTACACTGCGTAATCTTTCATACAGAATAGGGTAGCAGCAGCATTGATGTGTATACCTAAGCTTGTTAAGAGATTTTTTTAATCAGTACTCGTGGTGAAGTGGTAAGACACTCGCCTGACGTTTCGTGATATATTTATTTAGTATAGTGTTGATTACAGCTGTCTGTTTGTTGTTGAGGCTTGCATCCTGAGGAAGGTTGGTATAACTGGTCAAGGAGAATCTTTTTATATATTTATTTATTTTATTTATTTATATATACAATAGTTCTTACATTGTTGTACAGCCACTAGCACGCATAGCATTTTGGGTAAGTCCTTAATCTTAATTTTCACACATACTCATACCCAGAAAGCAGCCCGTAGCAGCTGTCTAACTCCCCAGTGCCTATTTACTGCTTGGTGAACATGGACAGGGTAAAAGAAACTGCTTATTTTTTTTTTAGCCTCCGCCTGAGATCGAAACCAGACCCTTACGACTACGATCACCGGGCGCTGTCCACTCAGCCATCAGGCCCCCCTGACAGAATCTCTATAAAACTAAATGTCTTCCTGTCTCCAGTTATGGGAATCTTCCAGGATATCTAAAACAAAGATAAACTTATAGCTAGTTGTTTAGTCAGTGTTGATTTGTTTTTGTATTGAGGCAGATTAATTAATGTCTCAGTGGTGTAGTGGTAAGGCACTCGCCTGGCGTTCCGCGAGCGCTTTGTCATGGGTTCGTATCCTGGCCGGGGAGGATTTACTGGGCGCAAATCCTTAATTGTAGCCTCTATTTAACTCAAAAGTAAAATGGGTACTTCGTTGTAAAAACGATTCTTCGCGGCGGGGATCGTATTCCAGGGATCGCCCGAATCGCTACGCGTACTAGTGGCTGTACAAGAATGTAACAACTCTTGTATATGTCTCAAAAAAAAAAAAAGATATATTTGCTCCCATGATTCCATATATGACTAACCATCATGTGAGATGGGAATATTAGAAGAACTTATAGCTAGTTTTATATCTACACTGTGTAATCTTTCATACAGAATAGGGTAACAGCACATTGCTATGTATACCTAAGCTTGTTAATACAAGAGCAAAATCTAAAAAAAAAAGGCGTCCTAGTTAATATTTTTCATTTTCTTTAATACATAAATTTATCCAGCTAAACTATTTTAAACTTACATCAAATGCGTGACGTTTCACAAATTTTCTAAGTTTTGATAAAAAAATACTCTTATTGAGAAACAATTTTTATTTAAAGTATAAAGTAGTAAAAAAGAAATAACAAACAGTAGTGATATATTAAAAAATTATTTTAATCTTACATAGTAACTCCGGCAGAATTTTATAAATATATTTAAAAATATTTATATAAAAATGACATCAACATTATTCAATAAAAATCTCTTTTTGTTTCTTTCGATAGAGTTTGTATTTTTTATGTCATTATTTGCCCTTGAATGTAATTTATATAGTAACAGGTGGCAGTGTTACATCCTGTAGAATATACAAATAACGCGTGCACAAGGACCACAATTGTGAGACTGAATAACTGACTTAGCTCCACACATGCAGAATTACCTGCACTACAACTTGCCACTAACACACTGAAGAACAGTGGAGGAGTAATTTTCTGTGATTGAAAGTCAGCTCTTCAGGCCCTTAAAAACACAACATACAAAATAGATATTAGGAATGTTGTAACATCCATTATAAACAACATTATTAATGCAAAGAGCAAGAGTTTCAGAGTCTCATTTGTATGGATACCATCTCACATAGGTGTTGTCCAGCACGATGACACAGACAAGGCAGCTAAACTGCATGTGATAAGCCTGAAATTGAGTTGGATATGGGCATCCCAATCTCTGCTGTAAAAGCCGTAATATTTCAGGCAATTAGGGAAGACAGAAGAGCAGTTACTGACACTCAAAGGCCAGAGAACACGAGTATAAAGAGCTACGACATGTTTAGAAACAAGTTACGGGCTATTCATGACCGTGTCACCTCTTGGGTGGCTTAATCTTTGTCAATCATCACTTTTTGAAACGAGAATTATATGTACGGGGAGCATTAAACATCCACTAGACAATGTGGCATTGTAATTGCCAGAATTAGGCTGGGATATCGATATCAATGGCAGGTGGCTGCAGGTAATCAATCTCGAAATGGTGAACATTCCAATTGTTAACTATGTGAACAAGATCTGGGACATACTCTCCAACATTATATCTGTGATTGACCTGTTATAAGTGACTTCAGACCAAATAGTGTGAGGTACTTTGAGCTCTGTAATTACTTCATACACTCAGGAATATTGGAAGGTATTTTTGCGCTGTACCCAGATTGTGCTAGTGGAGGGCTAATAGATCAGACTTACATTTCATGTTATCTCCTGATTTTTAATCACGGTTGATTTATTTTTGTATTAAATCTCGTATTTGCTCCCCTGATTCCATGTTTGACTAACGATCCTGTGAGATGGGAATATTAGATGAACTTATAGCTAGTTTTTGATCTACACTGTGTAATCTTTCATATAGAATAGGGTAGCAGCATATTGTTCTGTATACTTAAGCTTGTTTAGATTCTTTTTTAAGCGGAACTCGTTATGAAGTGGTGAGACAATCGCCTTCCTTTTCGTGATATATTTATTTAGTATAGTCTTGGTTACAGCAGTCTGTTTGTTGTTGTTGAGGCTTGCATCCTGAGGAAGGTTGGTATATGTGGTCAAGGAGAATCTTTTTATATATTTATTTATTTATATATACAATAGTTTTTACATTGTTGTACAGCCACTAGCACGCATAGCGTTTTGGGCAAGTCCTTAATCTTAATTTTTACACATACTCATACCCAGAAAGCAGCCCGTAGCAGCTGTCTAACTCCCCATTGCCTATTTACTGCTTGGTGAACAACTACAGAGTAAAAGAAACTGCCTATTTTTTCTGCCTCTGCCTGAGATCGAAACCGGACCCTTACGACTATGATCACCGGGCGCTGTCCACTCAGCCGTCAGGGCTCCTGACAGAATCTCTATAAAACTAAATGTCTTCCTGTCCCCAGCTATGGGAATCTTTTAGGATATCTAAAACAAAGATAAACTTATAGCTAGTTATTTTGTCAGAGTTGATTTGCTTTTGTATTGAGGCAGATTAATTTATGTCTCCGTGGTGTAGTGGTAAGACACTCACCTGGCGTTCCGCGAGCGCTTTGTCATGGGTTCGTATCCTGGCCGGGAAGGATTTACTGGGCGCAAATCCTTAATTGTAGCCTCTGTTTAACTCAACAGTAAACGTGTACTTGGTTGTAAAAACGATTCTTCGCGGCGGGGATCGTATTCCAGGGACCTGCCCGAAATGCTACGCGTACTAGTGGCTGTACAAGAATGTAACAACTCCTATATATATATCTCAATATATATATATATATATATATATATATATATATATATATATATATATATATATATATATATATATATATATATATATATATATACGTATATATATATATATATATATATATATATATATATATATATATATATATATATATATATATATATATATATATATATATATATATATATATATTTTGTGACGGTGTTCCCCCCCTTATATTTCTCCCACGCCTGCTGTAAGTCATGTCCACTTTACCCGAGCGTTCTCTACGTCGCAGGCATCAGTTTGATATACGTGGGAGGATGTAGTGTTCTTGGAGTGCCGAGAAATTTATCAAAGAAGAGTATTTTGGCCTGTGGTTTAGGCCCTTTAGGAAGCCAATATGGCGCTGGCTCTTCTGTTTTGCCGCCAAAACTATGTGACGTCAGTGACACCGGATTGGACACCGACAGCGATGTGGCACAGGGAGCCAATGAAAACCTCCCATGGCGAATGTGACGTCACGAAGGAAGGGGGTCCGGTCAGAACGCCACGGCGGCGCCATCAGTCTGACACGACACGTCAAGGTGGTTAGACGTACGAAGATTGGTCCTGTCAGTTTGACAGTTGTTTCCCGCTCCCGTGGATTTTGCGCGTCACCCGAAGTCTGCCAGTACTCTGTGAAGTCTTCCTTCGTTCATGTGTTGGACCAGAGAGGGAATCGACGGGATATTGAGCAACAAGTGCTCCAGGACAGGTACTGTGCAAGAAGAAGTGAAGTCTGTGCAGTGACGTATTCGACGTCTGAGGCAGTTCACCCGTTTGTGACGGCGTAGTGGCTGGACCGAGCCACCGGGAAGCAGTGGAAGAAGAAAACTATTCGGGAATCCGAACGACTGCAGCCGAGACGTAGGCAGGCAGCCGTAGCTGGGAGGAGAAGTTGACGGCCAGGAGACCGACTCCAACCCAACAAGAAGTCGAGGAGGAGCACGGACCTGCAGTGAAAAGGCACGGAGACGACGCGCTTATGGTGGGACGTTGATTGAGTTCCTGGAGGACACGACAGTGTGTGTGTGGGGGCGTTCCCTACATGAGGCAGGAGCCAGGACCAGGAGCTACAACTCAACTCTCACCGGAGGATAGGTGGAAGTAGGTGATTCTAGTTTCCCTCCCAATTCCCCTTTAGTCAGCTATATTATTTAGCCTGAGTATTTTGTATGTCGTGAGCAAGGCTCACCTATGTCACAGTAAGGCACAAGTGTGCAGTGGGACTATAAAGAGTACTCACGATATTTATGATTATTATTGGTGTATGCAGGCACCCAGAGTAATTGATGAATTTACTGTGTTGATAATGTCTTTAATGAGACTTTGATATGATCATATAATGAGAGAATATATATAAATATGCCAGTATTTGGAATTAGGCTATGTGCCCAGTAACTATGTTATTTCCATTATTAAAGTCTATGACTTATCCATATATATATATATATATGTCTATGCTCGTGCATTGAATAATCATTCATGTGTGCAGTGATTAATTGTGTTATCGCCCACGGAAGGAATTACTGAGAACTCCAGTGATATATACTTGCATACTACGTTATCATTAAATGAAGGGCAGTGTGTAATACCATGACAGTGAATTATTGTCACCTTTAATAAAGAAATGTTTGATTGAGCCCAAGATCAGTGTAGCGAAGTATTTATGTGCTATTGTCGCAAATATTGTGTGTTCGAACTTCTAGTGATCTTTGAGAACTTAAAGAAACAGAGCGCGTGGCGCCAGGGAAACAAGCAATAAACATTCGCGCGGGGGGGGAGTCGCCCAGCTGATTTTGACAGTGATGTGAGGGGGAGCATTGCCGGCTTGGCGAGTTCAGGATTATATTTGTGGGAACGAGCGGCTTCCGCCTGAAACAGCTGTTTGCTTATTGATATAATCTTGTGATGTCTTTGAATGAGTTTTAAGTAAAATACAAAGTACATTGGTGTTTATATCATCCCCTCCATATTTCTTGTGGCTATATAATACCTGAAAGCAGAGAGCGATAGAAGTAAATACCTGCCTGATATCAGACATATTGAGTGTGTTCTTGCCACTGTTACCACCATTCAACAAAACCACTGATGTGTTACTGGACACCGAAAACACCAGTTGGCGACCTTGTGGTTAGTAGTAGAGCCCTATGTTGGGGCGGGCATACAACAGTTAAGTGAACAAGTTGTGTTCCCACTTCTTCTCGATCAGAGGCCGGTTGCGATTGACTGGGATACTCTGCTGGCGTACAGTGGCGCCGCGAGGATAGAGTGAAGACCCGCAGGGCTACGGTGAGTGACCTTGAGTATACTGGTGCTCGCCCAGGAACCCCGACATTGGCGACCTTGCCAGGATCACGATCAAGATAAAGGTTGCAGTTGTGGTACTTTGCAGTGGTATTAGATATCAGGTACAGGTTATTACTCATAGCACAAGATGGAGGATGATAAAGTAACAAGGTTCATTGACACTAGAGATGAGCAGGTGCTGGAGGAGTGCACCAAGGCACAGTTACAGTCAATAGCAGACCATTTTGGGATAAAGCTGAGATCTTCCAGAGTGGGAGAGAGAAGACTGGAGATCATGGCACAGCTCAGGGCACGAGACGAAGCTTTGGGGGAGGAACGGCCACAAACACCTGCCAGTATGGGAGAACACCTGAGCATTGGTGGGAGCAGCAGAGGATCCAGCGGCAGCAGGCACAGCGTTAAGCTGGAGATAATGAAGCTGCAGCTGGAAGCACAGCTGAAGCGTGAGGAGCGAGAAGCACAGCTGAAGCGTGAGGAGCGAGAAGCACAACTGAAGCGTGAGGAGCAAGAGGCACAGCAGCGCAAAGAAGAGCGAGAAGCAGAAGCACAGCTGAAGCGTGAGGAGCGAGAGGCACAGCAGCGCAAAGAAGAGCGAGAAGCAGAAGCACAGCTGAAGCGTGAGAAGCGAGAAGTACAGCTGCGCAGGGAAGAACAGGACCGAGAAGCACAGCTGCGCAGGGAAGAACAAGAGCGAGAAGCACAGCTGAGGAGAGAAGAGGCGCAACTGAAGCGTGAAGAGCACGAGCGAGAAGCTAGGCTGAAACAGCAGGAAATAGAAGCTAACAAGGATGTGGAGCTGAAGCGAGCTGAGCTAGGACTAGCTCCACCTGCTCCGCCACAGCAGGAAGACCGCCGAGTGAGGGAGTGAGATCTGCCGGTTTTTATACCAAATGAAGCTGAAGGTTTCTTCGACCACTTCGAGAGGGTCGCCACCTTGAAGAAGTGGCCAAGGGCGGAGTGGGCAGAGCTGGTTCAGGGTAGGCTCACCAGTGAAGCTCGTGAAGCCTACAATATGCTCGACCTCCAAGAGTGCACCAACTACAATGCTGTAAAGAGAGCTGTGCTCCATTCTTTCAAGCTCACGCCGGAATGTTACAGGAAGAGATTCAGGGAATGTACCCGTTCGCCAGGAAAATCTTATGCGGAGACGGCGTGGGACATGGAGAGAAAGTTCCTTAAGTGGCTGGAGTCTGAAGGAGCGAGGTCGGCTGAGGAGGTCAAGAGGCTTATGGTCATGGAGAAGTTTATGTCCGTGCTCTCTCCTGAGATCAGGGTGAGAGTAATGGAGGCGGACATAAGGGCTCTGAGGGCCGCAGCCGACAGAGCCGACATGCTGGAAGAAGCCTTACACCCGCGCAGAGAGGGACAGCACCGACTGCCCGTATACTCCGGAAATTGTAGAAATTATAGGAGGACGGACGGATGGAGGACAGGAGCGAGTTCTCCCAAATCCCACCTCTCAAGTGGGGACAACAGAGGATCGAAGAGTGCTGTGGAGCCGGTAAAGAAGTCCCAAGCTGAGAGCTCAGGAACTGTTGCTGCGACGAAGGAGTCGACGGATGGTACGAGGAAGACACACGGAGCGACGGCCTCTGGAGGCGGTGCCAGGGCGAGCAGTGGTGGATGGTCTCCGACAAGGAAGATCCGCTGCTACAACTGCGGATTATTCGGACACGTCGTGCGGGAATGCAAACGTCCTAAACAGCGGGGGAACGTTGCTTTCGTGAGGGTCGAGGACCAGACGGCCGAGAGGGTGCGGGATGAACCCGTACTGAGTGGGGAGAAAAGAGTTCACCCATTCGTGTGTGAGGGAACCGTAAGGATGGGGGACGCAGACCCCATCCCGGTGAAGATATTAAGAGACACTGGGGCCGATTTTACCCTGGTGAGCGAAACCCTGTTCCCCGAGGGTTACGAGAGTACCAGTGTGGGGGTGGCCAGTGTGACCACTGTGGGAGGCCCAGTGAGGATGCCCCTACACCAGGTGACTGAATTCTGATTATGGCTGCCAGACCCTAGTGGTGGGGGTCTGTGCATCAATGCCCAAGATGGAGGCACAAGTCATCTTGGGAAATGACGCATGTGGAGGATATGTCCTCCCGAATCTCGTGAAAGGCGAGGAGTGCCTAGAGCACTATAAGGAGACGGGCGGAGTGTTAGACGCCTGTGGGGACGAGAAAGGAATCGCCACGGTGGCGTTCCCGGTTTGTGCTGTGATGCCGAGGCAGCGCGAAGGACACAGAGGGTGTGGATCTGATGGGGCTGAGGAGACGTCCGACAGCATGGGAATCGATCACCTCTTCATGGGACCCAGAGAACGAGCGGAGGGCGAAGGCAGCCCGAATGGTGAGTTGCAGGTGACCCTCACCAGTTCTCTAGGGGTAGACCGCACTCGTCTTAGAGAGTTGCACCAAATGGAGTTCCCCGAATTAATTCGTGAGGCCAAAGGAGGACGTGTTGGCCCTGAGAGGGCCACTCATTTTTACATACAGGACGGCATGCTGATGAGACAGTGGAGGCCTGTGAGGATGGAGGCCGGAGAAGAGTCTCTAGGTACGAGGCACCAGGTAGTGTTGCCGGCCCAGTGCAGAGCGGCAGTGTTAGACATATCGCATTCTGTGGACTCTGCAGGTCACCTGGGGGTGACCAAGACGCTGCGAAAGATCAGGGATCATTTCTACTGGCCAGGTATGGACGCCGACGTGAGGCGTTATTGTAAGACGTGCTTACCGTGCCAGAGGGCAGGGAAGAGCCAACCCGCGATACCGAAGGCCCCGTTGGTCCCTGTTCCGGCGTTTGGGCCTGCATTCGAGCGTCTGTTGGTCGACGGGGTGGGTCCGTTGCCAAGGGCGAAACGTGGGAATACCTACCTGATGACGATCATGTGTGCGTCCACCAGATTTCCAGAAGCCGTCCCGATGCGACGTTTGACGTCGAAAGGAGTAGCCGGGCAACTACAACGATTTTTCTCTTGGGTGGGGATGCCCAGAGAAATTCAGACAGATTGTGGAAGTATATTCCAGTCTATGTGGTTCCGACCGACGGTGGCAGGTTGGGGAGTGACTCAGATTCGGTCGTCGCCCTACCGACCGCAGTCGCAAGGGGCAATCGAAAGGTTTCACTCCACCTTGAAGACCGTTCTGAGAGTGTTCTGCGCAGAACAGGGGGCTGAGTGGGATGAGGCAGTATACCCCGCGTTGTTTGCCATACGTAACGCGGTGGTAGAATCGATAGGTTTCTCACCTTTCCAGCTGGTGTATGGACACAAGGTGCGAAGTCCTCTGTCCATGCTGAAGGAACAATGGACACCGGGAGTGACCGTGGGAACGGTCAATGAATATGTCCAAAAGTTCAAGGAGCGTCTCACTCTAGCAAAGGAACTAGCTGGGAAACATCTTAAGGAGGCGCAGCGTAAGATGCCGGAGTGGTACGACAAGAGAGCTACGCCGAGGGAGTTCCAGGTCGGGTCCCAGGTGATGGTATTGCTGCCGGGTAAAAGTAGGGTGACCGAGTCGCGATTCGAGGGACCATACCAGGTGCTACGGCGGTTGGGTCCTGTATCGTATGAAATCGGAAAGCCGGATAGACCCCGCAAGAAACAGGTGTGTCATGTAGACCGCCTGAAGCCCTTCTTCCCTGTGGAAGGAGGAGCCGCCGTGCAGGACGGGACGGTGACCCGAGACCCCCAGCAGAAGACGATTTTGTGCATGCAGGTGGACCAGGAACTTCCAGAGGAGGAAGGAAAGTGGTCCAGGGCGGACGGCACCCGTCTCACCAACACTGAGAGTCTGGCGAAGATCGAGGACAAGCTACTACACCTGGAAGGGCAACAGAGCGCGGAGCTGACGAACCTACTGAGGGAGAATGCCTCTCTCTTTACCGACGTGCCCCGACGACACAAGAGTGTAACGCACGAGGTGGAGGTGAGGGACGCCAGGCCCGTCAAGCAGAGCGCGTATAGGGTGAGCCCGGAGAAGCGAGAGCTGATGAGGAAGGAGGTGGAGTATCTCCTTGAGAACGACCTTGCGGAGCCCAGTAAAAGTGAGTGGAGTTCCCCATGCTTGTTGGTGAAGAAAAGCGATGGTACCTTCCGCTTTTGTACAGACTACAAGAGGGTGAACTCCATCACAGTGGCAGATTCTCACCCCATGCCAAGAGTGAGCGATTGCATCGACCAGGTGGGCAGTGCAAGGTACGTATCCAAGGTCGATCTGCTCAAGGGGTACTACCAGATCTCCTTGACTCCTGAGGCCAGGAAAATCTCAGCTTTCGCAACTCCTGACGGGCTGTACCAATACAAGGTGTTACCCTTTGGAATGAAAAACAGCGGTAGCTGTTTCCAGCGCATGATGAATGAGTTGCTAAAGGGTGCCGAAGGCTGCACAGTATACATCGATGACATCGTCGTGTACGCCGACGATTGGAAGACGCACCTGGAGAGACTCAAGGAATTGTTTAGAAGGCTAGAGGAGGCTAACTTGACTGTAAATTTAGTCAAGAGCGAGTTTGGGAAGGCCCACTTAGAGTACCTTGGCTTCGTCATCGGCCAAGGTGAAGTAACCCCTGTAGATCACAAAGTGTCAGCCATTAAGGAATACCCCGTGCCCAGAACGCGTAAAGAGTTGTTAAGGTATCTCGGAATGATAGGGTACTATCGTGGGTTCTGCAGGAATTTTTCCACGGTAGTGCATCCCCTGACCGAGCTACTCTCCAAGAATGTACTCACCTAGTTGTGTTTGCGGGGGTTGAGCTCTGGCTCTTTGGTCCCGCCTCTCAACCGTCAATCAACAGGTGTACAGATTCCTGAGCCTATCGGGCTCTGTCATATCTACACTTGAAACTGTGTATGGAGTCAGCCTCCACCACATCACTTCCTAATGCATTCCATTTGTCAACCACTCTGACACTAAAAAAGTTCTTTCTAATATCTCTGTGGCTCATTTGGGCACTCAGTTTCCACCTGTGTCCCCTTGTGCGTGTTCCCCTTGTGTTAAATAGACTGTCTTTATCTACCCTATCAATCCCCTTCAGAATCTTGAATGTGGTGATCATGTCCCCCCTAACTCTTCTGTCTTCCAGCGAAGTGAGGTTTAATTCCCGTAGTCTCTCCTCGTAGCTCATACCTCTCAGCTCGGGTACTAGTCTGGTGGCAAACCTTTGAACCTTTTCCAGTTTAGTTTTATCCTTGACTAGATATGGACTCCATGCTGGGGCTGCATACTCCAGGATTGGCCTGACATATATGGTATACAAAGTTCTGAATGATTCTTTACACAAGTTTCTGAATGCCGTTCGTATGTTGGCCAGCCTGGCATATGCCGCTGATGTTATCCACTTGATATGTGCTGCAGGAGACAGGTCTGGCGTGATATCAACCCCCAATTCTTTTTCCTTCTCTGACTCCTGAAGAATTTCCTTTCCCAGATGATACCTTGTATCTGGCCTCCTGCTCCCTACACCTATCTTCATTACATTACATTTGGTTGGGTTAAACTCTAACAACCATTTGTTCGACCATTCCTTCAGCTTGTCTAGGTCTTCTTGAAGCCTCAAACAGTCCTCTTCTGTTTTAATCCTTCTCATAATTTTAGCATCGTCCGCAAACATTGAGAGAAATGAATCGATACCCTCCGGGAGATCATTTACATATATCAGAAACAAGATAGGACCGAGTACAGAGCCCTGTGGAACTCCACTGGTGACTTCACGCCAATCGGAGGTCTCACCCCTCACCGTAACTCTCTGCTTCCTATTGCTTAGATACTCCCTTATCCACTGGAGCACCTTACCAGCTACACCTGCCTGTCTCTCCAGCTTATGTACCAGCCTCTTATGCGGTACTGTGTCAAAGGCTTTCCGACAATTAAAGAAAATGCAGTCCGCCCAGCCCTCTCTTTCTTGCTTAATCTGTGTCACCTGATCGTAGAATTCTATCAAGCCTGTAAGGCAAGATTTACCCTCCCTGAATCCATGTTGGCGATTTGTCACAAAGTCCCTTCTCTCCAGATGTGTTACCAGGTTTTTTCTCACGATCTTCTCCATCACCTTGCATGGTATACAAGTCAAGGACACTGGCCTGTAGTTCAGTGCCTCTTGTCTGTCGCCCTTTTTGTATATTGGGACCACATTCGCCGTCTTCCATATTTCTGGTAGGTCTCCCGTCTCTAGTGACTTACTATACACTATGGAGAGTGGCAAGCAAAGTGCCTCTGCACACTCTTTCAGTACCCATGGTGAGATCCCATCTGGACCAAGAGCCTTTCTAACATCCAGATCCAGCAGGTGTCTCTTGACCTCCTCTCTCGTAATTTCGAACTCCTCCAAGGCCGCCTGGTTTACCTCCCTTTCTCCTAGCACAGTGACCTCACCCTGTTCTATTGTGAAGACCTCCTGGAACCTCTTGTTGAGTTCCTCACACACCTCTCTGTCATTCTCTGTATACCTGTCCTCTCCTGTTCTAAGTTTCAATACCTGTTCTTTCACTGTTGTTTTCCTTCTGATGTGACTGTGGAGTAGCTTTGGTTCGGTCTTGGCTTTGTTTGCTATATCATTTTCAAAATTTTTCTCTGCTTCTCTTCTCACCCTGACGTACTCATTCTGCTTTCTGGTGTTCTGTTATTCCGGAAGTTCCTAAATGCCTTTTTGTTCAGTTTCTTCACTTCCATACATGCCCTATTATACCATGGATTCTTCTGTTGCTTCTCGGATTTTTCCCTTTGGGCCGGGATGAACCTGTTTACTGCCTCCTGACACTTTTGGGTAACATAGTCCATCATACCCTGTACAGACTTGTCTCTGAGGTCTGTGTCGCAAGGTATTTCACTTAGGAAACTTCTCATCTGTTCATAATTCCCCTTTCGGTATGCCAGCCTTTTGATTCCTAGTTCTTTGTGGGGGGAGATAAGTCCTAGCTCTACCAGGTACTCAAAGTTCAAAACACTGTGGTCACTCATTCCCAAGGGCGCTTCTATCTTAACTTCCCTTATATCCCATTCATTTAGGGTAAATATCAAATCAAGCATTGCTGGTTCATCTTCTCCTCTCATTCTTGTTGGTTCTTTGGTGTGCTGGCTTAGAAAGTTTCTTGTTGCCACGTCCAGCAGCTTAGCTCTCCATGTTTCTGGTCCTCCATGCGGGTCTCTGTTCTTCCAGTCTATCTTCCCATGGTTGAAGTCTCCCATAATTAGTAGTCCAGATCCATTACTGCTAGCAACAGAAGCTGCTCTTTCTATTATGTTAATGGTGGCCATGTTGTTTCTATCATATTCCTGTCTAGGTTTTCTGTCATTTGGTGGTGGATTATATATGACTGCGACTATAATTTTTTTACCTCCATTTGTTACAGTACCTGCTATGTAGTCACTGAAACCTTCACAGCTCTGAATATCCATCTCCTCAAAATCCCAGCCTTTTCTTACCAGCAGAGCTACACCACCCCCACCTCTTCCTTCCCTCTCTTTCCTCATAACATAATAGTCCTGTGGGAACACTGCATTTGTTATCGTTTTCGTGATCTTTGTTTCTGTGAGGGCTATTATGTCTGGGTTTTCCTCTAGTACCAGTTCTCCAAGCTCATTTGCTTTATTTGTAATTCCATCTATGTTAGTGTACATCGCTTTGAGGCTCACTTTCTTCTGTCCCTTCTCAAATCGCCTCCTTGGTGAGTGTTCTGCTGGTGGGGGAGGCTGTTCCATGGGTGTGAGGACCTGTGAGGTGGATAACAGGGTCTCAGAGGATACTGGGATGAGGGGCGGGGGATCCAGTGAAGGGGGAGAGACAGGGAGGGTATGGGGTGAAAGGGGAGGGAGGACGGGAAGGAAAGGGGGGGAGGGAGGACTCGGGAGAAGGGAAGGGGTAGAAGGGTGGGGATTGGGTGTGGGGGGAGGGAGATTTGGCTGAACATTTGAGTGGGGGCAGGGAGGGTTTGGGGTAGGGGGGGTTTTCTATGCAGAGGAGGGAGGCGGGGTTGTCCTCCCTTCTGGTGTTACTGGGTAGCTGGTTGTGGGTTCCCCCCTCACCTCTAGGGGTGTTGTGTTGGGAGCTGTGACTTCCTGGTTTTCCCCTCTCGCCCTGCGCCTCTTCCTTGCTTCTGCCGCCACGGCTCTCTCCTCCCTTGTCATGTCTCTCTGGAGGAATGCATTTTTTAATTTTCCCACGTTTTTCAGGGAGCTCTTCCTTGATAGGATCTTCTCCTTTGTGTTCTCGTTTGCAAACACTATCTTTATCATTCGGTCTCGGTCTTTGTTGTACCGGCCTAGCCTGAAAACCTTCTCAATGCTATGCTCAGCCCCTTCCATGTCTAGTGCCTTTAGTACTTCATTCACTGCTGCTTTGTCCTTGTCACTCCACTCTGTCCTATTAGATCCTTCCTGCTCCTTAATACCCACAGCAACCACTGATCTGTTCCTTTCCAGCAGTTGGCTAGTGGAGCGTGCCGCCTCCTGCGAGGTGGCTGCTTTCATGGCCACCTCCATCACTGCAGTCATTACTTCAGAGTTATTTTTTTTTAGTATTTCCGCAAATGTTGCTTTTATTGTGGCATTCTCATCCAGAAAACTATTACCACCTTCTCCCTGGGTGGTTTTCTGATTCTCAGCCTCGATACCATTCTCTTTGAGGGCTCTAATCTCCTCCTTTGCTGCTGTCAGCTCTCTTTTCAGGTTGCTTATTTCGTTCTTCATTTCCTGCATCATTTCTTGCATCTCACTCTTGATGCCCTCCAGAAACTGGGCGAACATTTCCTTCATCTCGTCACCTTGGCTCTTTCCTGTTCCCCTGCGACCTCTGGCTGCCATGCTTGACCCTGTTGGGATGGGGGAGGGAGAGAGAGAGAGAGAGGAAGAGAGAGAGAAAGAGAGAGAGAGAAAGGGAGTGATAAAGGGAGAGATAAATGGGTGGGTGGGGGGGGATCCGACCCTTCTACTGAAGTGAGAAGACAGTAGAAGGGGAGGGGGGGGGAGGAGATGGAGAGAGAGGCGGGAGGGAGAGAGAGGAGAGGGAGAGAGTGGGTGAGGGAGAGAGTGGGTGAGGGAGAGAGCGGGTGAGGGAGAGAGCGGGTGAGGGAGAGAGCGGGTGAGGGAGAGAGGGGGGGAGGTGTGTGTGTGTGTGTGGGCAGAGAGGGAGGGGGAAGGAAAGAGAGGGAGGGAGAGGGGGAGGGAGGGGGAAGGAAAGAGAGGGAGGGAGAGGGGGAGGGAGGGAGGGAGGGAGGGAGGGAGGGAGGGAGAGAAGGAGAGAGAGAGAGAGAGAGAGAGAGAGAGAGAGAGAGAGAGAGAGAGAGAGAGAGAGAGAGAGAGAGAGAGAGAGAGAGAGAGAGAGAGAGAGAGCAGGAGAGAGAGAGCAGGAGAGAGATAGTGGGAGGGGGAGAGAGGGAGTGGGAGAGAGGGAGAGTGGGGAGGGGAAGAGTGTGTGTATGGGCGATGCGGGGGACTAGGGGGAGGGGCGGAGATGGCGACTAAGTCAGGTCAGGTCCGATGGTGGGGTCAAGAGGGGGGGGGGGGATAGTAAGGTCCTATCCCAGGTGTTAATGCCTTTTCCCCTGACTAGACAATTGTGTGTGTGTGTGTGTGTGTGCACGTGTGTGTGTGTCTGTTTTAGCGTGTGCACACTTGTGTGCGTGTATACGTACGTGGGCGGGCGTGCTTGTATGTGTCAAGATATCCCTTATGCGTTACCTCTGCCTAAATGAGCCACTCTGAGATTTTTAAATATATATGATATCCTGAACGAGAATTTGATAATCTTTTACCTCAATCTGTACACCTGATTAATTGACCAGAGAGGGGTACATACCAGTCTGCCTCCCGCTCACACAGCCAGATGAGTAATCGATGTATGATGACGATGGTTATCCGTCGTTGTCTCCCACTAGGCGATTCACTAAGTGCTGGTAGATTGATGAGGTCGGTTCTTCTCTGTCTTGGTTTTGTTGTGCGATGGAGATGGGGAGAGGCCTGCCAAGAGTCTTTTGAGAAGACCAAGAAACTGTTGACGGAGGCCCCGGTATTAATATCCCCAGATTTCTCAGCCGGATTCATCCTGTACGTAGACGCCAGCGACGTTGGGATAGGGGCCATGTTGGCTCAAGAGAGGAGAGAGATACATAGGCCAGTAGCTTTCTACTCTAAGAAGTTTGTGAAATACCAGCGGGCCTATAGTACCGTTGAGAAAGAGGCATTGGCGCTAGTTATGGCCCTGAAGCACTTCGATGTGTACGTGGGAGGAGGGGCGAGACCTGTTCTGGTGTTCACAGATCACAACCCTCTCACCTTTTTGTACAAAATGAGGAACTCCAACCAACGTCTGACGAGGTGGGCGTTGCTACTGCAAGAGTACCGGCTGGACATCAAGCACATCAGTGGGAAGGACAACGTGGTTGCAGATGCCCTGTCCCGTATACACTAACCAGACATGACTCTTATTTTAAGGGGAGGGGTATGTGACGGTGTTCCCCCCCTTATATTTCTCCCACGCCTGCTGTAAGAGTCATGTCCACTTTACCCGAGCGTTCTCTATGTCGCAGGCATCAGTTTGATATATGGGGGAGGATGTAGTGTTCTCGGAGTGCCGAGAAATTTATCAAAGAAGAGTATTTTGGCCTGTGGTTTAGGCCCTTTAGGAAGCCAATATGGCACTGGCTCTTCTGTTTTGCCGCCAAAACTATGTGACGTCAGTGACACCGGATTGGTCACCGACAGCGATGTGGCACAGGGAGCCAATGAAAACCTACCACGGCGAATGTGACGTCACGAAGGAAGGGGGGGTCCGGTCAGAGCACCACGGCGGTGCCATCAGTCTGACACGACACGTCAAGGTGGTTGGACGTACGAAGATTGGTCCTGTCAGTTTGACAGTTGTTTCCCGCTCCCGTGGATTTTACGTGTCACCCGAAGTCTGCCAGTACTCTGTGAAGTCTTCCTTCGTTCATGTGTTGGACCAGAGAGGAAATCGACGGGATATTGAGCAACAAGGGCTCTAGGACAGGTACTGTGCAAGAAGAAGTGAAGTCTGTGCAGTGACGTATGCGACGTCTGAGGCAGTTCACCCGTTTGTGACGGCGTAGTGGCTGGACCGAGCCACCGGGAAGCAGTGGAAGAAGAAAACTATTCGGGAATCCGAACGACTGCAGCCGTAGCTGGGAGGAGAAGTTGACGGCCGGGAGACCGACTCCAACCCTACAAGAAGTCAAGGAGGAGCACGGACCTGCAGTGAAAAGGCACGGAGACGACTCGCTTATGGTGGGACGTTGACTGAGTTCCTGGAGGACACGACAGTGTGTGTGTGGGGGCGTTCCCTACACGAGGCAGGAGCCAGGACCAGGAGCTACAACTCAACTCTCACCGGAGGATAGGTGGAAGTAGGTGATTCTAGTTTCCCTCCCAATTCCTCTTTAGTCAGCTATATTATTTAGCCTGAGTATTTTGTATGTCGTGAGCAAGGCTCACCTATGTCACGTAAGGCACAAGTGTGCAGTGGGACTATAAAGAGTACTCACGATATTTATGATTATTATTGGTGTATGCAGGCACCCGGAGAAATTGATGAATTTACTGTGTTGATAATGTCTTTAATGAGACTTTGATATGATCATATAGTGAGAGAATATATATAAATATGCCAGTATTTGGAATTAGACTATGTGCCCAGTAACTATGTTATTTCCATTATTAATGTCTATGACTCATCCATATATATATATATATATGTCTATGCTCGTGTATTGAATAATCATTCATGTGTGCAGTGATTAATTGTGTTATCGCCCACGGAAGGAATTACTGAGAACTCCAGTGATATATACTTGCATACTACGTTATCATTAAATGAAGGGCAGTGTGTAATACCATGACAGTGAATTATTGTCACCTTTAATATAGAAATGTTTGATTGAGCCCAAGATCAGAGTAGCGAAGTATTTACGTGCTATTGTCGCAAATATTGTGTGTTCGAACTTCTAGTGATCTTTGAGAACTTAAAGAAACAGAGCGCGTGACGCCAGGGAAACAAGCAATAAACATTCGCGCGGGGGGAGTCACCCAGCTGATTTTGACAGTGACGTGAGGGGGAGCGTTGCTGGCTTGGCGAGTTCAGGATTATATTTGTGGGAACGAGCGGCTCCCGTCTGAAACAGCTGTTTGCTTATTGATATAATCTTGTGATGTCTTTGAATGAGTTTTAAGTAAAATACAAAGTACATTGGTGTTTATATCATCCCCTCCATATTTCTTGTGGCTATATAATACCTGAAAGCAGAGAGCGATAGAAGTAAATACCTGCCTGATATCAGACATATTGAGTGTGTTCTTGCCACTGTTACCACCATTCAACAAAACCACTGACGTGTTACTGGACACCGAAAACACCAGTTGGCGACCTTGTGTTTAGTAGTAGAGCCCTATGTTGGGGCGGGCATACAACAGTTAAGTGAACAAGTTGTGTTCCCACTTCTTCTCGATCAGAGGCCGGTTGGGATTGACTGGGATACTCTCCTGGCGTACAGTGGCGCCGCAAGGATAGAGTGAAGACCCGCAGGGCTACGGTGAGTGACCTTGAGTATACTGGTGCTCGCCCAGGAACCCCGACAATATATATATATTTATATATATATATATATATATATATATATATATATATATATATATATATGTATATATATATATATATATGTATATATATATATATACATATGTATATATATATATATATATATATATATATATATATATATATATATATATATATATATATATATATATATATATATATATATATATATATATATAAATTCTAACACGAATTTTCTCGATCTTTCTTATGTTTCTTTTCACTGTTGATGGTAATTGAAAAATCTATTCTCCAAAATTCATTTTTATTTCTAGTCTGACGCGACACTTGAGTGCGTTTCGTAAAACTTATTTCATTTTCAAAGACACACACAACTATAACTGAATAGAGCTTAAACATCTTCGATTTTTTATACCTGCATTTGGGTGAGGTGATATGTTACAACAGTTTTGGATGAGGTGAAAAGAAACTTTCAACACAAGACAGAACACGAAACAATGGGTATTGAAGGTAAGAATGGAAGTAATTGCAGAGGGCCTATTGGCCCATATTTCGTGATGCTTCTTTATTGGAGCGGAGTCTTGAAGTGGGTAGAATATAGTTGTGCATTAATTGGCTGTTGATTGCTGGTGTTGACTTCTTGATGTGTAGTGCCTCGCAGATGTCAAGCCGCCTACTATCGCTGTATCTATCGATGATTTCTGTGTTGTTTGCTAAGATTTCTCTGGTGATGGTTTGGTTGTGGGAAGAGATTATATGTTCCTTAATGGAGCCCTGTTGCTTATGCATCGTTACTCGTCTGGAAAGAGATGTTGTCTCGCCTATATACTGAGTTTTTTTTAGGCTTACAGTCCCCAAAAGGGCATTTGAAGGCATAGACTACGTTGGTCTCTTTTAAATATTCAATTTGTATTTAATATTTACATTGTTTTAAAATTTAAAGAAATTTACCTTTTTAAACACAAAGGTGTGAGAACGTTTCAAATTAGGCTCAAAGGTTTCATAAAAGATTCAAATTGGTATATGAATGGTTTAAGAATGATTCATGTTAGGATTTTATAGGCGTTACAACGTTTCAAATTAATGTTAGATACGTAGGTTTTGGTTATAAGTTTTGGAAACCTATTTAATTCCACACAAAAAACTGTATCTAATGCGTGAAAACAAACGTTTCCACTACTTTGTAACGTTTTCCAGGAACGTTGTGGAAACTTAAAATTATTTGCTGGGAAGAAGTTAGGAGCAGGGTAAGCTCATGTGAAGTTAGAAGCAGAGCAAGCTCATAAGGAGCTAGAATTAGAGAAAACCTATAAGAAGTTAGAAGCAGAGCAAGCTCATAAGAAGTTAGAAGATGAGCAAGCTCGTAAGAAGTTAGAGGCAGAGTAACCTACGAAGAAACTGTCTCTGCCAACAGTACAGATTCGGAAGGACGTTTCAAATTGAAGATTTTGAGGGACACAGCGGCTCTTCAGTCAATAATATTGAAATCAGCTGTGCCTAACATTACCTACACCGGGGAAACCGTCCTTATCACTGACCTCACTGCTACCACTACTTATCCTCTCGCCAGAGTCCACCTGGATTGTCCTTTCGTGACCGATGAAGTCCAAGTCACCATCAGGGAAAAGTTTTTTCTCATGTCAGGGGTACAACTTCTCCTGGGCAACGACTTGGCCGAAGATTTGCAACCTTCCAACCTGATCATCATGGACAAACCCCAGGTATGTGACTCTGTAGTGGAAACCCCCATCTTGAAGTATGTTCCTGAGTAAGCAGAGTTCCTGCTGAGTAAGCAGAGCAAGCTCATAAGAAGTTAGAAGATGAGCAAACTTGTAAGAAGTTAGAGGCAGAGTAACCTACGAAGAAATTAAACGCAGAGCAAGCTCATAAGAAGCTAGAAGTAGAGCAAACCTATAAGAAGTTAGAAGCAGAGCAAGCTCATAAGAAGTTAGAAGATGAGTAAGCTCATACGAAGTTACAGGCAGAGTAACATCCTAAGAAATTAGAAGCACAGTAAGCTCATGATAAGTTAGAAGCAGAGCAAGCTCATAAGAAGTTAAAAGCATAGCAAGCTCATAAGATGTGTGAAGCAGGGTAAGCTCATAGAAAGCTCATCAGAAGTTAGAAGCAGAGCAAGCTCATGTGAAGTTAGAAGTAGAGCAAGCTCATAAGAAAATAATATAAGATCAAGCTCATATGATGTTAGAGGCAGAATATGCTCTTAACAGGTTAGAAACAGAATAACTTCATAAGAAGTTAGAAGCAGAGCAAGCTCATATGAATTTAGAAACAGAGTATGCTCAATAGAAGTTAGAAGCAGAGAAAGCACATTAGAAGTTAGAAGCAGAGCAAGTTCATATGAAGTTAGATGCAGAGCAAGCTCATATGCAGTTAGAAGCAGAGTTAGCTCATAAGAAGACAGAAGAAGAGTAAACTCATAAGAGGTTTGAGGCAGAGTAACCTCCTAAGAAGTTATAAGCAGAGCAAGCCCATATGAAGTTAGAGGAAAAGTAACCTCCTAAGAAGTTAGAAGCAGAGCAAGCTCACATGAAGTTATAAACAAAGTAAGCTGAATAAAAGTTAAAAGCAGATGAAGCTCATAAGAAGTTAGAAGCAGAGCAAGCTCATATGAAGTTAGATGAAGAGCAAGCTCATATGCAGTTAGAAGCAGAGTAAGCTCGTAAAAAATTAGAAGCAGAGCAAACTCATAAGAAGCTAAAAGCCCAACAAGCTCATATGAAATTAGAAGCATAGGTAGCTCTAAGAAGTTAGAGGCAGAGAAGCCTGCTAAGGAGTTACAAGCAGAGTAGGCTCATAAAAGTTAGAATCAGAGCAAGCTCATAATAAGTTTAACGCAGGCTAAGCTCATAAAAAGTTAAAAGCAGAGCAAGCTCATAAGAAGTTAAAAGCAGAGTGACCTCCTAAGAATTTAGAAGCAGAGCTAGCTCGTAAGACGCTAGAAGCAGACCAAGCTCATAAGAAGTTAGATGCAGAGCAAGCACATACGAACGAACTTAGAAGCAGAGTAAGCTCATAAGAAGTTAGAAGCAGATCAAGCTCATATTAAGTTAAAAGCAGAGCAAGATCATAAGAAGTTGGAAGCAGAGCAAGATGATAAGAAGTTAGAAGCAAAGTCAGCTTATAAGAAAATAGAAGCAGATCAAGCTCATATGAAGTTAGAAGCTAAACAAGCACGTATTAAGTTAGAAACAGAGCAAAATCTTAAGAAGTTGGAAGCAGAGCAAGATCGTAAGAAGTTAGAAGCAAAATCAGCTCATAAGAAATTAGGAGCAGATCAAGCTCATATGAAGTTACAAGCAGAGCAAGCTCATATGAAGTTAGAAGCCGAGCAAAATCATAAGTAGTTGGAAGCAGACCAAGCTCATAAGAAGTTAGAAGCAGAGTAAGCTCAAATTAAGTTAGAAGCAGAGCAAGCTCATAAGAAGTTAGAAGCATAACAAGCTCATTTGAAGTTAAAAGCATAGTAAGCTAATATGAAGTTATAAGCAGAGCAAGCTTATAAGAAGTTAGAAGCAGAGATAGCACATTAGAATTTACAAGTAGTGCCAGTTCATAAGAAGTTAGAGGAATATTAACCTCCTAGGAACTTAGAAGCAGAGCAAGCTCATGTGAAGTTAGAAGCAGAGTTAGCTCAAAAGAAGTTAGAGGCAGAGAAACCTCCTAAGAAGTTAGGAGCAGAGCAAGCTGATATGAAGTTAGAAGCAGAGTAAGCTCATAAGAAGTTAGAGGCAGAGTAACCTAGTAAGAAGTTAAAAGCAGAGCAAGCCTATAAGAAGCTAGAGCTAGAGTGTTATCCTAAGAAGTTAGGAGCAGAGCAAGCTCATGTGAAGTTGGAAGCAGAGCTAACTCGTAAGAAGCTAGAAGTAGAGCAAACCTATAAGAAGTAAGAACCAGAGCAAGATCATAAGAAGTTAGAAGATGAGTAAGCTCGTAAGAAGTTAGAGGCAGAGTAACATCTTAAGAAATTAGAAGCAGAGTAAGCTCATGAGAAGTTAGAAGCAGAGCAAGCTCATAAGAAGTTAGAAGCAGAGCAAGCTCATAAGAAGTTAGAAGCATAGCAAGCTCATAAGATATGTGAAGCAGGGTAAG